>NC_089821.1:120361208-120667458 GCF_035046505.1 Tiliqua scincoides
TCTGATCTGTTGTCTCTTGAAGCCTTTGCTGTTATTCCTTGGGCTATGCTATCTTCCATTTCTTCTATAGATCATGCTTTCAGAATGTTTTCATCTTTCTTCTTGGATTTAACTGTTAGTAGAAAATGAGATGAAATGAAATGGATCTTCAATAATGAAATGACACAATTCTGAACTTAAATGCAATATAACCCAAGGATCATTAAATAATTGGTCACCGGTTTTTCTCTAATGCTCCAAATTTTCTCCACCTCAGAACAAACTTTCATTCTGTTCCAGAACAGAATCACCGTCTCTCAATATTTCGATTTGGAAGCTCCTGCTGCCTTCCTAGGACCTCTTCCATAACACTAGTTTCATTCCAGTATCTCTTAGGACACAATTCTGCTAGTTAGGATTTGTAATCTTCTTACCAGTCAGATAGCACCCCATTTTGCTGCATTAATGCTGGCAAAATAGGAATGGATGGGATGGAGTTGGAAAAGAATAACTGTATGAGATTGGGGTATCAGCAAGTGCGTGGATTGGTAGAGGAAGAGGAGCTGGCCTCTGAGCAGAGGTAGAAAGGGTTAACTCTCTTTGATCTTGTTTTGAGTACTGTGTTCTTTTGACCCCTTGCAAAGTTTGCCTTGACCCAGTTTGCCTCACATTGCAGATCTTTAAGCTTCCTGTATCTGCTGTGGTCTTTATGCCCAGCTGTCCACTTTGAGTCCTAATCTACCCTCTCAGTTTCTTGGACCACTGAAAAATTGGGTCTTGACCCACTGGTAGGCCATAGACTCACAGTTTGGGCACCATTGATCTAGCCCATGTTCTGGGAGAGAGGAGCTATAGTGGACATCATCTGGAGTAAGATCAATCAGGGATTCACTGTGCAGTCCTATGCACACTCATCTGGAAGTACATGTCATTGAAGAAAACTGGACTTCTGAGGGAAAATGCCTATGGTTGCACTCAGACACTGCTATCCTATGCATTTTTACTCAGAAGTAAGTCTCACTGTATTCAGTGAGGTTTATAGGATTGCAGCCTTAGTGTAGGAAGTTGCTTCAGAATTCTGTTTTGTTTCCCTGCTTTCCTTTTAAGTGCGACTGTGTGTTAAGGACTGTGCCTAGACTCTCCATCACTAGTGTGGTTTTGCATCTATCTGATTTTGATTACCATTTATTCCTATTAGTATACTGCTTTGTTTTAATAAATTTCCCTCTTATTGTGATCTTTAACTTGCCTAACTTGGTTAAGCCACTTCTCCCCAACATTGCATATACACAGCAGGGATCAAATGTGTCCACCTGTGGGCTGGGCAGAAATTGGTTAATTTAGTGGAGAGCATTTTGCTTTGTCCCCATGATAGCTAGCCTATGCTACAGAATCCGCTTTGGGGAATCCCCTGGAAATCTGGGGCTCCTGGCATGCATGCAGGAGGGAAGAATTTCAAGGTAGACCCTCTGAACATGATGTTCGCCCTGGTGCTGGCAGAGGGCCATTTTATTCTAGAAAAGGGGTAATTTTGGGGGGAGGTAGGAAGGTGCCAGGTTCAGGTCCTGTCCCCTCGACCATTACAACTCAGTTACAGGGACAAAAGTCAGAAAATGTGCGCTGTGCCAGTTAAGAACTCTGGGAGAAAAAAAAATTAAATATAAGAAATTCACAGTAAAGTTCATCAAAGCAGGAAAGCCTATACTGCTTAACTTTAAATTCACAGCAGGACTTTCTCGGTTCTGTCTCCCCAGTTCCCCTGGAACTCCTTTTCTAGGGAGTTTGGTAGCCTTTTCCCTTCATGCCTTCTCATTGGAAGTTAAAATACTTTTTTGTTTTCAAAGGTGCACTTGCTGATGATGGTTCAATTCTGCAGTTCTGGAATGGAAAATGATCTCTGGATTCTTTTTCTCCAGTTTTGAGTTGTTTGTTGTTGATTTAATGTTGTTGCTCTTAGAAATAGTTTTCTAAGACTATTTCTAAGATGACTTAGAAACTCCTAAGTCATCTTGAATGCCCAGACAGGGGTTGAAATGCTGAATCAAATGCTTTATAAAGAACTAAATAAACTCTAATATGTAGCAGGAATTGTGACAAGGTCATAAAATTAAAAAGAGATAAAAAAAATTATGTGCAAATAATAATGCACATCAAATATTTCGAGAGCATTTAGAATTTGGTAAATATTTTGGTGGATTATTTTTCATATGATATGACTTAGGACAGAATTAAGATGATGTAGTTCAGGGGTGTCAAACTCGTTTCATACCGAGGTTCAAATGGCATTCATGATGCCTGCTGAGGGCTGGAAGTGAGGTTGTTAGGCAGGAAGTGATGTCATTAAACAACTCATAAGCAAAAATAAGCACTTTTTCTCACTTAGGAATTCATTAACTACAAATGACAGAAGAGAAAACATGCAAATCTTTATCATATGGGTGATATGATATCAAGATATGGGTGAGCCCAATTTTCAAGATATGGATGAGCCCAATTTTCGTGGGGGCTGCCCTTTTAGCAGTAACACCTCAGCACTGCTCAGCAGCTGAGAGCCTGAGGGCCAGATAAAAAACTTCCGTGGGCCGCATCCGGCCTCCGGGCCTTATGTTTGACACCCCTGATATAGTTGATTGCTGTTGTTAAGATCAGTCCCATTTTGTATGGATTGCATTTGCTCAACTTTGCCCATGGGGTGTTTGGTCACTGGTTGCAACAATGGTCCCAGTTATTTAGAAACCACACAGAAATCAATGGGACACATGCATGCATAATTGTGAATAAGATGACCTTTCCATTTAATGTTTTAGTTCCATTTAATGTAGTAGTTACTGTTATACATTTAAGATCCCTCTCCCCAGTCATGAAGCTTTCTGGGTGACCTTGGGCCAATCACTTTCTCTCAGCCTCACCTACCTCAGGGTTGTAGTGAGGACAAAAGGACGGGAGCAGCTGTGTACATCGCCCTGAGCTCTTTGGAGGAAGGGCGGTATAAAAATGTGATAAATAAATTTTACTTATGTTTGTCACTCAGTTGGAGAGTATTAATTGTTTCTTAAATTGCTTTTCAGGACCCTGCAAACCAAAAATGTGGAAGAAAGAAAACCGTGTCTTTCAGCAGCATGCCATCAGAGAAGAAAATAAGTAGTGCAAGTGACTGCATCAGCTTCATGCAGGCTGGTTGTGAACTGAAGAAAGTTCGACCAAACTCCCGTATTTATAATCGATTTTTTACTCTTGACCCTGACTTGCAAGCACTTCGCTGGGAACCATCTAAGAAGGATCTAGACAAGGCTAAACTGGATATCTCTGCTTTAAAGGAGATCCGATTAGGGAAGAATACTGAAACTTTCAGGAATAATGGCCTTGCAGATCAGATATCTGAAGACTGTGCCTTCTCCATCATTCATGGTGAGAATTATGACTCTCTGGACCTGGTTGCCAACTCAGCAGATGTGACCAACATTTGGGTGTCAGGTTTGCGATATCTGATTTCTCGTAGCAAACAACCTCTAGATTTGATAGAAAGTAATCAGAACACTCCACGGCTTGCATGGCTGAGGTCTGTGTTTGAAGCGGCTGATATTGATGGCAATGGGATCATGTTGGAAGATACAGCTGTAGAACTAATAAAAAAGTTGAACTCTGCCTTAAAGGAGTCAAAGATCAGATTGAAATTTAAAGAAATTCAGAGAAGCAAAGAAAAACTAACCACTCGTGTCACACAAGAGGAATTTTATGAAGCATACACTGAACTTTGCACTAGACCAGAAGTTTATTTTTTGCTGGTGCAGATATCCAAAAACAAGGAATCCTTAGATGCCAATGACCTCATGCTTTTTTTAGAAGCTGAGCAAGGTTTGGCACACATCACTGAAGAAATGTGTCTTGATATTATCCGCAGATATGAATTTTCTGAGGAAGGTCGGCTGAAGGGTTTTCTTGCAATCGATGGATTTACTCAATATCTTTTGTCCCCAGAATGTGATATTTTTGATCCTGCGCATAGAAAGGTTGTCCAAGACATGACCCAGCCTTTATCCCATTACTATATCAACGCATCTCACAATACCTACCTAATAGAAGACCAGGTTCGAGGACCAGCAGATATAAATGGTTACATCAGGGCATTGAAGATGAGTTGTAGAAGTATTGAACTGGATGTTTGTAATGGCCCCAATATGGAGCCCGTAATTTGCAACCGTTACACCATGACATCACCCCTCCCGTTTCGATGTGTCATTGAGGTAATCAACAAATTAGCCTTTGTTTCTTCAGAATACCCTCTCATTCTCTGCTTGGGCAACCACTGTTCCATACAACAGCAGAAGGTGATGGTTCAGCAGATGAAGAAGATTTTTGGACCCAAACTTTATATTGATACACCGTCACCATCAGAGACATACCTCCCTTCCCCAGAGAAATTGAAAATGAAGATTATCATCAAAGGGAAGAAACTGCCTTGCAGTCAGAATGTATTAGAGGGAGAAGTCACTGATGAAGATGAAGAAGCTGAAGTATCTCGAAAAGTGTCTGACGAAAGCGTGAGGGAACCAAAGATGACTTGGTTGTGCAAGGGGCTCTCGGACTTTGTAGCTATATGCAAATCTATCAGGTTCACAGATTTTGAGACCTCAATGAAAAGTCAGAATTATTGGGAAATCTGTTCCTTCAGTGAACCAGAAGCCAGTAGAATTGCAAATGAGTATCCAGAGGACTTTGTAAATTACAACAAGAAATTTCTTTCGAGAATATATCCTAGCACTATGAGAATAGATTCCAGTAATTTCAGCCCACAAGATTTTTGGAACTGTGGTTGCCAGATAGTGGCGATGAACTACCAAACGCCAGGACCAATGATGGACTTACATACTGGCTGGTTCCTACAAAATGGAGGATGTGGTTATGTCCTTCGACCTTCTGTTATGCGTGAAGAAGTTTCCTACTTCAGTGCAAATACAAAAGGCATTGTTCCAGGGGTCTCTCCTCAGGTCCTACATGTCAAAATCATCAGCGGGCAAAACTTTCCAAAGCCCAAAGGAGCCTGTGCCAAGGGTGATATCTTAGATCCTTATGTGTGTATAGAAGTTCATGGGATCCCTGCAGACTGTGCAGAACAGAGAACTAAAACTGTTCAGCAGAACAGTGATAACCCTATTTTCGACGAGAGCTTTGAGTTTCAGATAAACCTGCCAGAGCTTGCCATGATCCGTTTTGTTGTGTTGGATGATGATTATATCGGTGATGAGTTCATAGGCCAATATGCCATTCCCCTAGAATGTGTACAGTCAGGTTATCGTCATGTACCTTTGCGCTCCTTTGTTGGCGACATCATGGAGCATGTTACGCTTTTTGTGCACATTGCAATAACTAACCGCAGTGGTGGAGGGAAGGCCCAAAAGCGGAGTCTGACTGGAAGAATAGGAAAGAAGACAAGAGAATATACCATGTTGAGGAATGTAGGCCTTAAGATGATAGATGACATCTTCAAACTAGCAGTACACCCATTAGAAGAGGCCACTGACATGAGGGAGAATATGCAGGTAATTAAATATTTTACTTCATTTTTCCTTTGTATTTGAGAATGATTCATATTTACCATCTTCTAACTATGAAGCTCAGTGGAATTTTTTAATACTATTTTAGGAGCTGGGGTTTTGCTCTTTATAGCAAAAGATAAAAGTGTGAGCTCAGTTTGGAAAATAGTGATTCTTGAGTGAAGTTGTCCTTTTCTTCCCTTATAGGGAGCAAGATTGCAGGAATCAGTTGCAAATGCATTGAGTGGCACATGAGTCTACACGCAGTGTGTGCGTATGTAGGGCATGTTTCACAATCCTAATGATCCGCTGCATGTAGTGTGATTGTGCGAACTAGCCAAGAATCGGGCTAGAAACCGGCATGCTGTCCCCTGTACTCTAACAAGTAGATGCCTGTGGTGACCTCCGACAACATCCTTTATTTTGCATGATAGGAAGAATATTTCTGTCTCACAGACTAACTCCTAAAGAGTTAATGAAAAAACGTGTGTTGCATAGTCTAACCCAGAAAGTTGGTTTTTAAATTGGCAGCAGACTGAGCAGCATTTCTAACAGCTATTTTTACTCCAGATTCTTCAAACTGCAAGAACCACAACGCTGTCCTACCCCAAAAAAGAACCATGAGTAGAAAAATAACTCCATGTGTTGGTCTGTTTCCAATAAAATAGAATTACTCCAACATATATCCCCTCCCCTTGTAAAACACAAGATGTATCTGGGGCAAATTTCTAGTACCTTAAAGCGGACTTTCTTAATAGACCGAGAAATGCAACTTGATCGTCCTATTCTGAAAGCAGAGTGCTTGTCTGTGACTGGATAACCTTAGTAAATCAGCTTAGAGCAGGAAATTTGCCCTTACCATGCCTTGATACAGCAAGTGAGATCTGGCTAAAAGAATCAGGTTTCTACATGTGCAGTTCATGTAGGTGAATGCATGCACCCACATCCTCATTATGCTCATCCGGGTTGCACTTAACTGACGGAATGCATCTTTAGATGTGGATAGGGATATGCCTAGCTATACCCATCATGCTGGCCCACCCCAGAGGCATAGGTTGTATGAAATTACTGTATATGATTACAGCTGGGTCAAGGCCAGTGAGAACAGCTGATTTTATAGCCTCTAAAATTAGCCTCTCTCTAAAATCCTGTTGGGAAGTAGTTGTTGGGCTAATACCTTGTACCAAGAAGGCATTCTCACAACTGGAAATGGGAGTTAACATTGCTAAAAGATAGATAGATGCCTATTCCCACTTTGGTAGCCTATAAACAGTTTTATACACACAGATGTTCCATTCATTTTCTGTCCTATTTAGATTCTAATTGTGTGTAGTGAAGTGCAGGTTTGGCGCCAAGTTGTATAATTTTGGATTGACGCATTTCAGGTGACCTTTTTCCTACTGATGTTCACAATGGAATTTATGCTGTCTCCAAAAGCACTACAGTTGAACTTTTTGTGTTAAGCAACAAAACAGTACATGGCAGCCAAAGAGATTTAGAAGATGTGTAATTCTCATAATGAATAATGATTTCTAGTAAGGCTTTGACTGACACAGGAAACAGCAGATGCCATCTCACTTTTCTATGTTGGGACAGAATGGCACATTTCTCTTGTCTGCCTCTAAGTGGAGCAGGCCTGTGCAATGTAGCCTACCCAACCAAACTCAGCCCACCAATGATATGTTTATAGCTTACCAGGTACTTGACAATATCCCTCTTGTCCTTCATAGTTCCTGACAGGCAAGAGAAATGGGAAGTTTATTGGCTATCTTGTGGGTTGCCGGTTGAGGCTGGTGAGTTGTTTGATTTAATGGCTCATACAAAGAAGATAACATCCGGGTGAATATTTGATCAATTCTTATATGCCCCAAATATAAAAATATAGTTTGTTGGCATTTCTTTCACATTTTGCAATTCTGTACCCCTCCCTTCTTGGGGCCAGAAAACCATTGCCCCAATCTATCAAAGGTGATCCCAATAAGTGTCTTATCGTCACCTACATTACATTTAAGCCCCCTTGCACTTTCTGAATATGTCTTTTTGACCTATGGTATTCCCATCCAGGATCGCCAGTTGCTGAGCGCAACTATCCTTATGCGACTAGAGCAGGATTTGGGTAATCGTTTTGCCTTGTTCTTGGATATTGTATTACCTTTTGCATGTAAGCATATGAGTACCATGAATGTATTGTGTCTTTATGGTTAAAATTTGTCTGGGTTTGGAGATCATGGTCTGTTAAAATCTCCCCTGCCTGAAGTTTTGCCCATACCTGTGATGGGCATTCTCAAAGGACATAGGCATTCCATCTGTTCAATAAAGACACTCCAAATGTCCTGTAGCTGTTTGTAGAAAGCAGAAAACTTATAGACTAAGAGCAAGACTAAATTGCTCACTTGTGACCTACTAATAAGACAGATTACTTTCTCATGACTTCAGTTAGCCCTTTCCACACTCACTCATCTGGATTTAAAGGGGAATCTGATCATTCTACTATTCTCTGCTCCCCCATGTTCTTCAAGTGCAGAATTCTTGTGCCTTTTAATGCAGGGAGCCAAGCGGGTTACTTAGGGCCCAATCCTATCCAACTTTCTAGCACTGATGCAGCCTTGCCAACTGACATATGCTGCATCCTGAGATGGGAAAGCAGTCATAGAGGCCTCCTCAATGCCAAATTGTACTGGCATTAGCGCTGGAAAGTTGGACAGGATTGGGTTTCTTCTATTATATGTTTCTTCTATTATATGTTCTATTATATGTTTCTTCTATTCTATATTATATGTTCTATTATATGTTCTGTTCTATATTATATGTTCTATTATATGTTTCTTCTATTCTATATTATATGTTCTATTATATGTTTCTTCTATTATATGTTTCTTCTATTATATGTTTCTTCTATTCATATTTTACTGATGATTCTGGACAGTTGGAGCATCTTTTTTCTCTTATCCTTTGAAAATGCCCATTACAGGTATGGGCGAAATATCAAGTAGGTGAGATTTTAATGGACTGTGGTTTGTACAAATGGACGAGATTTGTACAAATATAATGGGGAAAGGGAGAGCCTGACGACCAACAGCAAGGCATGCAGGAGGAAGACTGTTCTGTTTTCTTGTCTCCAAATTCTTAGTTGAAGCTATAGTTGGCAACCTTCAGTCTCGAAAGACTATGGTATCGCGCTCTGAAAGGTGGTTCTGGAACAGCGTCTAGTGTGGCTGAAAAGGCCGATTCGGGAGTGACAATCCCTTCCACACTGGGAGCAAGTGCAGTCTGTCCCTGGCCTGTCTCCCTGGCTATGGGCCTTCCTTCTTTGCCTCTTAGCCTCAGACTGTTGGCCAAGGGTCTCTTCAAGCTGGGAAAGGCCATGTTGCACAGCCTGCCTCCAAGCGGGCCGCTCAGAGGCCAGGGTTTCCCACTTGTTGAGGTCCACTCCTAAGGCCTTCAGATCCCTCTTGCAGATGTCCTTGTATCGCAGCTGTGGTCTACCTGTAGGGCGCTTTCCTTGCACGAGTTCTCCATAGAGGAGATCCTTTGGGATCCGGCCATCATCCATTCTCACGACATGACCGAGCCAACGCAGGCGTCTCTGTTTCAGTAGTGCATACATGCTAGGGATTCCAGCACATTCCAGGACTGTGTTGTTTGGAACTTTGTCCTGCCAGGTGATGCCGAGAATACGTCGGAGGCAGCGCATGTGGAAAGCATTCAGTTTCCTCTCCTGCTGTGAGTGAAGAGTCCATGACTCGCTGCAGTACAGAAGTGTACTCAGGACGCAAGCTCTGTAGACCTGGATCTTGGTATGTTCCGTTAGCTTCTTGTTGGACCAGACTCTCTTTGTGAGTCTGGAAAACGTGGTAGCTGCTTTACGGATGCGTTTGTTTAGCTCGATATCGAGAGAAAGAGTGTCGGAGATCGTTGAGCCAAGGTACACAAAGTCATGGACAACCTCCAGTTCATGCGCAGAGATTGTAATGCTACTCTTGTAATTATTGGAGTGATGCAGTTGACCATATCAGCTGGCAAGCAACATCTGGTCTAGCCGACTTCCACCCCTAAGTGTGAGCAGGGAAAAGCGGTGGAGAATTAGAAAATCTTCAGTGTGTTCAATTTTCCTGTTGTTGTGGCACGCTAATAGAGAGTTTCTACATTCCATTTTGACAAACTGATCAGAAAATGGTTATTGTTTGTGTTAATTAACAAGAAGTCTGATCATAAGCCTCGGTCACACACCCGGGTCTCAAGATGCATCATTGTCAAGCAGGGGAAAAAGCAAGTTAAGTTTTGATTACGGACAAGGAATTGTCCAGCAAAACGATGGAATTCAAATCTGAAGAAATTTTGCAGTCAGTTGTCGTGCCCTAGAATCCCTGTTTCACTGCAAAGTCCTCAGAGAGAATCCAGTGTTGAACAGCCTTCTTTTCAGCATGCGTCTTAATTGTGAAATATACTTCTTGATAACTTTTCTTCATGGGTTTACTGAGCAGAGCTTGTCTCTGGGGGAGTTCACTGCAGTTAGATACTGACGGCCAACTCATCTAGGGGCAGTACCAAGGGAAACCCAGGATTTCCTGGCTTCAGGGGCAGTGTGCCAAATGCTGCCACTGCTCTTACAGTTCCTCTCAGCTGAGGCAAGTAGGGGATACAGATATGGGCGCCCCCTACCATGGTGAGGTGGCTATTTCAGTTGGTCTCATGGACCTGGGTGGTACTGCAATAGCATGGAAGATGAGCGCAGGGTACCTCAGTTCCACCATGTAGATGACTTTTTGTATAACCCAAACCTGGTCACATGGAGGCCTGTGTTATGGAAAAGTAACAATGAGGGCTGTTTTACTTTAAATATCAACTGTAAGATTTCTTCTCTCTTGATCTGGGGTGATCAAGCCTCTAATTGGGAACTTAAAAGCATCTGTGAGGCTAATTGAGGAAGAGGGGGAGTGAGTTATGTGACTTATAAAACCTCTCCCAGCTAGTAAGGAAGAAGCTGAGCTTTCCTGGATTCTGTTGAGTCTCTTGTTACATAGAGTGTGTTGGGGAGAAAGGTCGATTAGATGAGAATTAGGGTTTTCTTATTAGTCTCTTTAAGTGTTTTATGCTGTCAGTGTTTGTATGGCATATTGTTATTCTGTACCTTCTTAATACTATGTGCTTAAAGTCATAGTATGGAAATAAATTATATATCCTTCTGTTACTAATGTTGGAAGACTTTGGGTTCATTCAGATCCAAATTGGTTAGTATCTGGAAGTTGGAGACCCTTACAACCACACGGTTGCCTGTTGTAGCAGAAGGGGGGCAGGCAGCGTGTGTGACAGCCTGTTGTGGTTTTTTCCTCCTCTTTTCCGAGGCAAAGGAATTGCTTGTTCATGTGGAGGCTGTAATGCACATGGGAGGTTGCCTGGGTGGTGAAGGGGTTGTTAGTTGTCTTCCATCATGCTATTTCAGTACGATCTTCAGCTCAGGGTATGAAATAAAACTATGATGCAGTTTTACACTCACATAACATACCTCACCTTTTACATAACAGTTTTACCTAAATATGGTATGACTAAGTGACTGGAGGGGATTCCTGAAGGAAACTCATTATATGCTAGCCTTACTAGATCAGGGGTGTCAAACGCGTTTCATACAGAGGGCCGAAGTTAGCATTGAAGGCTCCAGCTGAGAGCTGGAAGTGATGTCATTAAGCAGAAAGTGACATCGTTAAGCAGCTAATGGCCAGAAATCAACCCTGTTCTCATATATAAACTCATTAACTGCCAATGACAGAAGAGAAAGTATGCAAATCTTGATCATATTTCAAGATTTGGGAAAGCCCAATTTTCATGTGGGCTGCCATTTCAGCTGTAACACCTTAGCAGCTGAGAGCCTGAGGGCCAGATAAAAATCTTCTGGGGGCTGCATGTGGCCCCCGGGCCTTATGTTTGACATCCCTGTACTAGATGCTGGTATAATACTGTGTGTATCCCAGGTTTCCTTCAATTAGAAAGAAAATTATTCTACCTCAAATGTCCTGGTCTGACTTGCAGTCTGAGTAACTATGCAAAATTATGACATATTCTGTCAGTCAGAGGATGCAGCTGTGGCACCCTTACAATGAAAGTTGTTGAACTCTTTTGTTGTCACATGCTGATAAGGCCTACAATCTAAAAATACTGGTTAACAATTCTAGACATACCATTAGTTCCTTTTCAGTGAAGTATTAAAAACACTGTGATTTTTTGGAGTACTTCAGGAAATTCAGACAGCCTGCTATTTTAGGAGTACAAGGAAACCTGCAGAACTAGCTTCTGCAGGATATATATTATTTATATCATAAAGGAGATATACATATTACTTATTGCAGGATAAGGTTCTCCTTAAATATTTTTAACACTGATAGAAGTGAACATAAGAACAGCCCCACTGTATCAGGCCATAGGCCCATCTAGTCCAGCTTCCTGTATCTCACAGTGGCTCACCAAATACCCCCAGGGAGCGGCTCACCAAATACACCAGATAACAAGAGACCTGCATCCTGGTGCCCACCTTCGCATCTGGCATTCTGACACAGCCCATTTCTAAAATCAGGAGGTTGCACATACCCATCATGGCTTGTAACCTGCAATGGATTTTTCCTCCAGAAATTTGACCAATTCCCTTTTAAAGGCACCTAGGCCAGATGCCATCACCATATCCTGTGGCATTGAGTCCCACAGACCAACCACACGCTGAGTAAATAAATATTTTCTTTTGTCTTTCCTAACTCTCCCAATGTTCAATTTTAGTGGATGTCCCCTGGTTCTGGTGTTATGTGAGAGTGTAAAGAGCATCTCTCTATCCACTCTGTCCTTCCCATGCAAGGATTTACCTGTATTCTTTAAAATGGAATATACAGTGGTAGTTTTGAATGTTCAGTGCACTCTCTTTGAATATTCATTTGTAGAATCATCTAGAGAACCTGGACAGCCACTTCGTACTTTACATGGACATTGTGGTTGCCACTGAAAAGCACCCCCATGTGGCAGGGGCTTACGCAGCTGCTGTATAGTGTGTGTGTGTGTGTGTGTGTGTGTGTGTGTGTGTGGGAGGGAGGGAGTCACGTTGTAGGCTGGCCTTATTGTGTGCAAAGTAGTATGGTGCTTCCACCATAAAGAAGTCATTTGGCATAGTGATGCCACCTACTTATGGCAAGAATTATGGGTGTAATAATTTTTCTTGCCCAGAGTATTACTCAGTGTGGTCTGAGACACATGCAACATTTGCACACAGGAGAAAGGAATGAAATAGCTCATGACCCTCTTTGATTGTTTGGCATTAATCCATATTAAGGCAAGATATGGGTCCAACAACTTTCCCCTTTAAGCTGTGTCTTTGTGCAGCTCAAACTCCACTGAAGCTGAGCTCCCCACAGCTCAGAGCTTGGTGTTCCCAGAAATTTGGCGATGATATTTGATGTCATTGCTGTGCATCCAGAAGTACCAAGGAGCTGCTGTGCAGTTAGTGAAAGGGTCCACGCAGTGGTGCACAACTCTTCACCAGAGTATTGGGTGCAACCCAGTACAGACGGTCATATCTGCAGATCCCATATCCGTGGATTCAGTTATCCGTGGATTGAGTCTGGCCTCCCCCTCACTCTCTCAGCTCCACTCCCCTCACCTCCAAAGGGTCCTCTGAGGACTTACCCGTGCCTCCTAATGCCTTATTATGCATTTAAAATGTCACTTTTGGTTTCTCTGTGAAACCAGAAGCTGTGTTATTTTCCCTCCTGAGCTCAGAGGACCCTCTGGAGGTGAGGGGAGTGGAGTTCCCCTCAGCTCCAGAGGGTGGGGGGGTAGGTGTTTCCTATATCCATAGTTTCATGTAACCGGATATGGGGGCATGCCTGTACCGTTTATTGTGTGGATAACTAGACAATAATTGAGAAGGAGAATTAAAAATTATGCAGTGCAACACATACAAAGCTAGGCCCTAAATAGCAGCAGTTATTAGGAAGTAAAAGAGAAAATGGAAATCCTTGGAAGGAGGAGGGACTAGTAAACACTCAAAAATGGTTAGGGTTGTCAGTGGCCAAGGTAACCTGTCTGTATCTGCTGTGGTTGAAGCTTGAAGTAAGTATACAACCTTTTTTTTCTTCAACAGAATGGCATCTTGTCTGTTAAAGAGCTCTGTGGACTCCCACCAATTAGCAGTTTGAAGCAGTGTATTTTGACCCTGTCCTCACGGCTTGTGAACAGTGACAATAGCCCCTCAGTGAGTCTCTGTTTGAAGGACAATTTTCCTTACCTGGAACCCTTGGGGACACTCACAGATGTGCAGAAGAAGGTTCTCGCTGCATATGAGCTGGTAGGAGTCTGTTTATACATACTTACTTTGAATATTTGGTTCATACTGTAAAGAAGATAAATTAGATTGTTTTATTTAATTTATGTTTGTTATTAAATTTTTATCTTTTTTTCAAGGTTCCATACATGTGGTTTCCAGAGGGTCATCCGTGCAGGGCACTGACCAATCTTAGATCAGCTTAGCTTAAGCAAAGTGATTGTAGCACAGACCATGTTCTGGCATATTTGGCATGGATATTATTTTGCCCACAAAAATTGCTATTTAGAGAATGCCACTTATTTCAGGTCTGTCTTGGGACTTGGCCTTTCAAGGCCAATGATGAGGGAACCCATTTGAGTCCTGTTCCACCTGCTTGGAAATCCTAAAGTGAGCCAACCTGGTGGCACCAAACCTTCTAAGTCTCAAATTTACTTCAGGCTAGCAGAGAGGGAACAGCTGGCACACGCTGACACAACATGAACAGTTAGATTTAAAGTAGTGCCAGCGCTTTGCTTAGTTTGGCAGCTTTTGCCTCCAAAGTGGGTAGAGCAACCCCTGACGACCATAGGTCTATTCCAGTAGCTGTCCATATATGTTATATAACATTCAGTTTATTTCATTTTCCATTGAGCTTTTGGTCACCAGGAGTACAATGTTAAGACACAGATGGGATTGTAAATTCTATTGTTTTAAATATTTTGGTTCATCTTTATTTCCCAAGATCAAATTAAAATAAATGTAACAAAGTAGTGACGATAATTGAAACCTGGTTTCCGTATAAGTTTATCCAGCCCTGAAGAGCATCAGAGGAGGCTTTGTTGTGGGTCCAACTACTGTGTGAGATGTGGAGGTGTAGAGATGTGCAAGAAAGCCTTCTCAGTGGTGGCCCCCCTCCCTACGTGTAGTGTGCCTGTCCCCTACCAAAGTTTTAGAGGAAGCTTAAGACCTTTCTATCTCAGAAAGTCTTCTCTGATCTAACAAACTGATGCTTTGGTTTTCTCTTTTTCCTACCCTCCCTTCTAATTCTATTTTAATGTGACTGTTTTGCTGCTGCTTTTCATGTTTTTGTGTTTGCATTGAAATTTATTTTTAATTTTTGACTGTAAGCTGCTGTGAGTCCAATAGGAGAAAGGAGAAGTATAAATGCTTTTGCTAGAAGTTATTTAAAATCTATGGCATATGTTGAGATTATTATTATTATTAAAAATATTTATGTGCTACTTTTTGACAAAACAAGTTCACAAAGCGGTGTACAGAGAAAAATTAACTAAATGGAGTTGTAGCCCAATCCTATGCATGTTTATTTGGATTAAGTAACACTATGTCAATGGTTCTTATTCCCTAGAAAGTGTGCAGAGGATTACAGCTTTAGGCCTCCAGATGTATGTAATGTTTCCAAATCTCATAATGATAGTTAGGCTGCAAGTATCCCTCCTTCTTCTGACCTCCCACTCAATTTTCCCCATGTTCTCCCATTTCAGCACTAACAGTGTTCAGCATGATGTGTGTAGAACGTTGAAATCATAGGGCTTGTTCAGACGATGTGTCTGAGTCAGCCCAACCCATGCACACACACAAAATTGGAAGTGTGAGCATGCAGTCCAATTTCTCTTCTTGGTATACCATTCCCACCCTCACACCAAAACTTAACAGTGGGAGGGGATTGGATGATCCCCCGTCCCATGATTATGAGTCAGGGAATGGTGCGCTGGGAGAGGGAGCAGGATGTATGTGCTAATGTCCCTAGTTGCATGTGGCTGAGGCTGGCTTGGATATATTATCCAGACTGGCCCATAAGTACTTTTAAACCATAGTTAATAGCACATTTCTAACCATTTAAACTGACAATTTAAAGCTACCTATTGGTTAGCATTCAACCTGGTACAGATGTAATGCTTACCAGAGTTAATAGTAAAAAGGAAGGAGAATTTGGAAGGGAAGTACGGTAGGTGTGGGCCTAAGTGGGAAGAGCAGAAAATCTTAAACATGGTCCAGATATTGAAAAAAAATGCTATACAGGTCTAGCCTTGTTATACACGGAATTTTTATACACGGATTTGACTCAACACGAATGGCCACTGCAAATGAGAAGGGATGTGTTGATCCCTGGAGAAGGAAAAAAATGCACCCCTTTAAAATGCTTTTCCTACTGTTGTAGAGATTTTTATCTGAAGGTGATGAGAAGGGCCCTTTAAATTAAAGGAAAACAGTCCTTTATAATAGTTAGAGAGAGGAAAGCCAGCTGACAAACCATCAATCATTCTCTCTCATTCTCTCTCCAAGCAACCACCTCCCTCCCCCCCCAACATGAAAGAGAGATAATCCTTTCTAAGGGCCTGGAGAGAGACTGATTGTTGGATTGTCATCTTAATGACTCTATTTCAACATTACAAAGGTCAGCAAGGCTGTTTTTAAATCACCTGAGCAAAGGGACTTTGTTTTTTAAATTGATGATTTTTTGCCATTTGAGTTCTGGAACCCTCATGCATAATGAGATTCAACCTGTATCTGGTCTGAGACTAAGCATGGTTTGATGCATAGTTTGTTAGGCCTGTGCTTGAGTAGGATTGTTTAGAACTCTGTTTAGCTTGGAATTACTAAGTGGTGATAAAAAGTCTCTCTCTCTCATCTCAGGTTGCAATCCTAACTATACTTTCCTGAGAGTAAGCCCCATTGAACAAAATAGGACTTACTTCTGAGTAGACCTGGTTAGGCTTGTGTCCTCAGTCTATAACGTCACTCTCCCTGAAGGAAATTGTTGTGATGAACTGTGGATTTAAGTTACTGTGCATATGCTAAGCAAGCAAGTTAATATAATCCAGATCCATTGTGTTTATAATAGTTACCATATTTAACCTACATGAAACTGTAGTAGCAAAGATTCCACTGATGTAGGTTGTCGTTCTTAGCCAATTTAATTAGAGCCTAATCAAACATGTTGGATTGTTAATGCCAACAATATGAGTGTGTTTATAGTGCTTTTATGTCCAAAATGCTTCACATAGATTGCCCTAATAATATCACAAGTTTAAATAATGTATTCTCTTTAATTATATAATAATTTTTTGATACTGGAATAGCACCACAGTTCAGGTTAAATACAGTAAAAACATTATAGTTCAGGCTTAATACATTTTATATTTCCCTGACCAGCAAGAAAGGACAGGGAACTTGACTAATAATGCAATCATAAGCATATTTGCTTGAAAGTAAGCCAACGGCTATTACTTGGCTATTGGCAAGTAATTGGCTATTGGCTATTGGCAGTAACAGTAATTACCCAGATTACTTCTGGGTAATCATTACTCAGACTGAACTGCAAGTTTATCTATCTATGTGTGCATTATTTCCATCTTCATATGTGCGGTCATGGACAAAATTTATTCAGAATTACAGTACACAGTTATCCAGGTATCAACATAAATGTCCCCTGAATTTCACCTTGCAAAGTAAAGGGCTGCATGGCACCCTGTACTATAGTTTTAGGATATGGTAATGAAGAATCTCCTGATTTCAGTAAAACACTTTTCAGTCTCTCTACTTTTTCTCTCCTTAACTATGTCAGGAAATTCTGATATAAACATCATGTCCCATACTCTACCCAGCTCTTCCTGAATTGAAGGAGGCATCTTTTCCCCCAAGAACAGCATATTGCCATTCTTGCTGCTGTTAATAAATGAATAATTATTTCCACATCATCTAACATAACCAGCAATTTAATGTAATGGAACATGGTAACCAATGGCAAGTCTGTCTTTTTAGGGGTAATTAACTTCTCATTAAAATCACTGTAATATTTTTTTTCCTGGCTTGCTGCGATTCAGCAGGGGTGAGGTAGGGGAAAGTAGTCATGTGGATACGTTTTCTGAAGGAAATTCAGTTTTCCCAGTGTGTTTAGTGGTGCATGAAAAGCTCTGATATTTCACATGAGACAGATGCAGATACTCTGAGATCCTTTGCTATGATCTTGAAAACAACTAACTGCCTGTTGTGTTGCATTTATCCCTTGTCGACAGATATGCTAGACAAAGGGCATTTGTGTGGTATCTGTTGTTTTCATTCCTCTTGACGGTAACATCCACCACCCCGATTGCAGCCAAGACTTCTTTTAAAAGATGACATAGAAGCCATGTAAATCAGAACAACCAAATATAAGTGGACTGAGTCCCTTTGGGGTGCCTCGTTTTCATAACACATTAAGACTTTCATAACACATTAAGACTCAATACACAATAATGAAAGATGCTTCCACTCAAAGGAGCTTGCTTGGTTTGAAAATCAAAGTTGGTAATACTGTATTCTGATTGGAGAATGCAATGACACATGACTAGAGTCAACAAATGAGAAACAATGACTACGAACACATCAGATTCCTTGATATCAGGTTTTTGTGAATATCATTTCAATAAGGGGGTGTTTTTTTCCTTGTTTTACAAGAGCCTCTAAAATATTATTTCTGCTTCATTTTTCCCCACTTATCGTTCCTGCCCCCAGTTTAGATTTCAGGAATGGTTTTTTCGGGGAGGGGGTGTCAATAGAAGTAAGTATCACACCCTGAACATAGTTAGATCAACTAGAGTCGCATGGTCCATTTTATTCAGAATACCCAATATAAATCCAGTGTGCTTCATCTGAGTGAGGACTGTGTACTAGCACAGTTTCTATATATTTATTTTTCACATTTGTGTACCGCACTTCCTCCAAGGAGCTCAGGGTGGTATACATAGTTCCTTCTCTCCTGTTGTCCTCACAACAACCCTGTGATAGGTTAGGCTGAGAGATAGTGAGTGGCCCAAGATCACCCAGGAAGCTTTGTGGCTGCGCAGGAATTTGAACCTGGAACTTCCAAGTCAAACTCCACTACAGCAGTGGTTCCCAAACTTACCTGATTTGTGGCACCCCACCATCTTGGATCTTGTGCAATCTAGTAAGAGCCAAGATAGTAGTACCCAAATTTCTTGAGATTCAAGATAACAGCACCTGGAAGAACAGGAAGGAGGGACCACCAGGGACATCCTGTTGTGCCTCTGTAAGTGCATCATGATGCTGTAAGTGCACCAGGAGACACACTTTGGGAACCCCTGCACTATATTATCCTGGCTCATACACTGTGAGCATACATTGTACTCATACCTTTATACACATTGGGGTAAATCTATAATTGTCCCCCGTCCCTCCCCCCGGGCACAGGTGGTAGGAATCCATGGCTAATCTTGATTTTCTATCAGGAAATAATATTTTCAGGTTCTGAAATTATTGATATTATTTAATAATTGTAACAACCATAGTAAAAATGTTAAGTACTTACCGTATTTATCGGCGTATAACACGCACAGGCGTATAACACGCATCTTCATTTTAAGAGGAAAATTTCAGGAAAAAAATAAGGGTAGCTCAGAACTTTTTTTTATTAATATTATTACCACATATAAGGTAAATAATGTAAAAGGACAGTAAAAGCAACTGTTTTAACAAAAGAAACTTGGATATTTTGTTTTTACAAAAGTTTACTCAGAAATCACTATCTGGGAAACCAAGAAACTCTTCATCTTCACTGCTATCTTCAAAATCGCAATGAACACTGCTGCTTTCACTGCTACTATCTTCATAAATCAGCTCATCTTCTTCACCATCCAAAGCATTACTTATGCCACCTCACCTCAATCCCTCCCCCTCCCCTCCCCAAAGAAAGGGTCTCCACTTACCATATTCATCAGCTGCCAGCGGCTGTGATAATATGCGGCGGGCGCAGCGCTGACATCACGTCACGACGCTGTGCCGCCGCTAGGCACTATTGGGAACGGGATCCCTTAAAGAGACATCGCCGTATAACACGCATACATCATTTGCCCCCTATTTTCAGGGGGAAAAAGTGCGTGTTATACGCCGATAAATACGGTATTTATTGTGGAACATAGAATAAAATAGTAAAGGCCTTGCCAGAATTTCAAGGCCCTAAAATGAGTCATGCCACAAAAGGAGTAAGGGAATTGGGAAGTGGGTGGAACAAGCAAATACACATATTTATGTTACATTCAGCTTTACCTAGGACCTTTTTAAGATCTTAAGAGCCTAATCCTACGATTGGGCTGCACCAGCGCTGTTTGGCATAAAACTGCAGCACTGGCAGCATTGTCGTAAAAATTATTATAAAACAGCACTGTTGTAAAACTGCAGCAACTGCAGTGCTGGTACTGGGTATTGTAAAAGCACCATGAAGCACTTTCTGACATCCAGAGAGTAACTGGTGCTGGTGGAAAGGCCTGAACTGTCATGGGAGCACCACATCCTGCCCAACAGAGGGGTGGGGGGAGGGTGGTGGAAGGCATTCTGGAGGCAGGGAGGGGGCAGTTCAGGCCTGGGAGAGGGGCAGGATGATAGACTATATAATAACTCCCAACCAGGCCTGAAAGCCCTACACAAAAGTTGGTTCTGCGCCAGCCAGTAGCCCCATTTAGCAATGTTCCCTTACCCTGAGGAGACCTCCCACCTGCTCAAATCCAATGCTTACACTGTGGGCCTGGGGCCCCCACTACGCTTGTATTGGATAGGGTTGGACTGCTCAAGTCCTGGTGATTGTATGTTCATTTGATGCCTGCTTCTCTTCTCAGTTGGAGTGTACTGTTTGTCAGTGTTGATGTGGCCCCATCTATTTGTGAGGCCCAAAGCAGCTGTTCTCTCCCCATGGCTTCTCTCCAGTCAATTTGTTACTTTCCCTTCTGACAACCGCCTGCTTGAATCATTCATTTCCAAACACTTGTTTGATGGGTTCGGGCTACATTTTTACATGTGCAAATAAAATAGTTTTGCACTGATCCAGCTAGGGCAGCATGTCCCAAACTGTGGGGTGCAACCTGTGTCCTGTGGGCCCAACTCGATAGTCTGGTAGTGCAAAATGCTTATTGTGAAGTCCTGGATGCCTCTCTTGGGTTGCAACACTGAGCTAGGGTATATAATCTCCCCCCGATCCAGCTGCTGGGGCTGTGCATGAATAGTCATGGTTAAAATATCAGTAATAGTGCCAATCAGCTGTTTTGGACAAGGAGCAGGAATTGAGTCCTCCTAGGAGCCTTCCTCCTCCTGATCATCTAATACTCTGAACAGTGGCATTACCAGTTTTCTGATTTGGACTAAGTGCATTTTGGACCTCCTCCCATATCTGGTACCATTCTGTTTATCCAGACGTCTATAAGAAATGTCCCCAATAGCTGGCTACGGACCACACCCATACATCATAATTCCTCATGGAAATTTAGCCTTATCTTTTCCCAGCCACACTTTGCTCCTTTTGGGGGGCATAATATTTAAGTATTATTCTTATTTCTTACTTCCATTAACATGAAAGATACATTGGAACACCTGTTTTCCATATTTTAAAATATTAAATAACATTCAGGAAAAGCAGCCATCCTGAGAAGCTTATAATGGGCCAAGTGCCCATTATATGAATTACTTGCTTGACTAAATTTTTTCAAAGCTTTTTTCAGTCTTGTTCATAGTCCCATACACAGTCTCACCCACTGCTTTGTGGAATGATCCAGCATTTTGTTGCGTATGTGAGACAAATGTGGCCAGAAAGTAGAAAATGTGTTCTTGTCAAGAAAGGGGTTGTAAGCAAGGTATTTTTGAATACTATATTTTATCAGTTTATATTCCTCCTCCCCCCCACTTCAATGTATGAACATTTTCACGGTGATTGACAAATAAAATGTAAAGTGACAATAAACAGACAATAGGATTAAATGATGGCAGTTACCATTTCTGTCACACGGATATACCACACAATCCATTTCTATCACACAGATCCAAAGTCAGGCATTAAAAATATTGTTGCCTCCCATTGGAAAGACAACAAAGTAGGCACCAGGCAAGCCTCCTTCGGAAGCATATTCCATTAGCACCATATGCTAATGGAATATTCTTGGTTCATTAGCACAACCAAAATGGCTCTCTCCCCAGCTATCACCTTTTTGTAGCAACTATCATCAGTGGTAAAATCTTCCTTCAGAATCCAAATTTAGAGTAAAGACATTTGTTTGTTTTCTGCCAAGTACATATGCATGCACTATCATGCAGGTTATAGAGTTACGCAGTATTTTGTAACTACTTTACCATTGGTTATAGTCCGTTATCTTGGGTGAAGTGAAGCTGGATTTATATAAACCATTTTTCCAACTTTTGAAGGGCATTTTTTAAAAAAAATCTCATTAAAAATGTGATTTTCATCCCAGCTAGTGCATCGATAATACTGTGCTAGAAGGGGTCTGCAGTGTGACACAGCAAGAATCCTGTACCTACTAGATATATTTTGTGAAAGTGCTGAATAATACAACTTGCTCCTTCCTTAGATCTGTATAATTTTGCATATTTTAATTTTTTTCTGTATTAAAAACTATTATTTCGTGGCTCCATGTTTCCCCACTGTGGAAATCCAATCAGTATTATTTTTAAAAGTGGTCAAGTTAGCAACCTACCTCCTTAACAATATTGTGAACTTTTTGGGTGATTGTTTTCTGTTATTAATTCTTGTGTGCTTGTGTGCTCCTGTCCATTAGAGCCAGCAGCTGTCCATACTTACAGAAGGGGGCTAGATACAAAAAGCAGCATGGTCATCCGCTTTGCTAGGACTAAAGACTTTCTGATACGTGAGGCAGCATGCCAAATCCTGTCCCACTTTACTGAATGGTGTGTCAGCTTCTGCTCTTCCCACACTCCAGTGTTCTTACCTAGCACTCCCCTCCACATTTCCTCTTCCTCTCTATACCCTCTTCCTTTTCCAGTTCAGAAAGTGAACAGAGAAAGAGGAGCAGTGGACAAAGATGGATACCCCCACCAAGCTGCTGCCTGAATTGACCATTTCTTTGACCTCATGTATAGGCTTGTCTGCACTCTGCCCTTTATTCTGCATCTAGTGTGCCGGAATGGAACATTGGAATGGTGGTGCTGGGGGACCCCAATTCTGCGGATTGCATGAAAAATTTAAATGCATGTGATTGCTGCAATCCTATATACATTTTCCTGGGAATAAGCTATACTGAATATCATGAAACTTGAGTAGACATGCATAGGATTGTGCTGTGAGTCTATGAATGTTTACTTGGAAGTAATCCCATTGATTTCAATGGGACTTGCTGTAAAGTAAGTGTATAAGATTGCAGCCTAGGCAGATACAACTTCACTCTGTTCCTGTGGAACATATAGCATTCCAGATGTTTAGGGCATTAAAGCTTGTAATCGTCTGCTGCCTCCATTTTCTCCTGATGCTGCATCTTTTATTGCTTCCTAACTGTCAAAATCATGTTGATCTGACATCAAGCAAAGGTTCCCTGAAAATACCTCATCATTTCTAATGCACTTTGTAATAAGGAGTGTTTTATAGGAGGGAATGAAGCAAATCTTTTCAATCTGTGGTATGAGGTTGAACCAGTAGGATGAGAGAGAGAGAGAGAGAGAGAGAGAGAGAGAGAGAGAGAGAGAGTGTTGAGATATGGTAAAAGCAACTTTTTATTATGTTCTTTTCTCTGACAGATGATTCAAGAGAGCAGGTTTCTTATAGAAACAGCAGACACCATTTATGACAAGATTGTTCAATGCCAGAAAGCAGGTAACCCTCTTTTATGCTGAAATCAAAGGGATTTCCCATGTGACAATAATCCTGGATCTATTGTCATGCCATGCTAGCAGTATCCCAAATAAAAGTCCTGTGGCTCAGTATCCTACTGTGCTGAGTGGGGGTGGCTATGCTGTGGGGGTAGCCCTCTTCAGAGCCCTGTTTTCCCCCCACTAAACAAAAGAAATTTGAGCTGCAGTAAGGGAGAAGGGGAATGTACAGAGACAGAAAGAACTACATTTTAAAGGAATGGGGAAAAGGAATCAATGTTCAGAAAACTTTAGGTTGCTTCAGGGTTGGTACAGTACTTTGAAAGAGTGATATGAGAGCTCCTGCACCCAAGTGTTACTATGGATTGGTGGGGGAAGAACAGCCTCTGCACAGGTGTTAAATACACAAGAAATAAAGCAACATGCTTAAAAGGGGAGTGGATTGTGATGCTCATCACAATCTATGCCACAGGTACTATTTAATTGGTGCCCATGATAGATGAGCAACTATATTCACAGAGCCCAATCCTATATTTACATTACAAAATCATTCCCCTTCTTCCACTTGTGCTGACTACCATAAAGCAGTCATAAAAGGCACTATGACAGTGCGCTACTCTGCATGCTGCTGGGAGCACCAGTGGGAAGGCCTGTACCTTCCCACCTGTGTGGTAGTGTCTCCTGCAGCTCACCAGAGCAAAAAAGTCAGTGGGAGAGGCAAAAGGGTTGTGGGGGAGAGCAAAAAAGTTGGGGGAAGGGCAGAGCAGGGGTGGGGATGGGTGGATCAGATCCACCTGTGTTGTGTCTCTTGCTGCTCACTAGAGCAAATAAGTCTGCGGGAGAGGCTAAAGGGTTGTGGGGGAGAGGCAAAAGGGTTGGGGGAGGGGCAGAGCAGGGGTGGGGGATGGGTGGATCAGATCCAGGAAGGGGGCAGGTTCAGTGGCAATGGCGGCTGCCAAATCCCAACACCCTTATCAGACACGATTCCACAGTGGGGTCCACATGGACATGCGCCAGCTATTTGCAGTTGTTTCCTTACTCAGAAGAGACCTCCACAACTGCCGCCCCCCATAGGATGCAGTAGTAGGATGCATAGGATGCATTTTGGTGCTACTGCATGGGGGGGAGGTTAGAACTGAGCCAGCAATCTCAGTAAACCACTATATTAAGCCATTTCTGCCCAATGTTGCATATACGCAACAGAGACCAAATGTGTACACCTGTGGGTCAGGCAAAAATGGGTTAAGGAGGAACAGAAAGGAATTGAATTGCCGATTCCCAGTGTTAAAACAATGTATTTCCCTGCAACAGATGCTCTAACTTAAAGAAATCACAACAGCAGCTGCTCAGCTTAGTGCATAATTCAACCAAAGCTCTTTTAAGACCTGTTTATTTCAAACATGCTTAACTCTCTTTTAGGGAACTCATTGAATCTTGGAGGGCTTGATCATGGCAGGGAAGGATGGTTATTCTGATAATAAATTAATTGTCTGGAAATGTGTAAACGCTGATAAAAACAGAAAATACATGCATAAAGTAAAAATAAACCAAACTCGAAGTAGATAGGGTGGGAATTACTTTTGCCTGGTAAACCATTTTAGCTTGATAAAGCAGTGTGATGGTGGCCATTTTGTTTGACAGTTGAATGGAAGTGGTGGCCACAAATAGTGCTGTAGTGCTCTTAATGCCATGGGTCTCTTGTGGTGGATGTTCAGGAAAGATATACATCGTAAAGAACACATCAGAGTTAATACTAGTCAGTTCTTTCTAGAAGAAAGGCTATGACTATGTGATGTGGATTTGGAACCAAATTTCCATGTGCCTGAGTGGAAGGTCCACTTGGCCATGGGTGAGTGTATGTCTCGGTATTCTTTCCAGCCACAGTCCCCAGCGCAGCACTGGAGGCTGCTCTGGTGAGTCTCCCAATCCCTCCAGAGCAACTTTTCAGGTGACATGAATGTCTGCAGTCAGGGTGTGTGTGGAAGTGCTTCCATTCACAGAGGTCTGCTTATGGAAGTAGGAGTTTGGTTTTAAGCTTATGTAATTCTGACATGTCAACTTGCCTTTTCAAGATACACTTTTCTGTGGTAGTGCTGCCAGTTTTGAAATCCCAATGCAACGCACACAATTTTTAAACTTCTTCTATGCGATGTCATTTAAAAGGACAATCTTCAGAAAACAGTGATAGGGTACAACAGCTTATTGTACCTGATTCCTTAAGTACAGCAATAACTAGAGTCCAGGTTCACTGAAGTTTTAAACCTGAATGAACTAGAAGCCCCATCTTCCTAGAGGATCTTGTTAATATCACAAAGCTTTATTCCATTTGAATTTTAAAGTATATTGTCAAGATCATAGGTCCTAACAAGCAGAAATAAAGTCCATTTCAACAGCTGTGAACTGTAACAACCCAATTCATACATACATAGTTGCAAGAATAAAATAACACTCAGATACTGACTAAAACTCGAGTTAGCACGGACCAAAATAAAATATTTTAACTAGATGGCTGTCTCACACATGAATGTCAATAAAATTCTACTGCTATTTGGCTGATGCTAGCATAAGTTGAAAAGCGGTATATAAATATTGTTAATAATAATAATAATAATAATAATAAATAATAATAAGTCACATTTGGTAGAGCCCATTTGTTATTATAGGAAGCAGAAAAGTAGACTGAGAGCCCAATCTTATCCACACTTTCCTGGGAGTAAGAACCATTGACCATAAAGGGATTTACTTCTGAGTAGACATGCATAGGATTGGGCTGTGAGACTTGTAGAGCTTTCCCACAGACTGTCCCTGCTGGCTTCTGCCTCTCTAGTTGGAGAGTGGAGACTCTAAAAGGGTGGCCTTCTGGCCTGAACCCTATATTTTCCCTACTCTCCTTGCAACCTATCTTGCCCATTGTCAGGGTGCAGTCCCCAAGAATTTTGGCATAGAAGAGGATGGTTCTTCAGGTGCTTCAGAGGGCTCCGGCTCTGAAGGTGCTGCCCCTGAGGGCTCCTGTTTCAGGAGCTCTTCTGGCTCTGGCATGATGTAAGGGCCTGGAATTGGTTCCAGTGCTGGCTATTCCTCCTTAAGGTCAGACTTGAAGTCACTTGCTCAGAGAGGATGTTACGACACTTTGCCCTCTTCCTTTTTAAATCCAGGGAGTGGGAGAAACAGAGGACTGCCACACAAGGCAGGCAGCATAACAGACCACAAGCACCTAGAAGACTTGGGCCAGTCCTGCCTTAGACTGTAGGGAACACCATAATTTCTTCCCTGTCAACTGCACAGGGTATTTTGCTGAAAACAAAGATGGCAAAAGTCTTCCTCAGTTTGAACTCATTCACAATGGCTCAGTAATTTTCAAAAACATGTGAAACATGACAAACTGAGATGCTACTGTAATATAGCTCCAAACAGGTCATTCTATACGTGACTGGACATTCTGTATAGGAATATCTTCAACTCTGCTTTGCAATCCCAGTTTGTCAGCAGATACCCCTCAATCAGGGAAATCAGTAAACTGAGACACCCAAATGGTCAGCTGTTTCCTCTGCCCTCAGAAAGCAAGAGATGTGATTTATCCAATTTGGCCTGCACAGAGCCTTCATTCTTTTTGCCTCCCATATATAATCTAGAGATTGCCTCAATTAGAAAGTGGCACCAGTTTAATTAAATTGATTTTAGGATTAATGTCATTAAAGCAGCACAAATGTCCATAACAGACTTGCTTACTTCATTAGAACCTTGTTTAAACTGGCTTAATTATATTTACTAACTGGATTAATAGTACTGTAACAGCTGAAATAGACGACGTTGATGTAGCTAAGACTTGAATTGGTTTAAGCGCAATCAGTGTTTTGTCTTTGCACTGGCACCATTGGATTAAAGGAATGGCCTTA
Source organism: Tiliqua scincoides (assembly GCF_035046505.1). Lineage (NCBI taxonomy): Eukaryota > Metazoa > Chordata > Lepidosauria > Squamata > Scincidae > Tiliqua > Tiliqua scincoides. Next base: position 120,388,520 of record NC_089821.1, read on the forward strand.
TTTTGCTACAACATGTTTGGAGTGTAATTCTTTGCATTCCAGGCCTAAGGTAGACAAAACATAAAAGAACCCTAGGAAGAAGGATGGCTTCATAGCTCACAAGGAGGCACTATCAGTTATGACCCAAGCCTCTCCATCATGATTACTCCAGAGCTGTTTACCAATGTTTTTTGTGCTAAGTTGTGCATGCCTGTGGAAGCCAGCCAGAGTAGCATGGCCAGTGGGTATAAACAAAATCCTACATACAGTGCAGTCCTATGGCTGCAGCCACATGGAGGAAATTACAAACAGCACTACGCAGCTTCCTGGCATGAGTCTAGGGACCACTTTTTGGAATGAGTTAATACACGCTCACATCCTTCATACTGAGTGGTCCAGTAACCACAGCTGGGTGGAAGAAATAACCTATGAGCCGACAGGACAACATTGCTTCCTAGCAGTCATTCATGTAAGTGTAGCAGCACACGCTTTATCTGTCACAATCGTGTAAATTGCCACGCAGAAGATTGCATAATCTTCTTTGATGTGTTATGACTTCCATGCTTCCATGCAGCAACAATGAAGCCTTTGTTCAGTTTTTATGAGAATGAGTTGTATGGCATGTTGCTCTTGCCAACTAACTATTGAAGAGAGCCCTAGAGGTTTCCAGTGTCCCCTTGAGAAAGCATTTGGGAGGAAGCATTGAGAGGCGCTGTGTGTCATCTCTCTAATTGTCACCATTCTGTGGCTTCCTCATGGGGTGTATGACATCCATTTGATTCAAATATGCTGCATTCCTATAATAGACTATACCTACCAACGTAACCATCAACTGCTGATTGAGTTGTGGGGAGAAAAAGTCATTCGCGTACGAAACAGAACCAACTGTAAATGAAGAATCTGAATGACTCCTTTTGGTAAAAATTCAATTTGTCCTCTGCACCTGTTGTTTTGACCCCGAGGGAATGGAGGGATAGAAAAAGACCCTTGCCCCTTCCCTACTATGTCAGACACATAGGTGACCAGGGCAAGGGCAGGCTTTTACCCCACCACATCTGTGTCCCAAAGTGTAACCCTTCTTCCCAAATATATGGGTGACTGGCATTCACTCTTATTGGAAAAATAAAGTACTGTACTTTGGGAAGGTACACGCACACCATTGTAGTTGAGGCAAAAGCTGCACCTGTGCCCTTTGACACTCTGTGGTGTGGCCTCCATCAACATGGATTCCAAAGGGGAAACCACATATCTTTTTGAGCAGAATGCATAGATAACAATTGCAGCATTCTTTCAATATACATGATTTCCCACTACAGGCTTCCCTACCTTCTTCTCCTGATTGTCATAATGAGGCATTTCTGGGCATTTTACTAGTATAGAATAATGCAGTAAAGTACAAGTTCATTCCTGTTTGCACCTATGGTGATTAGTGGGGAGGGGAGCCCTGGTGCCAGAGTCTCCCATCTACCTCTTGCACAGGGCTAAAATGGTAGGCTGCTCTCCCACCATGGTTAAAAACCTTTCTCCCAATTGCATGGAGAATCCTTTAAAGCCCATATAAGAGCATATAGCCAGTAGTCCTAGAGGACTGGGACAAAGCTCTGAATGAGTTCAACAAACAAGAGTAAGAGTAAGAGTAAAAACAGGAAATCGTTATTGGGTGGAAATAACACAAAAGGAAAAGGAAAATATCAAGCAGGCATATAAGAATGGCTTGGCCAATGGAAGAGCTCGGGTACTGATCTTAGTAAAATTACAAGCAAGCAATTATAGGCTAGCACCTTTAAATAAAATAAAATCCTAACATGTCCATCTCTCTGATCCCTAACACTACTTACTCCAGCATCCATATTCAGTCTCCATTACACCTCTCCAATCTAGATGGAACTGGCTACATGCAGGTGTGCATTCTGAAGGGGCAAAGTCAGAACACACCCAAGTATTCTTGGGCTTGACCTTAAGTGACAGAGGTTCACTGGATGTTTTATGATCACCTTGCCATTGTAGGCAGGGCCTAGGAGAGGGGGGATAATTTGTATCTGGGTCCAGGGTCAGAAAGGGGACCCAGAAGCCAAAGTAGGGAGCCTAGAAATTTCCTGAGACCTTACATTTTCCAATCTCACCCAGACACACTTCCCACGTGGGATGCTGGGGGCACTACAGTGGGCACATGGCAGTGACTACTGCCTCAAGCCATACACACTGGGCCCAGGAATGCATACGTTCCTTAATGCACGATGTTGCATGTATGCAACAGGGACCAAATGTGTATACCTGTGGGCTGGGCAAAAATGGGTTAACAGTGTCAAATCTGGGAGGAAACTGACCTGCTACAGAAACTCTGGCTTCTGAATCCATTTACCATAAGGAGTGTAGAGGAGCTCAGCGACACAGCTGAAGTCTGTGCAGCTGCTGCTGAAGTCGGTTTTGGTGTGTGCAGGACATTTTCCATTCTAGGGTGAGCCTAAATACAATGAAACTAATCTCCTGCAATGACTTTCTATATTTGAAAATTTTTAGAGAGACTTAGGAGTATGTTGGTTTTCCATTTTACTAACGTTGGGCAGGCAGGTAGACCCAAGCTCTACATTGGGAGGACTGGTAGACCTGTGCTCCAAAGATTATTCTAGCTGTTGCCACTTTCCCCCTGTCTGTTTTGCCTCCATTCTACCCACCCCCACTGCCACCCTTCTCTGTTTCATCCCCTTCCATCTTTGGGAAGGGGCGCAAAAGAAACATTATACCCCCTGATAAAATTCTGCTCAGAGGTTCTGATCTCAGGCCACCCTTTTGCTAATCGGGTGTGGCTGAGCATCCAGTGGGCTGTTTCATGCCAGTCCCAGCAGGTGGACTGGTTAAGAGCTACCAGCTGAAGCAGACAAGTAATATACAAGTCATTTTCTCTAATACCACCTGAAGTCATACACGAAGTGGACTGTCTGCCTGGGTGCAATGACAGAAAGTATCTCAAGGAAACAGGTGGTGGAAGAAGGGAAGCAAGAAAATTTCAGTCATCTCAGAGACCAAAAGCCCAGTGCGGTAATGTGTATAGAAAGCCTCATAGAGCAAGGTTAAATAATCGTAGATAAATATTTTGCGTTCCTTTCAATGACCTGCCTTTAATTACTATATGTTTCATGTTTTGTTAGGAATGGAGTTCCACGAAGAGCTTCATAACCTAGGAAATAAGGAAGGTCTGAAGGAAAGAAAGCTCAGCAAAGCCAGTGAAAGTTTTGCATGGAATATCACTGTATTGAAGGTAAGTACAAAACAGAAACTTAAAACTCTCTTCTCTCTCTCCCTCTCAGCCCCCCCCCCTTTATATATAGATCTATTTCCATCTAGGAGAAATAGATATAATGACAGGAATATACTGATGTATAATAATCCTGAGGAAGAGAAGCATTTCATTACATTAAGAGATTAAAGATCTAGTCTCTCAGTTATATAAATCTTAATGGAATTGGTTGTAAGCATTTTGTAATTGGAACTTGTTTATGGATTTGCTTCAGGGGCAGCAAAAAGTATATTTATCTGTGAGACAAAATGGTCATGAGCTTATCAGTGGACTACTGCATTCATTTGCAGTATGTTGGCTATCTTGTTATACCTTAAACTCACAAGCTGACCAGAAGAAGAAAAGGCATTCCTTTGATTAGGCTAGTGGCTTTCAAACTGTGTTTCAATCACCATGGGTTTGGAAGCTTATTAAGGGTTCTTCAGAGAGAAAATCAGTAGCTTTGGACAAAATTCCCTGTAACAAAGCTTGCCTGCCCTTGCCAGTGTATTGTTGCAGTATATAGCTGTTAGCGAATGTGGACTGTGTTTGAGACCATACAGTTCACATTGGGCAGTGGTGTGGCCAGCACCCTCCATGGGTGTGAGTACCCCATGAAATGCCCTAGGATCTGCTAAAAATGCTTAGTATTTTTATTTTTATGTAGTCAGTCAGGGATTCCTCAGCAGAGAAAACAGTGTGAAAAATGTTCCCTGAACTTAGGAAGCTTAAAAACCACTACAGTCTACCAATGTTTGTGGTACAGAGTTGGAATTAACATACAATGTGAGACAAACCATGTTTTACAACTGATTTACTTGATTGTTGATTTGCTACTGTAGACGACACCCCATTGCTAACTGTGTGTGTGCAGTTAGATTATGAGATTTTGAGATTATGAATGAATTCACACAAAAAATGGAGACTAATGAATTTGGGGTGAGTACTGCCCCTCTGAGACCTTGGAGTAAAAAAAAAGAATAAGTCAACTGAAGACTAGCAAAATACATACCTGTGAATTGAAATTAGTTTAATGTACAAAATTTTCACTCTTGAAAATGTTTGAACTGAAAGGGGGTCTGCAGGGGGTGGGGGGTAGCTAAACCACCAAACAGTCCTTATTCACTGCAGCAGTTTGTGACATTTGTTACCTCCCATGCAGCTCATCTGATACAATTTGTGACTGAGCTGCTTCTTCCCTGAGTGATGCCAGTCACTACATATCCAATCAGATCTGCCTACTTGACATTAGCATACTTTGCTCTCAGTTTAAATTGGCGTGGAGCAGAGAGGAAATGTCTGGTAGCTAAGGCAACCATACTTCATGTCAGCCCAGTTTATTTGGCCATAGGGATGTGTTCCCTTCCCTCCCCAAACATTTTCACAACATTCTGAATTCCTTTGTACAATTTTTAAAAAGTGACCATGGTTGGGCGATGAAAACTTCAGTGCAACCTGACCTGCTTTCAGTTGAACTAATTAAAATGAACAACCTTGCTGAATACAAAGGAAGAGTTCTGTTGCCCTGGAACATTACAAGCATTAGCAACCTCTTCCAGGTCAATGTAATAATTATTTAAAGCAAGGATGTCAAATATAAGGCCCATGGGCCTCATGCAGCCCCCAGAAGCCCCCGGGCTCTCCCAGCACCACCATCAGCTGCTGTGAGCTGCTGGGCTGGGTTGAGATGGCATTGCTGAAAGGGCAACCCACATGATAATTGGTGTCTCTCAATTATCAAGAGATAATTGGGCTCTCTTGAAAATATGAAAAGATTTGTGTATTTTCTCTTCTGTCATTTGCAACTAATTAGTTCCTGAAAGTAAAAAGTGTGTATGATCATGACCTTCTTAATGACATCACGTCCTGCTTTGTGACATTACTTCCAGCCCTCATTACTTCCAGGCATCATTAATGTATTCAGCCCACCATATCAAATGGGTTTGACACCCCCAATTTAAAGTGTAACCAGTTTTGTGATTTAACTTGGCCTACTGGAAGTAAAAGGAAATCTCCTGTTGTGACTAACTTTGTGCTCTTTCTAGCAATTAAATATGTTACGCAAAATGTGTGTTTATGTGCTGATTTGATTATATGTTTGACCTAAAAATTAGTTTTTCACAGAAATGTTTATGCATAACCATCGGTCATTTAACCATAATAATGTTTGATAGTCTTTCGTTCTTCAGTGAAGAAATTCCAAAGGGAGTCTACAGTGTGAAACTGCTGAATTGGAATATATCAAGAGATCACAGTTTCTTATCTCAATCCGAGTATTAATTAACTTAGCAAGGCTAGGAAGATCTGCTATTGTGAATTGTCACTATGCTTAGCTTATAGTCATTTAAACTTTACATAGAAATAGTCACAAGGGATATTTGCTTTTCACAGCCATTTGACCCCCCCCCTATTTTTTTTCTCCCTGTAACCACTGCACTTCATGCATCTTATGGAGTAGGCTATGGTGCAGGACAAGCTTACTATGCATTTGTTAGTCTTTACGGTGCCAGAGCAATCTTTATTGGTTGATCATATAACATATCTGAGTTATCAGAGAAATTCCTAACAAGTGTACATAATGTGCATAAAAAGTAGTAATGGGTAGAGTACATGTTTTGTGTGTAGAAGGTTGCAGATACAATCTCTGCCATCTCCAGTGACCAAAGGGACTTCAGGAAAGAACACTGGGAAAGCCTTCTGCTTGAAACTTTGGAAATCAGACTTTAATGAGCAAGATCTCAGTTGTTTGACTCCATTATAAGACATTGGCAGATATTCGTATAATTATGGAGGACTTGCTAAAATAGCTCAGTTGAGATCACTGAGGGTTTTCTTTCCCTATTTTTTTTGTTGTGATTTTGTTTTCAGAGATTTGCAACATAGCAGTAGGCTTGGAAATGAGCTAAAGGCTTGAAGTGTGAGTTGCCTTGTGAAAATGTGAGCGGAGCAGATCCAAGTGTGAAAATGAGCATAAATTATTGTCTCATTTGGACTTAATCCTATGTTAGGAAATAAGATAATTCACTGAACAGTCTGGCTGCCTTCTAAGTGTTGGAGATGTCAAATTCTCAACAATTTCTGCTGAGCACTAGGAATCAGTGATTCTGTGAATATCAGACCTATTCACTTGTTGCAGCAGGTGTCTTCAATCTTTGTGAATCACTTCAGAAGTCGACTTCAGAACCACTTCCCCAGTGGCAGCAATCATGGCCATCTGGCTGTAGCAAGATAATGTTTTGTGAGACGGAAAGCTAGTTACTTTGAAATTGTACAATATGTAGACAAGAGAGGAATTTCGCCCCTCCCTCATTTTTTCTACGAACTTGGCAAGTAATCATATAAATGTTGTGTAGCTTCAAGTCCTGAGGTCAAGTGAAGTATGCAATACAACCTATTCAACAGCCCCTGGATGTCTCAAAGAATCCAGGTCTATTTATTAAAAACATTTCTATCTTGCTTTGCCCCTCCCAGATAGGAGATACTCAAGGAGGGTTGCAAACTAAAAATAAGACAATAAAAGCAAAATGACAACAAAATAGCAAGAACAGATCCCTCAAAAACTGTCAAACCTCACTGGAAAAGCCAAATATTAAGCCAAATCATCAAGGAGAACCTACACCTCAAAGCTTGGCAGAAAAAAAAATTTCAGCAAATGGCAAAGAGAAAACAAGGAAGGGGCCCTCACCTGATCTCTTGGGGCAAGGAGTTCCTCATAAGGTGTGCTACCATGGAAAAGGCCCTCTCTCTTTCTCCTACCAACTGAACTTCCATTGGTGGTGGGGCATACAAGAGCACTTCATCAGATGATGGCAGGGGACAGACAGTTACATAGAGAGGGAATCCATCCAATGCTACATTTATTTTAATGCATCCTAAGCAACCCACAGGACTCTTATTTAGGTAAAAATAAGAACTATAGTGTGACTGGAAATAATAAATAAATTATTTACAGTAATAAATAAATTATTGTACAATCTTATTTTGATATTAGCTGCAGTGATATACATACCAAAGCTTTCATGGCTGGTATTCATGACATTGAAATGAACAGTGTTTTGGCTGATAGGCCATGGTTGAATAAAGCTGTTATCACCTTTCGCCAACTACTTCAGTTACATTGGTTATACTGGGTAATTTTGAAGAGATACTTGCAGTACCTTCATCCTTTGAAAATGCCTACCAAGGTAGTAGGCAAAACGTGATAACAGCTTTATTCGACTATGGCCTGTCAGCCCAAACACTGTTCATTTCAGTTCACAGGAAGTTTCTAATGAATTAACTTTTGGGTTTTGCTTGTCTGTGCCCCCTCATTTTGTTGCAAAGGATAGTTGTGGAGTCCAAATATCTACTGTTGACAGTGATACTCCAGCTGAAACAATTTAGCTCCTTGCAGAGATAAAAGCTAAGAATTGTTGTTTTTGCTTTAAAAATTATTCTAGTGCCCCAGAAGTCAGGTATTCACTCCATCCTAATTTCAGCTATATTTAGCATCTGTCTGAAGTGCAGTAAAAGGGCACATCTGACAATGATCTCTGAATAATTTATAACCTGGCAAATCCGAATGTAGTGCTGGTTGCATACAGACAGAAGATTTTGCTGGTCACTGTGCCATCATAAGCTCCCTAATGCAAAAGGATTTCTTCCATGTTAAAGACTGGGAGCACTCAGGTGTGAAATCCTATTACACTTACCTGGGAGTAAGTCCCACTGAACTTGGATAACTTACATCTGATTAAAAATGCCTAAGATTGGGCTGTACATTTGTTTAATGTGATCATCTCTCAAATGGATGATCTGGATCCAGTGGTTTGTGAGATTGGGAGGCAGGTACAGATGAACAACCAGTGTCTTGGTCCCAGAAACTCAACACATTGCACACCTCCCCAGCCACCTTCTTGCCTGAAGTCAGTTCAGTAAAACCAAACTGCTTATTATTGGATTTATATAGGCCTATTGTACCTTGTTTATCTGTTGATAAGCTTGGTAGATGCCCCCATGAAGCTTCCTTTTCTTTTTGACAGTACTGGGTTTTGCATTTCTTGTACAAGACTAAAAATAGGCATGTATCTCCATGATCCTATTCATGTAAAAGACAGTGTTCTCAATGGGCTTTGACTTGATTGTTATCTAGCAATGGAAAATTCTTAGCTAGCTCTAGCAATAATTTAAGGGCAACATCATTATAATCCCAATCTCTCCAAGGTGATAGTTTATCAACCTGAGTCCATATGTGTCTCCTGGCTGCCAGTTTATTGTGTTGGAAAGCAGAAGTCCCAGAGAGAATATAGCTAATGTCAAGCAGGTAGGAAACTCTTCATTTTAAAGCATGTGAGATAATTGTGCCTGTGGTTCTTTTATACATGCTTTGATTCTCTACAAAGGAAGTTTTGCTAGTATTTCAGAACAGCATTTTTCACCACCACCACCCCTCAATTTTTCAATCTCTGTTTCTAAAAATGTTAAGGTACTTTTTGTCACTGAGTGACAGACAGACATGCAGCATTTGAGAGTATCTTGCAAGAACATATTCCCTCCTCCCACCAAAAAATACCTGTTTTAGAAAGTAGGCAGTAGTAACCCTCAACATGGGGCTTGTTGGAGTCAGATACACCATGTTTGGGTCGTGCATTGGATGGATCCAGTAAGATGGGCCAATGAAAAAAATGCTCTGAAGCATGAATTACAGAGTGCGTTGAATGCTTATTGATGTGATCTAAGAGTGGGGAGAAGCAACAATTTATGGAGGTTAACGTAGTCCTTCTCAACACTACCCCAGAGATCACAGAGGTCCATAAGCTGCAATCCTGAAAGCATCCTTACTTGGAAGAAATACTGACATCAATATAACTTCCAAGTGTTAAGAATTGGAGTACAGTATAAACAAAATTCGCCTAGGAACCAGTTATATTGTAATAACAAGAATGTAAGAAAGCCGAGTAGTTCCGCCAGCCATTCATCTATGATTTTGTGTACAAAATAGGAGCACTGCTGTTGAGTTTAAAAGGCCACCATTTGTGAGGACAGTTTTCAGAATGGCCCTTTCAAATGATTTGACCTACTAGAAAGAAAGAAAAACAGACCATGGCAGCTCTTTCTCTGATAGAACTGCTTCATTAGGAAACAAGCCTGCCTTTCTCATTCTTCCAGTACTCTTGTGTATGCTCAGAAAGAATATGGAAGTTTTTGCCACACAGTCATCCCTCTATTTGAAATGATGGCATTTTCAACTGGGACACAAACATCAAAGCTCTTTTCTGTTCCTGTAGTGCACTTAATTAAGGGAAGTGAAGAGAGGTGGCAGCCATGAATGTTGTTTGTTTATATCAGTTTAAAGGGTGTAATCCACCTTTTTAAATGTTTCCTTTTCATTTGGCAATATAGCTTCTGTCTGTCTGTCTGTCTGTCTGTCTGTCTGTCTGTCTCTCTCTCTCTCTCTCTCTCTCTCTCTCTTACATGGTGTGAATTTGGGGAAGGCACATAGAAGTGACCTTGTTCCTTCCCCTCTTTCTTCCATATTTTGTGAATTTTTAGGTAGTACAGTACAGTTTGAGGGTAGCAAAATACACCATGATATATAGTGTCCTAATTTCAGTACTGTTAACTATTTAGCAGTTAACTTTATCCTTGCAGCAGCTTGGTAATGAATTCCTTTTCCAAGTCATATTTCTCAACTTTTCCTTTTAAGTCACATAGAAAAGGACATAATTGGTGTGTTTGTGTGTGTGTGTGTGTGTTTGACTTTGCCCTCATCCCTTCAGCAGTGTGAAGTACAAGAAGCTTGGGGCAGGACTAATGGGGAAGGTATCATTTAGCAGCAAGCAGTTAGGGCAACCATGTTTCTCCCACAGATAAATATTCTTTGGTGCTGGCAGAATTCCCACATGTTCAGCTTCAGACAATGCAGGAATTGCTGGCGGTCCTTTGGGGTCAAGAAGTTTTTGTTGTTGTTTTTTTTACTCTGATTAGGCAGAAAAAAATGGAGCTTGTTTGCCCACACTGCACTCTGGGAGGAGCTGGGGTTACTGATTTGCTTTATTCACCTCATAACTGGCAGGCTTAGTGCCAGGTGGAGGGAAGAAGAAATATGGGATACATTGCTGAGAATCTGGGGGCATGAGAGTAGTGAAGGAAGGCTCCTCACTGAAAACATTATCTTACTGTTTGAGGGGACTTGAGGAAGGAAGCACCTTTCAGGTATGATGGTCTCCCTGACCTCCAAGAGTTAGTGACCAGGGGGAGGTGATGATACTGGTAGTGTCTCCTCTCCTAGATACACCATTAAGATGTGTGAAAAGTCAAGAGCAGGACACAGACATGGAAAGCATCTAATAAAATTTCAGCTCTTTTTTCATAGGAAAAATCATTTCTAGAGGAGTGATCAGGACAGGAGAAGCAATGAGAAGTGTGCGTAGGCATAGCCTTTTCCCAAATCCAAATACACCTACACCCTCAACATGAGATTCCAAATCTGTACTTGCCCACATAAGGAACTCTGTAAGGGACAAAATGATGACGAGAAGCCATTTAGGGCAGAGAACAGCAGGCAAGTGCTTCCCCCTAGTTTTTCTCCTGTCCCTACCATCACTCCCAAGATAGCTTTTCCTGTTTGGAGATGGCCATGTTAAGGCATCTGTCTGCAGTGTCTAAGTTGGCTCTTCTTGGACAACTGTTTTTATATTTGGACTTCTTAGAAATGGTTTGCAGCTTATATGAATTCTGTTCTCCCTTGCTGAAGCTCATCAGATTTCTGTAATTCCGTTAGTGATGGTCTTATCTCTGAAAAGGTCTTATCTCTGAAAAGCTGGATTTAATCATACAAATGTATTGTTAAAAAGACACATTTTTTTTGAGAGAGAGATTTTTAATTACATGAATATTTGCCTTAAGGGCTAAAAATACTTTTTTTGTCCTGATTTTATCTTCCTCTCTTTGGCAATCCTTCCATTCTCCATTTTGAAATTAAATTAAATTAGCATCATTTACTATACTTTAAAGGAATTTTTTTTAAGTGAGTGATGTTCTGAGACTCCAGAATAGCATGAACTGTACTTAACAAGGAAATATATTTTTCTGTTAGCATGTGTGGATGCTCGAATAAAAAAGAAGAGTAATTCTGCTCCTACATAATGGCATCTGGGGTTTAAATGAAAATAAGTGTGCCACTCTGGGTTAGATTAATGGAATTCTCTTGTTGTCCAGGACCACCTTTTTTGGAAAGTCATTTTCCAGCCTGGAACCTAGCTCTCATTGAAGAGTACCACAGACACTCAAGCACAAGTTGATCTCACAGATAAGTCAAGAGCAGGTTCTGAGCCAAAATCATGGAATTTTCTATGACCCTTGGATAAATCAGAGGTTCAACCTAAGGGGTATCTGACCATAGTTTTGTCTGATTTTACTCAGAAGTAGACCCATTGCTTTCCATGAGTGTTTTTCTTAAGTAAAGGTGCACTGAATTGTAGCCTGACACTCTATTTAAAATGGAAATGAGGATTACATCCTGGTGTTTTAAAAACCAGACCTCTGCCAAACATTTGTAAAATGGAAGGAGGGTGCAGAAGGGCTGGGTGTGATCCTGCCAAAGGGAATGAGGCTTGTTTGATTTAAATGGAAGTGTTGAGCTCTGGCTTACTTTTTTCTCAGGAGGAGTGAAAAGGTTAACTTTGGCTGCAGCTTGCCCTGGAGGGGTTGCCCTGGAGACTAACTGCCCTAATTATCTCTGCATTGTCCTCCTGCTCTTCTCTGGGGTTCTCCTGGCTGCCAGGACTTGTCTGAACAGCCCTGACCCCTAAGTGATGTCTCAGATAAGGCAAGGAGAGGATCTATGCTTGATTTATTGGCAAAAATTTCTTGCCTTATAGATGGGTATCTACAGTAGGTGACATGTTTCTGGGATCACCTGCTTCAGACAGTAGGTGATGATGGTGTTTGGAGTTCTTACAGCCCATTCTATCCTCCCCCAAGTGATGCCACTGCTCATTGTGTGTTGTGGGGCTTACTCCCAGGAAAGTGTGGATCGAATTGCAACCAAAGAGCATTTGTTGTAGCTACTTTTTAAAGAAACCTCATAATTGGGTTTTTCAGTGATAATGAAGTAAAAACATATAACACTGCTTTCTGCACTGTTTTCACCCACCTCTACTCATAATAACTTCAGCAATGTTTCTGCGTCATGTCAGTCATTCAGGAAGGGGCCAAACTCAGTGGCTGAGCTCCACATGTCGAAGGTCTCAGCATCTCCAGGTGGGGCAGAGAGCAAGTAATCTCTGAAATCTTGGAGAGCTGCTGCCTGACAATGTCGACAATATTAAGCAGAATGGACTAATGGTCAGACTCCATGTTAAGCACCTTCCTGTGCCACCACCCCCTTTTTTTATGGGAAATGATTTGTGTGTTTGCATTGTGCAAAGTCTCACGGATCACCCCATTTCATTAGCCCTATGGAGGCATTATTATAACATGTACACTATAGTTGCAACAGGACTGTACTGGCAAGCCCACCACCCTGGTGCCAATGCATACCAAAGCCCTCTCCCCCAACCTGCTGTTCCCAGTGACCGTGTTTGTCTGCAGAAGGAAAGACTGTCTCTGCAGAGGGTCCCTCTTTGGAACTTGGAACACCAGGCTTGGAACACCAGGCACCCACTGCAGCTTATGGGGAGAAACTTCCTGGATCCAGCGTTTGCCCCTGGAAAAAAAACACTGCTTTGGGGAAGAAAGTGGGTGGGGCTCCAGGAGCATGTCAGCACCGGGAACAGGGTTTGCTGGCACACTCCCATCCCTGATGTAACTGTGACATCGTCTATGGTTGTAGCACATTTGTATACAGCTTTTGTTTGTAATAAGAAGTCAGTTGGTGCATTGGGGGCTCTCCTCAGGATGCCCCTATCATCTGAAGTGAGCTGGTTGTCTACTGGACAAAGACCTTTTTCCATAGTGGCGCTCAAACCGTGCTACAGCTTCCTGGGCCATGGTCAGCTGGGATTTTCTTTTAAGCACCAGGCAAAGACTGTCCTCTTCCTCCATGCTGTCAAATGCATCTGACTGGTTTTTAACTGCCTCCTTAATTGCCATTTATTTTAATTGCAGACTGCTTATATCCTGTTTTTTCTATAATGTGTTGAGTTAGTTTTATCAGTTATCAATGTTCTGTATTTGACTATTGTTATCAGCTTCCTTGAGGCTTTGGTGAAAAGTTGGGACATTAATTCTGAAAATAAAAACCACTTTGGGTTTTTAGAAAAGTGGTATAGAAATCTAATAAATAAATAAAAAATCAGTGAAAAAGGAGAATCTCTCACAAAAATGTGTGTTCGTGGAAAGAAAGCTCACACATTTTTCACCTTTGAACCTTGAGCTTCAGTAGTAGCAGTAGTTTTTAATTTGCTATTGCTCACTGACCATCTGAAATGCTTGCCTGTGGCATTTGTGACTGACAGCCCTTCTGAGTTTCTCAGAGAAGATTTGGGAGAATCCCGAGTTTATGCACATAAAATGAAAGCTCAATAAAACCACTGTAAATGTTGGCAATTTGGAGCAAAACTGTTTTGTTTTACAGCTGCTGTTTCATTGGCCATGTGTTCAACTGGCAGCTTTTGTGAGCTCTTGTGGTAGTAGGTGTTGAAGAAGATTTGTACAAGAGCTGTCAGAGTAGCTAAACAGATCAAAGGATTACAGTTCTCCCAACAGAACATCAACTTTACAATGCAAACAATGGCAGAAAACTCTAGTCTTCTATGTTTGTAACCTTGACAACTTAACAGCTAGCTTTAAATAGTTCAAGTGAACCAAGGAATGTGGACAAGAGCATAGAGCGCAGAAATTCTTGGTTAGTTCCTTTTCCTAATGGGTAGGGCTTGTTTCTTCTGAAAAGCTGTTTCCCAAATTTTAGAGAGGCGATCCCCAAGAGCTTCAGTTGCTTTTTAGAGCACAATAGGAAAAAGATGGGATTGCCTACGTCAGAGATACTGTGAAACAGTTATGCGAGTGTGTATAGTCCGAGGCACCAGATATAGTAATCCCAGGAGGGGTCTCTAAACCAGAACAGTATGTCTGCATTGTCTCCTGCTGATGTTCACCGTGACATTCACTGGGGCGAGGAATGCACAGTCTTCTGGGAACATATTATTGAATGAATTGAGCTTTGACAGCTCTGTATAGTGACACAATAATGGAGGGATGGGCTTTTTCAGTTGATATTTTCAGTTCTTTTCCATCTAAGGGATGAGGTTGATTCCAGAACAAACCAAGAAAAGCAGGGGAAAGGGGAAAAACTCACTGATTTGTTTGTATTTATGTTTTACTGCCACAGAGTCAGACATGGTTTGCCTTTGACCGCACAGTCAACAGGGAGCCATAGTCAACCACAGCTCCCTGAAAAATATGCAAATGTGTGAGTTGGCCCTTAGATTATGAGTCAGCCTGTAGATTTTGTAACTTGTTTGTGTGGTTAGTGATGTTTGTTTTTGTATTGCTAGGATGATAAACAAAAGAAGAAATACAGAATCCTATTAGAATCTGGACTGAGTCCAACCTCACTCCCTAGAGTGGAGTATCTGTTGTAAAAAGCATCCCAAACAGATGGTAGTCCAATCTTGCATGGAAAGTTCTTTCTGCAGGCAAAAGCCAGAGGGAAGGGCACTTTCACTGCCTGTTTTCAATCCTTTTCTATCTAAGGGTCAAATTCTATCTCTTTAAAGTATTTAATTCTGTTAATTTTGAAGGCTTAGGCAAAAATGGTTTCTTAGCAGAGACACTTACAGTTGATAGTAGTAAAGGAGAAGATGGCTCTTCTTGGCCTGCATTAGATGATTCAATTAAAATGTTTAACTGGGTAATATCCAGCAGAGTATTTCCTTTTACTTTACTTTAAAAAAAAAAATTGGAATTGAAAAAAAATTGTGGAGTTCAAATCTTAGGACTGCATCAGACACATCCTCTGTCCAGAGGGCCTGCACTGCTGCCTGAACATTGTTGTACCTTTTCAATTCTGCTTCATGTATGCCCAGAATGGCTCTACTCTTGAAGCAGTTTGCAAGTAATGCTAAAGCACTATTGAAGGAAGATTGGGGTTCTAGGACCTGACATTTCCTTATGAAGCAAATTGCTGTGCCCTACTGTGCTGCTTCCCACTGCTGAAATGAAAGACTAAAGCTCATTCTTGGAGGAGAGGGCAATTCCATTTGCTATCCCTGCAGGTGCCTTAAAATAGGGTGGTCACTGACAGATGGTTAGTTTTTAATAGGGATAGCGAAGCAAAATAAAATATGCCCTGGGCTTAAGTCAGTTATGAAAATGTGTTGGTGAGTATTGGATTGGATTAGAGTAATTTAACTGAATTCAGCTGTTTAAAGCTGTAATTTTTCATGGATTTCACTTTTTTCGCTGGATCATGTACGTTTTTCCTGGTTAACCTGGACAGTCTATTTTTCCCCAGTTCTCATATGAAACAACATAATTACTCTCGCAGGAGCTTCAATTTTAGGTTAGCTAACTAAAATTTTAGGTAACTCATTAACTACTGCTTGAGTTCCTTTGGGATATGTTGTAATCATCAAATTGGCTTCCACATTCCTCAGGAATCAGATCTTGCCATACTGGGGTTGCATCAGGTGGGATACTGGCCAAATGCCTTCTTCCATCAAACTATCCTCCTGGTCAGGCTGATCCTTGAATCCGGTGATGGTAGGGAAATAGTAGCACCCATTGTACCACAAGGAGACTCCTTGTGGGGTCTCTGTGCAGGGCTTTCCTCAAGGCCTCTAGCAACAGCACAGCTGCTGTAAAACAGTTCTGAGGTGTATATTATATTTGATCTATTTAGATAGTTTCTTATTGCTTTGGGGTAGTGGTGTACCTAAAGTATGGCAGGTAGGCCACGTGCCCTGGGTGCCACTTGAAGGGAGGTGTCACTGAGCAGTTTCTATTAAAGTCAAGCAAGTTGAGGCTCTCATCGAGCCTCAAAAGGAGGAGGAAGGGGAGCAGCAGCCAGACTGCAAGGCTGCCAAAACACAACGAGGCAATTCGGGGAAAGGGCAGAGAGATCAAAAAGAGGCAAGGCCGAATCGCAAGGCTGCCACCACTAGCAACTCCTCGGGAGAGGAGAATCCAGAAGTAATGTTGGAGTCACACAACTTCATGATGTCACGACTGCCCTGGGCACCACGGCTTCTAACTATGCTGCTTTGGAGTAAGCCATATTGATCAACCTCTTTGAATAAAAAGGCAGATTAGAAATTCCTTCAAGCGTTAGAGAAGATGATCTTTTCTGCTATAGCCAGTTGGTTTGGGCCATAACAGCCAATCTTGAGATAGTAGATGGAGAACCTTGCACAGTGCCATTAGTTGCTAAAACCTCCCTATTGGTTTCAGCATAGGACAGTGTTTTTCTACCAGTGTGCTGTGGGTGCTAAAAATCCACAGGTCTGCTATGGACGTTTGGAGCACTGCAGTTGAAGAATGGTGTAAAACTCTTCCAGGTTCTATTGCTCTATTTCTAGAGTCACTGTCTTCCTCCACAGAGCTGGTGGACGAAGGGGGACAGACAATTTGTTACCGTAGAAACAGAGCCAGAGAACCTGGAAAGTTTCCCAGAAGACAGATGTGACATCACAAGAGGCAAAAACCATAGAGAAGACCATGGAGATCAATATGCTGTAAGAAGAAAAACATTGGAAATCACTGGCATAGATATTTGTTTAAAAATCAATGCCATGAGAGAGCATGACATTTCAATTGACTTTTATGACCAAGATCCAAACTTCCTGTTTGCCTGCAGAGCCACCTCCTGTCATTTTGAAGGGAAATAGGACCTCCTGTCATTTTGAAGGGAAATAGGCTGGTCACATGTTGTTGTTAGCTTTTCTGAATTGTGATGAATAAATCACATTGATAGGTGGTAAATATTAGATGATAAGGTGATTAATTATTCAGTTTAAGGACTCCATTTTGGAGATAGCCATGCTAGCTAGAGCTGAACTCTACTGGACTAGATAGCACTTGTTTGTATAGATCATGTTATATTTCCTTTCAATTGTCAAGTGTTCTGAATATGCAGGCTTAGGAAATAGGCTGTAGTTTTATTTCTCCAATTATATACTCAACCTTCATAGCAGTAATAAACATTGAAACATCTGTGCATGTGGCTGATGATTTTTTCTTTCAATGCCAAAGCTATGGTACAAATTCTTTACCATACCCGTCCCATTAGATTGCAAACTTGTTAATTGGCTTATATTGGTAGGTTATAGTAGAAGTCGGAAATATCCAGCTTGCAGTCTTCTTCTGTCTGACCAGATGTTTTTGACTGCTTCTTTTCAACATCTGGAAAAGAATCTGAGCAGCACCATGGCACAGTTAACTGGTGCTATACGGGGCAAGACAACTATTCTCTCTCTCTCTCTCTCTCTCTCTCTCTCTCTCTCTCTCTCTGCTGTTCAGTTGCTCATATTACTGCCTGAGGCCTGGAAACATCCAGTTAACAGTACAATGAATTCTCCCTAGACTATTAGGGCATTAGCCAAACTAATCTTGCCTGTTTTAATAAGCCTGTTCAATCATAATCCTCACGCCAGACCTTTCAAAATTGTGAAAAGGATAGAGCCTTGTAATTAACTCGTTTAGACTTCCTTTGTTGTAAGATGTTTGATTTGCACTTTAAATAAAGTTAAGGCACTATTACATCCAGAGCTGAGTGGAAGCTTATGTTCAGGCTTTGAAAGCCTTTAGTATGAACATTATGTTAATAAGTGTTTTCAGGATATAGTTAAAGAGACTGTATTTACAAAACAACGAGATGGTGAGACAATTCAGGAGGTTGTGTTACAACCCCCTTCTCTTATTCATGGTGCAATTCCAAATACAAATGCAGAGGAAATAACATCTAACTAGCACTCCATTTACATGCAGAGGAACATTCCCAATCTGTATTACAGATTGTCATCTGTGTTGTACATTTGGCTTCATGATTACCAGCACAGTGTAGGGACCAAGGATGGTGGTGGTGGTGGGGGGGGGTGTAAAGGAGTGGTGGAGGGTAGTCACGGGAGTGGGGAGGGTGAATCAGGCCCAGGAGGGGCTTGGGATTGACAGTGCTGGTGTGCACCATATACTATCCCCCTTCCCAGGCCTGATCCACTGACATAGGGCAACATGGACTTGAGCCAGCAGTATAGCTGGCATAGACCCAAGTTGCCCCATAGTAGCGACTGAGTCTTACAAATATCTCCTTCCCTCAAGGTTACTGCTAAATTCCCCCACAGGATGCAAGCCTTGCCAGCACCACTGCATCAGCATGGGGGAATTTAGGTTGGATTGGCTGGAAGTCTCTCAACACCTATCAAAGTTGTACTAATTCATATTCCAATCTGGAGAAGTGTTGAACAGGGATTCATTTGCTCTAGCAAGTTCCAGATTTTAGCCCCTGAAGATGTGCAGAATTCCTCCCCCTCCCCATCACCTAACAAATGACCTGGACACTTTTATAAGGGTCAATATATCACATGGCCTGCTGCAGCCTGTTGTTGGTAAGTGGTTTCCATGGGCCTGCTGAGGGTCAGAATCCTGATGGGTATGCTGATGGGTGGACTATCGTGCCTCACCTCAGAGAGTTAGAAAAAAAAGTAAGTTCATTTTCAGTTATAATTTCCACTGTATAATTTCTTCCCTTCACTTCTTCCTGCAATTTCTTTCCTTTCTCCTTGCAGTGGGTATAGTCCCCCTTCAATGTCTTTATACTCGTTGCTGTAGAAAAGTGTATGAAATCATTATGGGCAATGAAATTTGTGGGGGGGGGGATGACAAGTAGCTGAGTGTATATGCGTTTGGAGACTGCAAAAAATAATTATATATTTCACATCTCCTGAGTGCTCAAAACACTCAAAACACTGAGATCCTGAAAGCCTCTGTTCAGACTTGCAAGGGTTACACAGCTGAGAGATCACTAATGAGACTTTAATGGCAATAAACCAGTCCTTCTGCTCTCTTACACCCTCCAAAACTAGTACAGAGATTACACTCATGCCTATTGGGACCATTTCGTAATCTGCTTACTGTCAGTACAGACATGGTTGGGCTTTTTCCCAGTGCCAAGTACTTCCATTGAGAGTCTGTAAGAGCACAAGTCATCATTCATAGTGGTGGCTCACCAGAGAGCAAATCAATGCCAAAGGTTCTCTCCTGAACAATATCTGCACTGAAGTCATCATCTGAGATGGTCCTAGAAATTTAATCGGCTTATTCTCTCATTCATCCCAAGATTCACTTTTTTTGTGTGTGTACCTAAGAGATGGGCTGTGCCACTGTAAATAGCACAGAACTGCTACTGCTTGTGTGACATGATTAAACAAATTGGTGTAATCTACGTTATGTTACAGGTTAACAGAAAGAGGTCCAGTCAACCTGCAGAATTGGCATTGTACACCAGTGCTGTCTTGATCAGAGGGTGGTCTGAAGCCACAGTATGCAAGTCTACTACTTTTGAGATCCCACCTCTGCTATGACTAACTAAATGATCTCAAGTAATCCATTATTTCACAGCTTCAACTCTCGCCAATATTTGCAAATTGGGCTAATAATATTAGCCTAAGATTGTCCTGTTTTAAGGTTGATTGAATAATGTCTGTGAAGTGCCTGAAATGTTCTATACAAATGCTAGGTGTTATTACATATCATTCTGAATATTCCAAAAATTGTTAGCTGAAAAACTGCAGTGTTGATTAGTATTTCAGATCTGTACAGCATGTTCTCCAGCAAACATTTTCAGTGCAAAATAGGGGCCTTTGGTTCGCTCCAAATGTTTCCTGTATATCCTCAAAAACATACCTTCTTGCACCTGTTTACTATCTGGATCGAATTTGTCATCATTTTGATTTGAAACATAACCCTCTTTCCTAGTAACAGTGAGTAGTTTTGTTGGTCTGGAGAAAGAAATTTTGGATACTATCCAATGGCATCATCTAGCCCAGTGGTTCTCAAACTTTATTTAGAGGCCCTTGAGGCTACTGTCTGATTTATAAATGCCAAGGGGTGTGGCTATAATGGTGATTGTACAGTAATGCTCCCCTCCCAAGTATAAGATTATTTAACCCTTGATGCACATAACCCTGTCAGTTGCATGAACCACCAAAAGTTATTGTCCCGAACACAGTTTGATTTAGCCAATCAAATTTGGCTGTATGCTGTGATACCAGTGAATCAGCCATTCGCCCTTTGTGATGTTAGCGTGTTTCTAAAACAGAATGGTTCTGTGATGACTTTACTGTTAGTAGCAAGAATGCCTACTTTTCAGACAAATATGGCATACAAGCGTTGATTGGAACTTTGAAGAGGCTCATAATGCAGCTATCAGCTATGGGGTAGACCAGCGGTCTCTAAAGTGGAGACCGCTGCCCACTGGTAAAGGCTTACGATTCTGCCTTGTTGCTGCAGCTCCTGACACCTGTTCTGTATTGAGAGACGATGTGGGCAGTCGTGTCTATTGCCCATCGCCCCCAGGTGCAACTGCCCAGAGCATCTCTCAGTCTAGATTGGGTGTTGAGCAGCAGCAGCACAGTGGAACGCTAATCACTCTTCACATTGTGGAGGGTTGTCTCCAGACACCAGATATGGCCCATGGGGCCATAGTTTGGAGAGCCCTGGGGTACAGTGTGTGACCCTGGCATGTGTGTTAGAAGGAAACTTGAAGCATATTGCTGAAAAATGAAAGGTTGCTGAAAGAGGGGTATGCGTTATGTTTGCTAGATGGGGTATTTGTGAAATACCTGGACTGAAGGTTCAGATAACCATTTAATATTCTACTAAAAGATGTTTATGAACTTCCAGTCATTCTTATGTAGCAGTTAACCAAGTGTTGACTTTAACATTTTCCTACTTTGATTTGATATTTATTTTTAGAGTCACTGATAGCATCGGCAGTAGAAGGGAGAGCCTTGGAAGGCTGAAATAGAGAAATGTGATTTTTCTTTGTTTGACAGAAAGAATGAGTTCTTTGTACATGTGTGCCAAGGAGGCTGTTCAGTGTTCCCAGATTACAGCAATGACTGGTTTCCAAGTGTTATTTTGGTTTGACTAGATTTTTAGAGTTAACCCCACATTCCTTCTGGTTTTGGGTTTGTAAGAGTGTTGACATAATTATGCTGGTGTTCTTTGTTAAGTAGATTGTATTCGCAACCAGCTTTTCCAAGCAAACAGATGGCTTCTCATTGAGATCAAGTTTATAGAAACAATTCCTTGCAGTGGTATGTCAGCACTGTTTCTCATTCCTTGCGCAGTAGTACCATTATTTGCTTTCTCACCTTGTTTGTATGAAGCAGCTTTCTTGAAGGCCAACAAAACTCTGACAAATGCTGAAGGATGCACCTACCAGTTGCAATGTTGAATGTATTTTATCATAACTTGCTCATGTTTTGGAACAACTAAGGATTCCTTACTGCTTAGAATAGAATACAGAAATTTTTGACATTTTAAGCAGAATAATCAAACGTTAATTGAACGATGGTAAGCTTAAGTGATTGGGTCAGGCAGGCATTTCAGCATTAAAGTTTGCATTTACTGCATATTTAGGACCTACAGATTTGGGGCTGGTGCAGATACATGCACGATTACAATAATCATAGCCTGTTTCACCAGGTTGATTTCTTCTAGCACGACCTATCCAATCCTCCCCCCCCCCTCCACACACACACACTGATGCAGCAGGTCCAGTGCTGGTCATGCTGCATCCTGTGGGAGAAGTTGGAAGACTGGAAGTCTGCTCGAGGTCATGGGATATTTGTCCCCTTGCCATGGGGTAAGCGCCAGGCTGTGCAGCAGGTCTGCTTAGACTTGTGTGAGCTAAACAGCTGGCGCAAGTCCTGTTGGATCCATGTTGGCAGATCAGGATCAGAAGGGGGATCAGATGTAGCATGCATGGCTGCTGCCAATCCCGCCCCCTCCCAGGCCCAAACTGCCCACCCCTGCACCATCTCCACCTTCCCTCCATCTGTCCCTGTTCTGTCTCTCTGCTGATCTTACATGATTCAGGGTACATGATACAACTCCTTCTGACAGTGCACATGACTGGCTCAGGCCTTTATGCCAGCACCTGCAACTGCTAGGCTTTATGGCACTTTTGTGATGTCTCCACTGACATGCACTGAACTGGCCTGTGCACTGTGGAGAACTGGGCTGTTAAATGTGTGAACATTCTCAGCTAAATGTGTGAACTGTTGAAAAGCACAGTGCTTTAGAAATGACCTTGGATGATATGAAATTTCTACCTGGAATGACTAATCTGTGATTACTCATCCACATGTGCAAATTACTATCAACAAGAGATGAAGTGGCCCTTGGATAAGGTCAAATTTAAAATTGCATCAATCCTTTACATAGAGGTAAACTAAATGCTAAGTATGTTGTGCGTGTCTTTCAATAATCATGTACTCAAACCACAGTATAGCACAGTACAGGCAGAACGGTGCCAACAGTGATTGATGAAGCCTTAACTCATTTCCTCGCCTCTGTCTTATTTTAGAAATTATGGAAGGTGTTAGCAGGTTCAAACATACATATCTCAGAAATCTTCATCCCCCTAACAGTGCAAGTTCACAGTCTTGGTCAAAGGGCGGCACATAACATGAGCAAGAAAGGAAAGAGCAGGATCTGATTCATGGAATCCATAAGTTTTATCAAGCTTCTTGAGAACCAGTGGTAGCTCAGCAAAGGAACCAAGAGATTACAAATTTTTGAGTAATAGAACTAGCAAAATGTTTAAATTTCTGCTGAATTCCAGTAGGGTTCAAACAAACAAAGACTCTGAAAGTTTAGCGGTTTCTTTCAGAAATCTACAATGCTATTCTTGAACCTGTCTGTTATCCTGCATGTTTCAATGAGATTTTCACACAGCTTCAGTGGTCATTCTATACTCGCATTATATTGCACCCCCAAGCCATCTTATTTTGTACATTTTGCAATACTGTCCCGCTGTATCAGCGAAGGTTCTGTTCTGCCCCCCCCCCCCACGGATACATAAACAATGGATAGGGGTAAACCCTATATAAATAGCAGCCCCCATGCACCAAATTACTTTGGTTTTTCTTTAGTAGCTCTTGAAATGTGTGTGTTTCTTGCTTAACGTTCTTATGGGTGTTTTTGTTTAATAAGGGTGTTTCTTGTTTACCATTCCTGCTGAAGTGAAGAACGTAATGTGTAGGCAATCAGCCTGCATGCTACAGGGAGACTAACTAAATGTTAAAAGAAAGTGGGGCAGTACTTAAGCACTACTAAAGAAAAACCAAGGCATTGTAATGGGTGTGGGTGACATGGGGGACTTCTGCAGATCTCAGATCCACAGATGTGGGGGGTTGCCTGTACTTTATTCTTGAAACATTTGAACATGCTTTGGAAAAGAAAGTTTGGTACACCGTGTCTAATCCAGCAATATTACTCTCTGCACTGAGAAACAGAAATAGCTTTGCCACAATTCTTTTTATGCAAGAGATACCAAAGTGAAATACTTGCCTATGAGAACTAATTGTTTACAGAGCTAAGACTATAAATCTCATTATGCACTGCACCATCTAATAGAATGTGCATGCACTAAGAGTTTCCATATTGTTAAGAGCAGTTCGCATAGCCCTACTTTAGCATCCTCTGTTGTCAGCTAGTCCAGACTCTCCAGTAAGGCCCAAGTTTTCACATGGGTGGACAGTTAGTGTTTGGTGGAAGGGCTTCCGACAACTGATCAGGACCCTAGGGAAAGAAACCCAAAAACTTTGAAAATAAGTAACTTCCCCATTGGGCCTCAGTGCCACTACAGTCTCCACAGGTGAGCAGGTGGGAGAAGACAGCAAAACTCTTTCCATTTGCATTTGCTTACATTGTGGAGCCACAGGAAAGTAACCTTTACTGTGCAACCATGTTCCCAGGGAGAGTGGCACCACCATGGTCAAATCTATAACAAAACAGATTCCAAGGAAAGCTTTATCTAAGAAGGAAAACATGGGCAGATTTTCCTTTATGAATTATCTAAATGTTACTCTAAGAACAACAGATTCACAGAAAAACTCTCAGCATAAAGGATTAGAACTACAGATACGTTTAGAATATTTCAGAGTGTTCCAGGCAATTACTTTACATTCCTGCTCGTGAGAAAATTGACAGCACTCTTGTTAAAGCCATCAGCTGACAAGAAAGAAATCACGACATTTCATCAATGATGCAATGCCATTCCATCTGTCTACCCATGGCATTTAGCTTTGATCAACATAGGAGTATATGAATGATTTGTAAACATTTATAATTGCCAATTAGTTTTCTGCATGATGCCTAGGTAATTTGATGATACAATCTGTTGCTGGTAGCATCAAACTCAGATACCTTAAGTTGGCTTGGGAGTGTCACCCATAGCGACAATAGAAAATGTTCCTTCCTCCTTCACCACTACTTCCAAGTCTCATGCAATGCATTTTATCCCCTGACCCAAAATGTGTGATCTGCCCACCTAAGGGAGGATATATCTATGCACTGAAGTAACAACAGAGACACTCTGCATATTTGATGGTTGCATGTTGATTTTCTACTTGACTCTGCAATGTGTGTATTGACCATGCATACATGCAGCAAAACCCCGTATGTTCAGTTATCCTATGTTACCACCTATTTCATGCTAATTCCTGTATGGCATTGCTTCCTGCATCCAACCTGTAAAGCAGCCTTCGATTTCAGTTAGCCTACTGAGAATGATATACCACACCACAGACTTAATCCAGTTGGACAGGAGCTCTTTTGTATCACCATGTTGTTTAGGAGAATGGTTAAATCGGCCTGGATGGTATTAGCCTATGATGCAATCCTAGCTCAAGCTAGTATTTTCAGTTCCTATTGTTCCCAAGGGTTGTTTTCTGGTGCCGAACCTTGCCAGCTACCATTGTCTCTAAACTTGTTTACCAGGACAGGAGACATACAGTGAATGAAACAATACATGGCCTGTGTCAGTGGACAGAAGCATGATGGGTTATCACCAAGTGCCAGATTTTGCTGGGAGAGGATTATGGAAGAGTAGATGGTCACAGATGGATTGTGTAGAGCTTCAGGCTGTGGTGCATAACAAAAATGCACTTCTCTGTATTTTTTTCTTTTTATACTGTCAAAGGTTACTGAGATTGAACTCTTGGCCTTATTCCTTCTCCCTCTGCCATTTTGCCAAGTGTTATTTAAATAATGGTGGGATCAGGTGAGGAAAAATGTACAGAAAGTAAATATTATAAAAAGCCTGGTTACAATACATAGGTGTAAAGTGGCAGAAGGACAATTCTTTCCTTTTATGGTTCTGAGAGCCAGTCTGTGCATTACCCAGAATTTCATAGTAGACTTGCAGCCCAATCCTATCCAGTTTTCCAGTGCCGGTGCTGCTGTGCCTATGGGGGAAGCACTGCTTCCTGTGTTGGGAAGTCACAGAGGCCTCCTTAAGGTTTGGGAACATTTGTTCCCTTACCCTGGGACTGCATTGCGGTTGCACCGGTGCTGGAAAGTTGGTTAGGATTGGGCTGTGAGATGGCAGAATTCTCAGCAGTTCTGACATCACTACGCCATGCTTCCCGCCTCCCACTCTACATTGTTGACTTCTGAAGCCTTCATCAGAAGGCTTTCTAAGGATCTGCTCTCAGCAGTCTTCTCCTGGTGGTGTCCTATTGGACTTAAGGGCACCTGTCTGTCGGCTGGACTCTTGCCATTTTTGATAAAGCAGTGAAATGGCTTCAAGAGGCAAAAATAACCCTCCTGAATAGCTAATAGCTCATAATATACCAGGTCTGAGAGACCAGCCCACCAAGCCTTGTTTGTTATAGTCTGTAGAGCCTCTTAGACTAACTCAAGGGGAAGAGCTTGCACAGAGCTGCCAGATTTCACTGTCTGCTGTCTGAGCCAAAATTAATAGCAGGCCCCAGAGCAGATGTGAAGTCAGGCCAGATGTCTGCCTACCTTGTGCCGTCACAAAAGTAATGCTAATGGAGGCATGAGGAGAGCCAGCCTGATATGATTTTAAGGGTTTGTCTTATTCATGGCTTTTCTCTTTTTTCTGTATTTGTTATATACTCTTAGGGGCAAGGGGATCTCCTAAAGAATGCCAAGAATGAAGCCATAGAGAACATGAAGCAGATCCAGCTGGCTTGCTTGTCATGTGGACTGAGCAAAACTGGAAGCGGGAATCCGGATGCCAAGTCCAAACGAAGCCTTGAGGCCATAGAAGAAAAGGACACAAGTGATGAGAATGGGAGGCTGTGAAAAGAAGCCAGTGCTGCCTGGCACGTCATATATTTCAATAGCCCTAAATTATTTTTTTACTGCATTTACACATACATACACCCACACCCACAGTGGAATGCCCTCTACAGGGCATCAGAAGTATTAAAACCCTCACAATGCCAGTGTTTCATTGCAGTTCTTTTTATCTGAGTTTAAACTCTCCAGTTGTGGCATTTCTAATAAATTCAGGCTCGGTGTGTATGTCTGTCTGGGGAGGGCTTGTAAAAGCTCTGCAATGAGTCACATTATTAGCCCTTTTCCTTATTTATTATTTTGCCATCTTGGATCAGATTGTCATAATTCTGATCTAGATGGATAGACAGAGTACATAACACATTGATTTACTGCTTCACTATACTGTGCTGTCATTTCAATAGCAAACTTCTAATATACTGTGCTGTTCCAACAGCATAACAGAGATTTTACCAGCAAACCCCCCCCCCCAGCTTTCATTGGCACAAATTAATAATGGATTCCGCAGCATAGTAGGAATGGTTAATAATTAATTTTCCCATTAAATTAAGCTGATGAAATATTAAACACTCAGAATTTTGTGATAGATCTCAATTGGATTTCTGATGAACATCCCATTGACTTTTTGCTAGTCACAATTTGAAATGCGTCCATGTAATGCATATTAATGGAAGAAATAGGTCACTTTATTTCATTCAAGAAAGGTAGGGCTACATTTTAATTCTGCCACATGTGTGTGTATCTGTGGATTGAGTACTTGCAGGCTTTGGTTATGAAGTGTGAGATACTGAGTGTTCTTTAGACACAATAGAATATGAAGGTGATCTTTAGGTTATTCTGAAATATTTCCTAGTGCCATTACCTGAAGAAAGATTACACAAACTGTGAGCTTGAGTTAAAACTCAGAAGTCTTAATTCTGCTTTCTTTATTCATATGAACACTCCTGCCTAAGTCATGTGAACAAGGGCTACTTCTCACAGTTCATCAGATAGGCCTCCTCCAATGAGGAATCCAGTACCGGCACCAGATTGCTGGGGTCCTGTACTGGGCTCCTCACGGCTTCCTCCTGCCCACCCCTTGATGGTACACTGAGTGCTACCACTGTCACTAGTACAGTTCAGGGTTTCTGGGTCAGCCTGGCCGCTTGGGCCCCAACCTGGCTGACTTGCAATGCCACTCCTTGAGGAGTCACTCTGTTGTCTGAAAATCCAAATAAAAGTAACATGAAAATGGCAGAAGAGAGGCTTGTGAATTGTACATCACCATGCAGTAAGTTGCAATTCTCATGCCTTATCTCCCAAAACTTAGTTATGTTAATGGTTGTTTTCTCACCATTATCATATACCAGACATTTATCAAATATCACAGTGGATTGTGAGAATTTACACATATCCGGATGAAATATAACACGAGATGAGAAGCAGCCCCCATGACAGCTTTGTTTTGTCCTTTGCAAGGGAGGCTCACTTAACCAGAATGTACCTTGTCACAAAGCTGAAGGTGGGTTATTCAGGCAGTAAGTGCAGACTGAGCTGCAGGTCGTTGAACTCGATTATTCCAGCACAAGTCCAGGTTCACCCTCATCCTCTCAAACAGCTTTCTCGCCATACCAGTTTGATTGGATGAACTGGGCCACAAGCATAGGTAGTTACTTCCCATTTCTTGCCCAAGAGAATCACTAAAGGCATAGCAGCAGCAAGAAATAGCGTGAAAAATCAAATAGCTATCAGGAGTTCTCGCTTATCATGTTCCATAAAATCTTGTTGAAATGTTGAGGATAGAACAACTGTATTACGCCAGTGTCCCATTTCTTAATATTCATGATGAAGCTAGAGAGCAACCACAGCAAAATGAGTCTCCTGTTTACTATTCTTAGTAGTCTCTGGCTCAGATATTCTTAACGGTGTTCCCATATTTCGGTCTTCTCAATGCTTGAGTATGTATTTGCATTACCTCTACTAGAAATGAGTGTTCTATGGGTATAAGAGACTATATTTATTTAAAGCATTGCTTTTATTTTGAAAAGCTACTTTTTAAATTAATTTGATTAACAAATGTGCTGATTTTTTTCTCAACTTAACAAAAAGCCAATTGTTGAAAGTTTGACATTCTGAAAATCCTATATACATTAAGTTATTTTTTTTCTGTTTTCTTGATAACACTATTACGTTCATGTTGCACATTTCTGAGAGAGTAAAGCTATGAAAAAAAAACAACAACTCTGACCCATGTTTGTAAGTCAATGACTGTACACTGATCAGGCATGTATTTAGACTTCCATGTTAAATATTATAATGTAAATGTGAAAAGCAAGAGAAAAAGGGAAAACAAAAAACGAAAACACCAACTCCACTTTGCATCAATCTCCCAACAGAATAATTCCAGAAACTCCTATTAAGAGCTGTCCAGTGTCATAGGTGTAGGTCAGGTGTAGGTCATAGGTGTAGAGTAGAAGGTCATCTTCCTCCAGTTTTCTCTCCTGGACAGCTACCTTGGGTATTCTCCAAAACATACAAAAATCATAGGTAGCCATGTTGGTCTATTAGACCACTGATAGAAGTGTTGTGGGGAAGTTGTCGATAAAGACCTTAATAACTAATCATTTTCTACACAGTTCAGGGAAGTAATTTTTTAAAAAGGCACCAGATATGAGTTCCAAGTTTTCAGTTCACAAACTAGCCAAAAATATATATTGTTTTTCTACCTTGAAAAAAAACATTTCTGCATATTTTCTGCCTAATAATCATGGATGTCTTTCAAACCTTTAGCTAACAGATTGTTAATTGTTCCAGTGTATTCCATATGAAACTTGGATGCATGATATAGACAAGATGTTATGAGCTGCTTAGCACCCATTTTTGGCAAGAATGATTTCCACTTTTGTTTTAAAATGAAGCTATCTGGCAAGTGCTTCTGCCACCATAATAATGGCAGGACTTTCCTTGCAAGTATGATGAAGGTGAAACCAAGGTGAATTCATTTATGGAAACTGAAGAATGAGGTGGAAGATTGAACAGATGTGGGTTCCCAAAAGTCAGAAGCATAAAAAGGGCAGGGATGAAAGCACAGATGGAAGAGAAAAAGAGGGAGGTGCCAAAAGCAAAATATATGTTCTCTGTCATATTGGCTCCACTCTCAAAACTAATACTGACTTTCAGTCATCTTTGGTTGCAACTTACAGAATCTGGGAGTAGTAAGAGAATGATCACTAGTTTAATCCATTTCCTTACTTTAAAAAGGCAGAAGTTTTTATCACTTTGGAATGATCAAAACAACAGCCCTTCTTAAGGAGTCAAAGAAAATTCTGTGCCCTACCTGCTTTGGGGGAAAGTTGCAGCTTCCTCTTCATTCAACAACAACAGTATCTATATACCACTTTTCAACAAAAAAGTTCACAAAGTGGTTTACAGAGAAAAATCAAATGACTAATGGCTCCCTGTCCGAAAAAGGGCTCACAATCTAAAAAGATGCAACACCAGCAGACAGCCACTAGAAAAGACACTGCTGGGGTGAGGTGAGCCAGTTACTCCCCCCTGCTTAAAAGAGGAGCATCCATTTGAAGAAAGTGCCTCTTACCCAGTTTGCAGAGGTTATTCGTTTGTTCGTTCGTTTGTTCGTTCCTTCATACATACGTAACCCCACCTTTTCCCCACAATGTGAACACCCAAGGTAGATATACATTTCCATCTGTTTCGCTATGCTGCTGAGTCTGCCTTGGGTAGTGATGCACGTGGTGTGTGGTTCAGCATTGGGCCAGACATGCTTAGAAATGGATGTCAACATGTGAGTGCACTAACTTGTAATTACTCATCAGATTTTTGCCGGGGACACTACCGCCCCTGGCAAACAGCTGATCTGCATGGATGTAGCATATTAATGGATCTGGGCTGATGAGCCCTAGCTGCTGTGTGTGCATGCACTCTTTTGGACTCAGGCTCAAAAGATACAAGCGGCTGGGAGTGGGGCATAATTCCAAGTAAATAAGTGTAGCATCTGGCAGGCAGAGTGATAAAACTACGAAGAAATGGGAGTGGAATCTGACAAGAGCATGGAAAGTCGACAAGTGCCTCCCAATCCTAGATAAATGATTTTCTGCTGGCTGCGTTTTTCCACTTACTTTGCCAACTATTACCAGTTCCTGACCTTTGCTTTTAAGAGTAGCTTCATCTGCTGGCCTGAGCAAATGCTCATGTTTATCTCCTTGCCATGAGAAGCATCACCTGATGATTCATCTATGCCAAGCTGCTGCTAAAGGCACAGGAGAAACCAAGGCTGGGTTTTTAATTTTTTGTGTGCAATAGGCATTCCTATCTCCACCTAGAAGCAGGGGTGTAATCAAGGGTGGGTGAGGAGAGCTCTGGGACTTCTCATGCAGGAGGAGCAGTGCTGTTATCAGCAGGAGGCAAAAAGAGAAATTTTCCAGGGGGCATATGTTAATATGGTCTTTCCCGAGGGTCTTCTCTGACAGACGGTATAGAACTCTTTTTAAATTAATGCTACAATCCTTTGCAAATTTGTATGGGAATATATCCTGTTGAACAAAGTGGGACTTCAGTGTAAAGGCACAAGATACCATTTTTATCTGGAATATTTTTAATTTTTTAAAATTTTTATACATTTGTTTTAAATGATGGCAGCCCAAGGTGTCCTGGAATGAAATGAGCTAGATCAACGTTTCTCAACATTTCTTCCCCACAGTACCACTTCGCACGCTCCACCTATTGGAAGTACCACTGGAAGTAACTGGTGATGATGTCATCACCAGTTACTTCTGGGTTGGGAGGCCAGACACAACGTGACAAACACCAGTAAGAGGCTCAGGACAGACTGGAGGGCTTTTTTGAGCCCAAGAAAAGCACACACTGGAGCTCCTGCGGAGCCGGGCCTCCTACTGCTGCTTGTTGCATCTCATTGCTGGTCTCGCTGCCAGGTGACAGGGTCTGGGACTCTTGTGTGTACCACCAGACATAACCTCAAGTACCACCAGTTGTGCAAGTACCACTGGTTGTGAAACAATGAGCTAGGTCTTTAAATGAAGTATAATAGGTTTCAAAGCAGGCGTGAGTGATAGGATTAGAAAACACTCTTATGATGAAAGATTTTTGGTTATATAATCTTAGTGAGCATAGTAAAGAGGGTGCCATGATAAGCTCCTGCACTTTAAAGTTCACCTCTACAGCACTGCCTACAAGTGGGGTGAGTCTCTTTCTCCTACACTAGTTTCTATTTGATACATTTGTTCAATGTTCGTTATAGGGCTTCAGGCACAGATCTGCAAGCATCCTATGTATTGATCAGAGTGACTGCTTTGTCTAGTTGCACTTTCCCTAGATCCCAAGTTATTGAAATAAGAAGGGCAGACTTACCTAATTCTTATAGCTGTCAACTTTTTCAACTGTCTCCCCTCTTGTGCTTCTAACAGCAGCTCTAACCCCTTGCTGAAATGGGAGGCAGCTTGTGACCGGCCGGCAGTTGGCACAGACACAGTAGTGTGAGTCCGTGGAGAGTTTCTTTGAGCTATCTGAGGACCCAGCAGTGATTTTATGACCAGGGCTTCCTGAGTGCCGCATGATGCGAAAAAGTGCTTGTTTTGGGTCTCTGAAACATCATGTAGAAAGTGTGATTAATAATGCTCCTTAACAGTTATCTAATCACATTCAGTATGGCCAGCAGATTAACAAGACCAACCTGCTCCTTTATGATGCTTGCCATGGGAACCAGAAACCTTAATTGCATTAGAATGGATTTCCTGTTAAATTTGACAGCAGGCTTGCATCTCTTCTGCCATTTCCCTTATTTTGGCATCTCCATAGATTCCTGGTTCGAGACTTGTCAATCCACATCAGTTTTCTCTTTTGTGCCTTATTCTTCTTAAATGTGTGCTTTTTACTTCCCCAAGCAGTGAGAAGTTATGGGGGGGCAGCACTACCAGCTTAGGGCCTCATCCTATCCAACTGTCCAGTGCTGACGGGCATAAGCTACATTGGGGGGGGGGGGAAATCATAGAGGCCTTCTCAAGGTGTGAGAACATTCCTGTACCTCACGGCTACATTGCAGCTGTATTGACACTGGAAAGTTGGATAGGTTTGGTCCCTTAGTTTCTTTTGGATGAGAGTGCACTGGAGACTTGCAGCCTCTCTGTAGCATTTGCTTTATTTACAGATCTTGAAATGGTTCACAAGTGGAGGCAAACAGGCAGCACATCACATCCCAAGAGAGACCCTGTATCCCAAAGTGTCTTCAGGCAATTGAAGTTTCCTCCCTCTTTTTCTCCCCCCCCCCTTTGCCAACAGCTGCAAGTGAATTGTTTCACTCCAAGGAATCCTCTTCTGCCATTAAGAAGCATTAAGATTCTTTCATCAAATTCAGACTCTACTCTGGCACAACACACAGTGATTCACAGTAGCTGTTCACACTATGTACTTGGGCAGCATACTCACCACAGTACAATGATTGAATGTGCTTCTTCACAAATACAAAGTAGCTAGCTTTAAAAAAAATAAAAATTAAAGCATGCAGAAATAGAGAGGGCAGTACTCAAGCATCATTTCTCTGGGCATTATGCACTGGTCTACTGGTGCAAATGGCCAGAGGTTGTGGCGTGTATTCCAGGAAAAGTAAATTGATGGCAGGGAAGGGAGGGGAAGGTTTGGT
The DNA here is from genome assembly GCF_035046505.1 of Tiliqua scincoides. Classification (NCBI taxonomy): domain Eukaryota; kingdom Metazoa; phylum Chordata; class Lepidosauria; order Squamata; family Scincidae; genus Tiliqua; species Tiliqua scincoides. Next base: position 120,421,684 of record NC_089821.1, read on the forward strand.
GGCGTTCTGGGGTGGGGAGGGCAGAGGGCAAGGAGCAGGTTAGAGGGGTGCATCTCATCAGCAGTACTTCACACCAGAACCGACCCTCCGTTTTTGAGCATGCCCCACTACCTTCGTCTTCTTAGACATATGCCACCTACCTAGCCTCAAAAGGTTGTTTACTAACCACTGGTTGGCTTTCTGATCACCCCCCCCCCCACACACACACACACAGTAGCATGCAGCATGTGCTCTGTTGGTGCAGCTCCATGCTGTAGCTTGGGGGAGCAGACTTGGATTGGTAATTTTACATGAGCTCCATAGTGCCTTATAGTGCCCCTTGAGAAGACAATGTTCCAGCCATTCTCAACCTTTTTTTGGTTATGGCTCCTTAGGAACTATTCTCGGAGTATTTCATTGATTCAGTTACCAGGCCCACCCCCACAAACTGTTGGGGCTCCCCTTCGCACTGTTTGCAGTTTTCAGTCTGTGCCCCCCTTCAGTATGCCAGGTCTGGGGGGGGGGGGGTGTCATATTGTTCCCACTGAGAATGGCTGCTTTGATTTTTACATGTGCCCTGAGGCAAATTTCTCAGTTTACCTCAACTAAACCTGCTGCTTCTCCATTAAGGTCTTTTGAAAAAAGTTTGAAAGGGGGCAGGTTAGAGTGCTTGCTGATGAAATGACTGCTTTTTCTGTAGGCAAAATCTCCTTGCTCCTTTCCTCCCAGGCTCCACAGAACTGACGCCTGCTTGTAACCCCCTCCAGCCCCTTGAAAGTCAATGTCTGCTGTGAGGAATGAGAAGACTGATTGGCAAAGGGTCTTGAGTGCCTTTCAGTCCTTTTGTTGAAGTGGCTTGCATCCCTGCTGCTTGATTTGTATTTGTAAAGAGACAGGGCAGTAAGGCTTGTATGTCTGTGAATGATATGCAAGTGACAAATTTCCCTTAGATAGTGTTCCCTAGATCTGGGGTCAACTTCTGAGCACTCTGGAGACCAGAGCTCTTACTCCTTTGGGATCAGTTTGGAAGATACGACCCACCTGCTGCATGATTCGGAACAAGACGCCACCCCCATCCAGCTTGCCAATCTGACCTGGTGTCGTTCTACCCCATATACTTGCGTACAGACCATCCCGATGCACATGCTTTCAGCATTGCTTTAAAGTAGCAGTAGAGCAGTGCAAGTAGTGGACATTTGAACCTTCCACCCCTTATGAGTATGTGGGGCAGGTCAGTGCATGAGGGAGTATGTGTGTGTGTCCTTATGTCTAATCAGGTGGGCCACTTACACATTATTGACCAGCTGGACCGTTTTCTCAGTCTTGCCGCTGTGCATGAACGCAAGCAGGAGGGGAACAGGAGCTGTCCCAGTCCCTTACATGTACCTGGCAAAATGCATGCAAGGCTTATGCATGGAGGCTCTGTATGTGCGTTCCAGGACCCTTGAATAGGCAGTTCTATGCGTGTAGGCTCTGCCATTGGTTATGCATGCATAGCATGCAGCTAACAGATAATACAGCCCTGCTCCCTTCTCCACACGTTCATTATAACATGTGAAGTGTCCTGATATTTACCTCCATGCTGCAAAACGCTTTGCATGATATTTTGTGCACTGCACAAGTTGCAGTTAAAGGCACGAACACAGGCCAGCTTGATTTCTTCTGGATAGCTGGCCGCCCTCCAGGAAGAAAAGTGGCAACCCTAAAAAATGATAGTATTCCCCTCCAGTGTCCTCCAGTGTCCTCCAGATAGTATTCCCCTCCAGTGTAATGGTGTTCTCCTTTGTAGGCACAAGTGCTTTCACATATCAGCACAAATTGGATGGTGTGGAATAATCTGTAATGGTTTGGGGAAGGGCAAATGCTTTTTTTACCCCAGGAGATGTGAATTAGATGTTCTTTATTTCCTTTCCAACCCCTGGTCCTATCACAAAACCGGTTCAGTTTTTCCAGATAAAGGAATGGGAAAAGAAAGTTTACCAGCATTTATGTGAAGCAGGTTGCAAGACAAGACAGAGGAGGAGGGTTAGCACAAATACTGGCAACCCAATATGCAAGGAGCTCATGTATCATGCCTGATGGAGGTGACAGACTTTACAAGAAACGGTTCTAAATGCTTTTATTTTTCATCCCTGTTCTTTCAAGGGAATGGGGTTTCTTCTGCAAGGAAATATGTGTGCACCACCTAGTGGCACAGAGCAGCAATCTCAGCCCTTGAGGATTCTGCACACACCAGCTCCCCCCAGTAGCATCTGGCATTTCCATTATGCTCCAAAACCCAATCCCCAATAAGGCAGCACACTGGAAAAGGTGTTATGCTGAAGGTGATGGGCGAGGAATCAGTTTTATTTCCTCCTGTGTCATATCTATGCAGAGACCTGGTATTTGCAGTCTGTGACCCATGATGCTGAAAGTTTACAGATAGGGTCAACTCTGTCACAGCAGTCTGCTGGATGGAAATGAAACAGGTGCAGCTTTTCAAACCCCTTCATTCTCTGCCAGGAAAAAAAAAAAACTTTACCTGCTTAATTTTGGCATGACAGGCTGCTGTTCAAGAAGCAGGCGAGAGTTCAGGAGATCAGGCACCCATAAAAGGTCCAGCCAAATTCCTCCTCCTCTCCTGATGCTGCTATATACTTTGAACTTTGAATGCCGCTAGCTTTATCCATAGTGGTAGAGTTTTAAGCACATCATATCCTCTGCTCCTTCTCACTAAGTCTATACAGTACAGAAGTCTTCAGGAGAGTGGTTTGTTTATTCCCGTCCTGCCACTTCTTTCTACTTTGGAATGTACTGTACTTCATTTCAAGATCAAGCATCTCAAACCTTTGGAGTGAGTTGCAATAACAAATGCATCAGAATGCAGAGGTAGATTTGAGAGGAATCCTCAAGTTATATTTGAGAGCAATCCTATGTATTTTTGCTCAAAAGTAAGTTCCACTTCTACCACCTCCGTCTTTTGAGGTCCCTCACCCAATGAAAGGAAGTAAACAAACTCTTACCCCCTTTCCTGGGCGGCATGATCTAAACTTACCTTCCCCCTCCATCCCTCCCCTCTCCTATCTATCCATCCATCTTCATCTCCTCCCCTATCCCTCACCTCCCTACAGGGCATGCTGGCACTTATGACCCTAGTGCAGCAGTTCCCAAACTTACCTTGGTTACAGTGCCCTTCTTTCATGGCGCCCTGCCATGGCAGCACCGCAGCATGGGAGGATTAGATAGCTGCCAGCACTTGTGCAATACCTTGTGAGATCTCAGCATGGCCAAGATGGTGTCCAGGAAAGCCAGGAACAATAAATCAGGAAGAAGAGGCCTTGGGGTGCCACAGCACACAGTTTGGGGACCGTTGCCCTAGTGCTTGAGTGGCTTGATGTCATCATGTCACTGCCAAACCACTTCTGGATGCCACACGTCACGCTGGGTGAGTATGGGGGTGTCATGCAGCGGGGGTTAAACCCGCCCCAAGTGGTGCTTGCACTGGTTGGGGAAGACTGATGACTGTATACGATGCCTTCAGCTCTTTGGAGGAACAGTGGACGGACATGAAATAACAGCTTTCTGTGAAAGCTGAAAAGGAAAGCCTTCTACTTCACAGCAGAGTGGGGGATACGTTCAGAGCCATAACTGGGGCGGAGCCTGAGGGGCACCTGCCCACCAAGGGAGGGCACGAGATTAGCCCCAGGCTCCACCCTACTTACAGAGGTCACTGCTGCTGCTTCCCATCTCCTGTTCCATCAGCCTCCAGAGGAGAAGCAATGGGGCCTGCGAAGTGGCCTCAGCACCTGCCCTCTCTTCCAGAGCGAGGTGACCCCACAGGTGACTGCCTTCACCTTGCAAGCAAACGCAGTCCCTTCCGGGCTCTCCCCAGAGGAGGAGGTGCTGGCCATGCACACCTGCGTAGCTGCTCCTCCTCCAGGGAGAGTCTGGAAGAGAATGCTTTTGCGCTGCTTGTGGAAGAGACTGACTTCGTGCCACCTCCCCCAGGGAGAGTACTGGGGCAGGATGTGATGCCTCTGGATACATTGCTATGCAACCAAGAGACTTCTGACATCAGCACCATCTTTTTGGCGTCGTCTCCACACCCTGTTACTTTAGTAAAAATGGAGGCGCCTGTAAAACTCCCAAACTTGCTCATGCTTTTGTTATTTTCACTTGGTGTAAGACTTCATGAAGATACTTTTCCTGTTTAGACTCCTCCCCCCGGACAACATGTCTGCCTTTGCTCCCACCCCTCCCTCACTTTGCATTTCCCGTGCCTCTATGCATAAGAATCCATTGAGGGGAAAAATGCAATGAGATTCATATTTAATCTTTGCCTTTGCTCAGTTTCGAAGTCTATTGAGCTTCCAAATTGTGTTTGATGTTGGCTGGGATGAGCCCCTAGGCAGTCATTATTCAGCGTTACTCTAAAGAGTTGATCCCATCCTTTGGAGGCCAAGGGCTTGAATTAGATTCAAAAGGAGGCATTAAGTGCAGGTTGAGTAGCGCTGAACTCCTCACACAGCGCATTTAAACGAGTAATGCATGGACGCCTTGAAAGGCTGCAGGGTCCTATTCATGCTCGAAAGTGGACTGACCCAACACGTCATGGAGGAATCCAGCCACGTGTCTCCTTTTAGCATTCTTGATGCTTAAGTACTGCCTTCCCTGTAGACATGAGCCAATAGATGTCTCTTCTGTTGCTTTTTTGGCTCATACTTGGAGACCATAACCTCCACCTTACTAATAATGAACAAGCAGCATGAAGGCAGATCTCAGGGGCTTGGACAATTTTCTGCCAGAGATGGAAAACACAGTTCTTCTCCTTTGTGGGCCTGTGAGTCTCTGAATGGAGCTGCTGTGCACTCTGGCCAGTGTTAGGAGTATTTCCCCACAGGCTGAAGAAAGCCAAAGACTACCAGGAGTACAGTCTTCTCTGGATTAGGTTCCACCTGCTGGATTGGATGACACCTTTTCCTGAATTCATCCCATCTGCAGATGGGTGAGCAAGGGTGCGCCTTCCTTTCCCATTCACCCGGCAATCCAGCTTCACCTCCACTGTCACCAGCTGTCCACCCAGTACTGCAATGGTTATATAGGACCTGTGCGCCTAACGTACAACATGCACATGGTCAGAGTGATTTTGATCACATGACTAAGCCCTGTGTGTTTGAATTTTACATGTGTAGGTCCTATTTGATTGTTACACCTCTGTGTGGATCTCTGATCACGGCAGGGGTGGGGCAAGCTTGTCAATGCGGGTGGGGGGATTGTGTGCCTGGGTACAATTAGCCACGCATTTCATTAAACACAAGTACAACCTGTAAACAGTGTATAAAGTTTATTGACCTGTAAAACATACCCAGAAAATTAACACCCAGGGCAAGGTAAAAAAGGAGTACTCCCTGCTCTTAATCAATGAATTGAGACCATTGTCAAAAGAGTGGGAATTGACGCTTTGGGTCTCAGACAACCCCCCTACCCCACCCTTTAACATTTTTGTGCCACTGTTATTTTTGCGCCCAGGGCATGTGCCCCATTCACCCCACCCTAGTTCTGTGACCAGAAATGTGTATCCACGAGCAGGCATTCTGTTCTCGGGTACAGCACAAGGTGTGAACAGTCCTTGAAATGCCAGACACCAGCAAATGTGTTCAGAGAAGAAAGGGGCATTGATTGCTTTTCACTTCAAATGAATGCTAACGTTTCAGTAAGCTGTAAGAGGCTAAAATTCAATCTACTGTAGTGAGAAGCAGGGTGAAGGAAGTCTGACTGTGGCCAATGCAGCTTACATCCTCTTCTGTCTTCACATTTCAAAATCAATCCCTGTTATGAGTTCCTGAAAGAAATGCATGAGGCCAAGATACTGTACCTACAAACCACGGCATGACAGAATGAGGTGTGGGGAGAAATGTATTCAAAGCACTTCTGAGAAATTCTAGCAGGCATGTATAGAAAGAAATGCATGAGGCCAAGATAAGTTGGCAACCTTCAGACTATGGTATCGCGCTCTGGATGGTGGTTCTGGCACAGCGTCCAGTGTGGTTGAAAAGGCCAATTCGGGAGTGACAATCCCTTCCACACTGGGAGCAAGTGCAGTCTGTCCCTGGTCTGTCTCCCTGGCTGTGGGCTTTCCTTCTTTGCCTCTTTGCCTCAGACTGTTGGCCAAGATACTGTACCTACAAACCGCGGCATGACAGAATGAGGTGTGGGGAGAAATGTATTCAAAGAACTTCTGAGAAATTCTAGCAGGCGTGTAAAGGCATAGCCAGGCAGTTAAAATCTCAAGTGGCAAACAACACTGAATCCATTTATTTATTTGGAAAAGCTTTGACACCATCCTTCTCCCAAGGGACCCAGCAGAATCTACAACAAAACAACAGCAATACAAATAAATGTAATCTAAAAATCAACCAGATAAAATCATCAATATAATGAAAACCATGACAGTAGCAAAGGCTGCAGTCCTATACACCAGTATTTCCAACTGTGGGTTGTGACACCACTGGTGGGTTGAGACTTGATGTGCGGGGGATCGTGACCACCTATGCGCTGTGCCATAATGCAGTGCTCCCTGTAGCGCTGCAAAGCCTTATCCGGAGGCTGCTTCCTTGTCAGGCCGGGCTCGCGACCCACTCCATTGGCCTCTGTGGGCCCCAGAATGGCCCACAGAGGCGACTAGAAGCAACCTCTGATTTGTGGATGCAGCGTCCATCCACTTTACTGCCACAACTCAGAAGTTGCTTCCAGTTGCTTCCGTGGTGCATTGTGGGGCCCGTAGAAGCCAATGGAGTGGTCATGGGCCCAGCTTGACCTGGTAGCAGCCTCTGGGAGCTCCAAATAAGGCATCGTAGCATTACAGGGAGCATCAGATAATGACCCACTGAGGAGGACGAGGACATGCGTATATCTCTAGAAAGGCATGCTCAGTGGGATGTTTCTTTAATTCTGATGCTTTTCTTCCGTAGTTGTTCATCAGAGTTCTAGAAGCATTGTCTTTCTGGAACAATTGGGTTCTTGACAGTTAGAACTTCTGTCTAACTTTCTTTGAGACACCTTTGTCTCACACCTTTTTCTTTGAGACACCTTTGAGATTTCTTTGAGACACCTTTGTCTCACACCTTGTCTCCTTTAGACACCTTTACCTCTTTGTGACACCTTGTCTCCTTTGAGACACCTTTACCTCTTTGTGACACCTTGTCTCCTTTGAGAAACCTTTGTCTCTTTGAGACACCTTGTCTCCTTTGAGAAACCTCTGACTCTTTGAGACACTTTTGTCTCCTTTGAGAAACCTTTGTCTCTTTGAGACACCTTGTCTCTCACCTTTGAGACACCTGACAATCCTGTCTTTGGAGTGGCCATCCATGCCACCCAACTATTGAGCTTCAGCAGCTTCGGAATGACGAGAACGCTGTCACGGAGCCTAACGGGCTGGCAGGTAAAGGAGGGAAGCGTCCTTCAGGATGGAGGAGATGAGAGTCTGACCTCATCGGTGGGAGAGGAGGGATTAAAGCAAGGGGCGGAGAAACTGGCAGCACAGGGATTGGGGCAGTAAGAGGCAGGAGGCCATGAGGAGGAACCTATATGGAAGACTTCCCTGGTGGTTGATGAGGAGCTCAGTTGAGGGTAGGCGTCAGTCTGGTGAGGGTTGCTGCTTGTGACCCATGTGAGTAAAGGCTGAAGAAGAGGAAGCGGGGTGATTTAACCCCCTCCCCTGGCTGTGACTGAGGCTGCCTACAGTTCCTCTGTGTCTGGGGAAAAGCCCTTGGGTCTTTGCCCTGGAGGGCTCACCTGTGTCATCGGGGCAACCCCAACTGAGCAGCCAGTGAACGCAGGACCCACTGTACAAGAACATATCTGCTGTATTCCAGCTGATGTCAGTGAGGTCAGGAGAAGGAGGTTTAGGCATACTGCAAGGTCAGCGTGAGTTTTCGCCGCGTTTGGTGTCGCCTTTTCACAGTGGCTCTCCTCTTCTAATTAGCAGGGAAATAGTGACTGTCCTGCCTCTCATTCTTAAAGATTGGGACAGTGATTGCGGTCAACCAATCTTGTGGGATTTGTCCCGTTCTGTTAATTTCAGAGAAAAGAGGAGAAAGTCATCGTGCCCACCAATCAGGATCATTTTTCAGCAGTTCAGGGGGTATTGCATCAATTCCAGGGGCCTTCTTACTTTTAAGATGTCCAATTAATTGACTCACCTCTTCTGGTTCCACTGGGGCCCACACAGGAAGCTCAGATTGAGAAAAATCTACACATCCTTCCTGAGGGAGGTTAATATCCAAGAACATTTTTTCAAAGTGTTGTACCCAAAGAGAGAGAGGGATTTGGGCTGAAACACCTCCTTCCGGTCTTCGTGAGCCTGTTATGATAGACCAGAAAACTCTGCTATTTATAGAGAGAATTGCTTGTAATAACTTCCCCCATTGCTCTTGGTAATACCTCTGTTTCTTCTCCAGTGTTATTATAGCCGGCTGTTTTTTAAGTTCAGAGTACTTAAGCAGGTACCTGGGATTGTTGGATTTTCTAAAATTGCAATATGTTTCTCTAATTTGCTGCTTCACATCCTTCCATTCATAGCCAAACCCCTCCCTTTTGAATCCCGTTCTCGGCGTACCCATCAGCCCCATCTTGCATCCTAATTCCTGACAAAGCCAGCTCATGAGGGATTGATAAGATCTAATTATAACTATAGTATCCCCCTCTCTTAAAATATCGGAAAGGTATTTAGTACATTGAGTTCTCATAATTAATTGTTGGAATTTTGCAGGGGAACTACTATCCCACTGTATTTTATATCTATGTTCCACACTAGCCTAGATAAAGTCTCTAATGTGGGGACATATAGGTCCAAAGCCATAATAAGAGGCAGGTGGTCACTCATGGTATTATCACCTATGTAGAAATCTGTCACAAAGGGTCTCAGTCCCATAGGGACCAAAATAAAGTCCACCACACTAGCACCCAGGGCAGAGGCATAGGTAAACTCCCCCGAATATGGAAAGTCTTTTAGACCATTTAGCCATACCTTATCAAGGCTGATGCTAAATTTAGCAAAGTCAATACCAGCAGCATGAAGGTGGCAGTCTTTAGAATGTCTATTGAGCAAGCAGATCGGGGGGAGAGCTGAATCCTCATAGATTTCCAATGCCTTATAGGAAACCTGCCTTGAGCTGCCCACCCTGGAGTTCATATCACCCATAATCAGGCCCTGAGCTGAGGGATGCAAGCTTTCTAGAGTTTCTACCTAAGACAAAAGATTGCCCCAGTATAAAGATTGTTGGGCGGAATTAAGGGAAGGGGGAACATAGACATTAACACAAATTAATTTCATCTCAAACACAAGTGTCATTATGGCTTGCACTATGCAGCAGCCCTGCCTTATCTCCACATGACTTGAATTGAGACGTTTTGTGACAAACACAGCTAGGCCTGCTGAAGGGCGTCCCCTAGTACTGACTTGCATGGTGATCCTGACTCCCTGGCCAATTTTAGGCCTATCAGTTTATTGTCAACTGACGGCAAAACTTATGCAAGATACCTATATAATAAGCTCAGGGCCTGGGTTAGCTCCCACTGCATTCTCGGACTGGAGCAAACAGGTTTCAGGCAAGGTAAATCGACCATTGACAACTGCCTGATTCTCTCGCATCTTATTGACAAGCAAGTTAAGGCATCAAAGGCAAGGCTGTATGTAGCTTTTATTGATTTAAAAGGGGCATTTGATTCAATAGATAGAGGATTGCTTTGGAACAAGTTTACCTTACTAGGGATAGATAAAAGACTTTTCCTTCATATCAGATCTCTGTACACCAACACATCCTGTAAGGTGCAGTGCCCCCAATCTGGGACTTTGTCCCAGAAAATAACTACCAATAAAGGGGTCAAACAGGGTTGCATCCTGGCACCTCTACTGTTTAACCTGTTTATGAATGACCTCGCTCCAGCCTTGGAGAATGTTAACAGCCATTGTCCTAAGCTGGGCAACCTTCGGGTGCCACTGCTTTTATATGTAGATGACATGGCTCTAATAACTTGCACCTGCATTGGTCTTTTGAGGTTGCTTAATAAATGTGCTGAATATCTAGCAACCAACAAGCTGGAGATTAATTATACCAAGTCCAAAGTTATGATCTTTGCAAAGAGTTGGAATTCTTATAGCTGGATCTGTAAGGGTAATAAGATTGAGCAAGTCTGTCAGTTTAAATACTTGGGTATTACATTTCACTATAGGCACTCATGGGCTTCCCATCGCAGCTCAGTGCTTAACTTGGCTTTCATTGTCAGCAATTGCACAATTTTATCATACCCAGGGCAACAGATATGTTCCGGCCGCCCTGGAGGTTTTCAAAGCCAAGACTGTTACTCAAGTTTTATGTGGTGTTCCGGTCTGGTTCAAGACATTAAATCTAGCTACAGAGCGTATTCAATCTGTTTTCCTTAGGAAAATTTTAGGCATACCGAGATGTGTCCCTTACTCTGTTTTACGCCTTGAGACAGGTCTTATCAGGTTGAACACAATGGCATGGTTAAGATTTGCAAAGTTTTGGCTTGGCATCCTTTTCAATGTGGTCAATGACAGTCTGATGTTCCAATTGGTATCAGACTCGGTCCTGCCTTGTGGGAACACCATTTTATACACCAAGTTCAAATCAATTGGTCTCGATATGGAGTGTCTGGATACGTTGTGTCAAACAGCAGCATATAGAGTTGTCAGGGAGAGAATCATGGACATTGAATGTCAAGAGCTAATGAGTTTGGCCAACACCTCCTGCTCCCCACTGCACTTTCATGTACCTGTCCAGTTAGGCAGGATGCCATTTTATTTATCCCAGCTGTATAATCCGCAGTTAAGAAGAGCCTTCATGCTGGCAAGATGTAATGCCCTTCCTTCAGCCCTTCTATGGGGCCGGTTTAAAGGGATACCTCTTTCCACAAGGCTCTGTCTTTGTGATCTGAACCATGTGGAGTCAGTTGAACATATCCTTTTGTTCTGTCCCTTGCATAAGACCCAGCGTCAGAAACATCTTATGCCCATCCTAGCGCGCTTCTGGGGATGGGCAGAGGCAGATGTGCTACAAGCACTTTTGTCAGCAGAGAAGGGAGAAACTCTTATCAACATCTCTTGTTTTGTCGCCACATTCATAAGTCCGCGGGAAATGAGACTGGAAGCTTAGCCCTGTATGAGATCAGCTAATGGGGGCACTATTGACTATTGGATTTTTCCTGGGTGTGACAGGCATTTATGGATTATGGACATCTTCTGATCTTATATAAATTTTGAATTTTATTCGTATATTGTTTTGATGTATGTATATGCCAATAAAGGTGACAACAACAATGACTGTCCTGCCTCACCCCAGCACAGTGTCTTTGGTAGAGGCTGTTTGAGGGTGTTCTATTTAGATTGTGATTGGAATCTTTAATGGCATAGTCCTGTTCTTAGATGGTGTCAGTGTCTCACCTCTGCTGGTGGCTGCTGCACAGCCACAGATTGTAGCCACTGTAAATCCGCACAAGCCCTGCAGTTCAGGGGAGACTGGCCAGCGGCCACCAGCAAGGTTCTGCCAGCAGAGAGCTGAGACAGGGGGTTGAGCAACGTCTATCATATTTGCAACTTTCAGCATGATTACCATGCTGCGGCGCAGTGAAAAATTGCCAATGTGCCAAGGGAGAATAATAATAAATAATAATAAACTTTATTTATATCCCACCTTTCTCCCTAAAAGGGACCCAGGGCGGCCAGGAGAAGCCCGTTTCATATCGAGAAACAGGAATAAAGAAGTACTGGGGAGCTTTCTTCATTCTTCGGCCTGGTTTACGTTTAAATAGCATGCTGTAGGCACTCTTTCATTTCCATGTATGTCGAGTTGATCCGTGTTGTTTCAATTGTTCTGAAAGGACTTGCTATCCGTCACGTTTTGTTCAGAATTCTGTATCAGTTTAATTCACCAGAGCAAGCACTATTTTGCAATACTATGTGATGAAATGTTTGGGGAGGGGAGCGGTCGAGGAAGTGAGCACTGCCTGCTGGGGGACTGTGGCAGTCTCTATTAAAGGGTTGCATCTGCACGCAGCCTTCCTGGTCCTCAGAACTCCATCTGAAGGCCTAAGAGCATCACTTCCTGGTTTTCCTGAAAAACCAAAGTAACTTTCTGTGCCCTCTGAAGGCCTTGGAAGGCTTTCTGAGGGTTGGGGAGGCCTCACCACCCCCCAGAACACGCTCCAGGTGTTTCCTGAGATGTGCTGGTTCTGAGGTATTTACTACAATTTTGTCTAGGCATTCATGATACATTTCCTGGACCGGAGAGCCAGAAAAGATGTAAAATACACGTGAGTGTAACAGTTTCCCATGAGCACCGAGATATCACAGCGAGATGCAGTGTTTAGGTTTATGCCATAATTCTCAGACTGGAAACTGACAACTAGCGAAGTACTCTCCTCTGTTCCGTGCTTTGGGCAGATCACATGGGAGCATACAGGCGTTTATAAATTATTACTAAGACTATTTATACTGTATACAGTAGCACTCGCTTATCCATGGGGGTTCCATTCCGGAACTCCCCGCGGATATCTCAAACTGCGCATACAGGTGAACGCCTGTCCCTCGACCGTCTGGAGACGAGGGAAGCCCGGCTCCCCTCCCCTCCCCTCTGGAGGTAAGCTTGACTCCCCTCCCCTCTGGAGGGGTTTCCAAGTTCAGCAGAGGCTGTGGATGTCTATCCGCGACCTCTGCCGGGCTCAAGCTGAGCTCAGCAGCTCAGAACACATGACTTCCGGTTTCACTGAAAAACTGGAAGTGACACTTTTCATGCCTTGTAAGACATTTGGAGGCCTGGAGAAGCCCTCAGGGGTTTTCCCGGGCCTCCCAATGCCTTAAAAGGAATGAAAAATGTCACTTCCGGTTTCTCGGTTAAATCAGAAGTCATGTGTTTTGACCTCTAAGTCTCTGTCTGACTTCTGTGGAGACCGCGGAGAGACATCGGCAGCCTCTGCTGAGCGCAGAAGACCCTCCAGAGGCAAGCTCCCCTCACTTTCAGAGTGGGCACACATGGAGGACACATGCAGGGGGCTCTGCGGACCCAATCCGTGAATTACCGAATTTGTGGATACGGGATCTGCGGATACAGCAGTCCACCTGTACTGCTTTCCAACAATCCAATTGATTTTGATGGCAGAGATGTATGGCCCAGTCTAATAAGGGCCCCTGCCCTGCCAGAATTCCTGTTCCAACAGTGTAAGGTTTTTTATGGCTATTGCAAAATTTGATATGCCATTCCGCACAGTCGGGCTGCCACCATAAGGTGTGTTTGTCTTGTCAGTGGCCCGCACTGCTGGTAAGTCAGTGCAGGGGGGTGACAGATAGTCAGGGGTGGGTGGAACCGGGCAGGGAGGGGGACGAACAGGGAGGAAACCCCCATTTTCTACCAACTGGCAGGCAGGGCCCCTGAGAGGAATTTTATCAGGGGTACAAGTTTCTTTTGGGCTCCTTCCCAAAGAGGGAGGGAGTGAAACAGTATGGGGGCGTCAATGGGGGTGGGCGGAATGCAGACAAAACAGGTGGGGGAAAGTGGCAACAGCTGGAATAGTCTTTGGAGCCCAGGTCTACCAGTTTTCCCAATGCAGAGTTCAGGTCTGCCTGCCTGCCTGGCGTTAGCAGCTAGATACAGCAATACAGAAACCAAACACACTCCTAAGTCTCTGTAAAATAGAACAACATTGCAGGAGATTAGCACCATTGAACTTAGGCTCACACTGGAATGGACAGTGTCCTGTGTACAACAAAACGGACTTGTGCAGCAGCTGCTGTCCTGCATTTTCGCTGAGCTCCTCTATACTCTTCATGGTAAGCAGATCCACAAGCCAAAGAGCAACTGTAGCAGGTCGGTTTTCTCCCAGATGTGACCCTGTTCAGGAATATATGCATTCATGGGCCTTGTGGCAGTAGTTGTGGTCACGTGCCCGTGGTAATGCCCCCAGCATTCTGCGTGGGCAGTGAGTCAGGGCAAGATTGGAAAAAGTAAGATCCCAGGAAACTTCTGGGCCCCTCCATTGGCTCCTGGGCCCCCTTTCCAACCCTGGGTACAAATCTATCTCTTTACCCCCTTTGTAGCAATGATATTGGGAGCAACCAAGACTCAAGAGTCAGGTTGCTGGATGTGGTGCAGGCGCAGAGTCAGAGAGGCAATGAATGAACACGGAGACAGGTTTCAAAGGGGGAGTGGAGAGAGAGAGAGAGAGAGAGAGAGAGAGCTCCTGTACCTGCCTCTCTGTCCGCTTTTATTCACTCTTGAAGCAGTACAGTTTACTAACGGTCGCTTAATAACAGCAGCTTGGTAACACATTCCTGAGGTCTGAGCGCTTCTCCTTATCTCTAATGCTAACTCATCCTGTTTACTAGATAAAAGGCAGTGAACAAGGTCGGCCCAGAGTGTGCTCTGTGCAGAAGCAGATGTGTCTGCTAGGTTGCCAAGTTCACTAAAGCCAAAGCGTGCTTCTACACTGCTACACCCTTCTCCTAGGCCCTGCTTGCAGGGCTTTTGAAGATTACTTATGGAGATTTTCCCTTCATATTTTTCTCTGCAGTTTTGTTACATTTATTCTCAATTTGTCTATTTTTTGTTTGTTTTTTGAGCTGCTTTACTGATGACGATTGTTGCATCTTCTTGTTTTTGATTAAAGCATATTTTAGAAATTTGTTTAAATGCATCACCCAGATGGCCCAGTTGGGTTGAAATTAAGTATATAAGTCTAAAACAAATAGGAAAAGAATACCGTAGATACTCGCCTAAAAGGCGAAAGATTCATGCCTTGAAATCCAGCGTGGATTGCCTCTTCGTCTTATCTTCGGGTCACTGAGGAGCTTGGGTGGTCTAAGGGTATCGCGGCAGCTATCAGAAGCCCAGAAGAGCTTCCCTCTGGTTTGCAGCGCCCCTCCGTTTGCCGCTGTGCTTCTTTGGCTGCTGGAGACTGCAGCCTGTACTTGCGGGCATGAGGGGAGCAGTCATGGACCCCGGAGCTCTCTCTTTTGTTCTGCAAAAGGAACAGGCTGCAGCCCCAGCAGGATGCAAGCTGCAAAGCCTTGCTTTGCAAGACTGTGCAGGAGCGTGGGACTGGGACTGGGAGCACCAGGTGGACAGGCTTGCCGAAGGAGAAAGTGAGGAGCTACACATGGTAGCAGCAGTGGCTGCATTAGAAATCTCTCCAATTTGTGCTTTCTGCGTGGAAGGCAGGGTATGGCAATCCCTTTTCCTTCCACTCAGTGTTCCTCGCTTGTGCTTTTGTTCTGGTTATTTGCACTGTAAAGCGATAAGAGAGATTTCTGGGACTTGGTCTCTGGGTCAAATGCTAAGCAGACATAGACTCCTTTAAAAGCATATAGAAAGTTTATTTACATGCTATTTACAGATTAGGAATAGATTAGGATGGATACAGGTTCGAAGTTACCCCATGGTGGATCATTGATTTTCTCTCCGAACCACACCCAAAACTCCTTTATTTGTACTCTGTCACAAACAAGTGACCCATGTGATATTACATGTCACTTCCCTCTCCTTATTTGGCATACTGGTGCATGGTTCCAGCCCTAACTGGGAAGTCTGTCAGCCATGTATGGAGAAGTTTCTGGCCTGCAACTTTGATTACATAAAACCCTGGAATGTTCCTTTTGGGAAAGCTATGACGCACATGTTTTTCTCTCTGCAGGTCATCTTGACATAATGACATTTCCTATACTGGTTTTAACAGAAAACTAGTCAAAACTTTGGCTCCTAATTTCGAGTGTTTTTCTTATCTGAGAGAAGTTAGGTTAACCCTTAAAATATCTATCAATAGATGATAAAGTCTATCTGCATTGTAAAGAGGTACATACCTACATTTTCCTGAGAGTAAGCCCCATTGACTATAATGTGACTTACTTCTGAGTAGACATGCATAGGATTCAGCTCCAAGGGCTTTTGCACTGGTGTTGCTGTGATATCTATATAGAGATCTTCCTCCCCCACACCTTTCCCCTGTTTTTGCACTGGTCTGTATGGAGATCTGCCCCCCCACTTCCATTTGTTGGTTCTGAGTGTGCAAGGGCTTTTGCCCTGGTGTTGCTGTAATGTCTATATAGAGATCTTCCTCCCCCACACCTTCCCACTGTTTTTGCACTGGTATGTATGGAGATCTGCCCCCCACTTCCATTTGTTGGTTCTGAGTGTGCAAGGGCTTTTGCCCTGGTGTTGCTGTAATGTCTATATAGAGATCTTGCTCCCTCACACCTTCCCCCTGTTTTTGCACTGGTATGTATGGAGATCTGCCCCCCCCACTTCCATTTGCTGGTTCTGTGTGCAGGGGCTTTTGCACTGGTGTTGCTGTAATGTCTATATAGAGATCTTCCTCCCCCACACCTTTCCCCTGTTTTTGCACTGGTCTGTATGGAGATCTGCCCCCCACTTCCATTTGTTGTTTCTGAGTGTGCAAGGGCTTTTGCCCTGGTGTTGCTGTGATGTCTATATAGAGATCTTCCTCCCCCACACCTTCCCACTGTTTTTGCACTGGTATGTATGGAGATCTGCCCCCCACTTCCATTTGTTGGTTCTGAGTGTGCAAGGGCTTTTGCCCTGGTGTTGCTGTGATGTCTATATAGAGATCTTCCCGCCTCCACACCTTCTCCCTGTTTTTGCACTTGTCTGAATAGAGATCTGCCTCCCCCCCACTTCCATGTACACAAATGTATTTTATGATCTTTTACTTTATTTTTAATAAATTAGAAGGTACAGTTCTTAGATAACAATTACTGGACATTTTTCAGGATCTGGCCTCGGGTAAAATCAGACAAAATTATAGTCAGACACCTCCCTAAGTTTAACCCCCAACTTATCTGAGGGTCATAGCAAATTCCATGATTTGGGGCTCAAAACCTGCCCTCGTCTTATCTGTGAGATCAACTTATAGATGAGTGTCTGTGGTAGATGCTCCATTAAATTGACCTGCTCTGCATTATATGCACACAGTCCATATTAACAAGGCCATCTTCCACCAATAGGTAAAGACCTGCCGTATCAACAGCATCTATTCACACTGCAAAGAACCAGAGCACTGGTGGGAAAACCAGAACCTTCTCAGGCACACTGCTGGGTGCCAAGATGCCTGCTGGACAGAGTAAGTTCAGTGTAGGAGTGGGGGGAGGGTGGGAAGGGGTTGGAGCAGGGAGAAGATGGGCCAAGGGATGGGCAGACAGAGCCTGGGAGTGGGGTGGAATCAGCAGCCCTGACCATTCCCGGTCCTGATCAATGTGCACAGGTCAACGTGGACTCCATCCAGACATATCGCTGCCACAGATCTGAGTTGACTCAATGTGGCTGCTGGGACATGCCCCAAGTTGATCTTCATGAGCAAAAACGCCCTGGCCGGATGCAGGGCTTTGCCGGCAGTGCTGCATCACTGCTCAGTTGTTTAGTTGGGATCTAACTTGTAAAATAGTGGAAAGTGTAAAATACACTTGAGTGTAATAGTGCCCTTGAGCACCGAGATATCACAGTCATGGAGTGTTTAGGTTTATGCCCTAATTCTCCGTCTGGAGACTGACAAATGGCTCAGTGCTCTCCCCTGTTCTCTGCTTTGGGTAGAACATATGGGGGTGCCCAGTTAAGAATTTGCGAATTCTTCTTAAAAATATTTATACTGTATACTGCTTTTCAACCATCCAATTGATTTTGATGGCAGAGATGTCCAGAGGGAAAGCTGGGGGTGAACCTTTCCCTCTTTGCCTGGGTTTCTAGCACACGGGCTTCAGAAGTTCCATGGGGCGAACAGTGCCCGAACCCTCCTTCACAGGGCTGCCAGGCTGGTGTCACAGGGTTCGCAGGCTGCCTCCAATCCATCAGGGAAGAAGGGCTGGTGATCCGCAGCTCGACAGCATTGAAAAGAACGCTAGTAGCACTGAGAACTGTGCACCAGTGCCTCCTCAGTGGTTGCGGCCTGCAAAGTTCCTGTGCCTGCCTCCTGTGCCTGCCCTTGCCCAGGTTGCCCAGAGATAGGGGGGACTTAAGGGTCGCTGGATGGAAGTTGTTTCATTGGGCAAGTATTTTTACATCTAGGGGTTCAGCTGCAGAGACCCCTTCTCCACACAACTGGAGACACAGTCTGAGGAGTTTGTATCAGACGCAGCTGATACAGACTCCTTCGCTGTTTCTTTACAGGTCTGGTGTTTCGTAGACGGCGATCACATTCAGCGCAAGTCTGGCCTGTCTGCCAGCCACGTAGGTGGTGCTCGTCAGTCCTGCTGTGGGGTCCGGGTTCTGGCGATGGTGTGGGCCAGGGATGCCTCCTACAGGTGGTGCCACTGCGCCTTGCCCCAGTGCCACAGGTTGCCCCATGGAGTATCTGTTGGGGGTGTGGCCCCAGGTTGCAACCAAACTGCATGGGGGCTGGGGACTAAGTGCCCACGGAATTCCTGTCCTGACACACTCCCGGCTGACTGGGGTCAGGGTTTCTGTCCCAGGGTCCAATGCCAGCTCCTCAGCTCTGGCACGGCTCCTTTCACACTGGGGGGTGGGGGTGGAGTTAGACTTCTTTCTCTCCTTCAGGTTATGGCTGAGAGCTCTGGGCTGGCTGGCCCAAGTCTGTGCCATTGCTACAGGCTATCCTGGGAGCTTCAGCAACCAGTCTCTCAGTCCATGCTGGCTGCTCCATCTGAGCTCCATCTGAGATGGTTCAGGCAATCTGGGCTGGGGAGGGGGGTGGAATCGGCAGCGCCTGTCCGCCACATATCCAACTCTCCTTCCTGACCCTGATCCACCTGCATGGGTCACTGTAGGCAGGAGCCAGCACTATCGCTGGAGCAATCCAAATTGACCCACTGTGGCCCCTGGGGCCTCCCTAAGTTGACTTCCAGCAGCCAAAACCCCCTGCGGCATGCAGGGCTGCGCCTTTGCTGCTGCATCTCTGCATGGGCGTTTAGTTAGAATTGGGCTGCAGGAACATCAGAAGCTGCCTTCTTCCAGATCAGTCCATTGCAGGGACCTGGCATGCCATTCTGCGCCGGTGAAGCACCTCATGTCATGAAGTCCAGTGACCTGGAAGTGCCATAACACTTCTGGGTCACTAGGCCTTGGAACCTAACTGGGACCTCGTTCTGGTTGCATCCACAGTCTTTCTGAGTCCTGCAGAGGCTGCAGGCCCTGGCTATGTTTCAAGGGCACTTCCGGTTTCAGTGAAAACCAGAAGTGGTCTTTAAAACCTTCTGGGGCTTTCTGAGACCCATAAAGTGGTTCCCTTTGAGAAAACATATGGGAACCACTGAACTAGGGACATGTAATGGTATTCTTATTTCTGTTCAATCATTACAGATATAATGAAAGCGAGAAGCGTTAGTGCGCCGGGTCTGTTAATACGGAACAGACAGGAGAGCGTGGTTTCGTACAAAGGTACGTTGGCAGGGTGGGGCTTACAGCAGCAACTCTCCCAAATATTGCACCAGCCAGTGAAGTCAACCCCAGCTTATAACAGGGTGAAGAGTGTGGGAGCCGACATAAGTCTGCTAGTTCCCAGACACCCAGATGTTTTTGTAAAGAGGCTCCAACATGCGGGTTTTCACAGAAGCTTAACTGTTTTGGCAGTGATTGTGGTCTGGGGAATAAAAGGAGAGGCTGGGCCCTGCTAATGTTTGTCTCTTGCAGGAATACACACCATTCAGATAGGATGACTGAGCTCCAGTAATTTCCTTGTGAATGTGTTTGTCTCTTCTCAGTAAAGCATCGTAGACCTATGCTTTCGTTTTTGCTGCAGGGATTTGTGGTCCTGATGCTGTTTTTTGGTGAGTTTCTCAAAGGTGCAGTCTAAATACGTTTTACCTCTCCAGTGTCAATTTAAAAAAAACAACTGTTCTCATTTTCTGTTTGATTCAGACAGTAATAAATGCATTTTGTGTTTCCCTTTAGGATTTCTGAAATTTGTGTGCATCATCTCCCGTTTGCCCTATGCACTGCGACTGGACTCACTGCTGAGGTAAAATAGCTTAATCCATGAACACAATGCAAATGGTTGTTTGGACTATAGAAACAATGGAAAGCCTTGATCGTTCAACTCCAAGGAGGAAAAAACCCAGAGATTGAGGGCCCAATTCTGTCCAACTTCCCATGGTCTCCCTATGCCTTACAAGGCATTAAAAATGTCACTTAAGTTTTGACAAAAAACCAAGAGTCATGGTTTTTTGCTTGAAATAGTCATTCTGAGGCCTGCAGAGGCTCAGAATACCCTTGGGAGATAGATACAGGATCCATGGATTTGGGAACTGCAGATAAAGGGGTACTCCTGTATTTTAATACTGACCTCCTTCCTGTGGAAATGAAATGAAGGAGAAAAGAGGTTTGCTTTCCCTTGTGGAGGAAGCCTGTCTTCCTTCCTTACCCAGAAGGATGCCAGAAAGTGTAAGAACAGGGAAAGACAAGCAAGTAATTCAAATATGCCGCCAGTCTTTGAGGGGGGTCCTTAGACTGTTGGCACCTGCAAAAGGACATCACTGTTTCTTTCATATGTTGAAAGGCAGGCCTAGAAAACCAGATATCCATTCCCATGGTGTATGAATCTGGAGATGTAAGTCTAACCTTTTCTTCCTCTTCATCAATGCAGAAGAAAACTTGCTTTAGACACCCCTCCCCCTTAACTGCTGGTCTAGATGAGCCACTGTGCCATTTCAAATTCATTCCCATCATCTGAGATGTACAGCCTACCAGGTGTTCCTGGACGGAAGCTTTGAAAACTGTAGCAGGGGATTACTTGACCGAATGTTCCCCTGTGTTAGCAGTACCACCTAGAAAACGAGGTGGCAAGAAGGTGAGTTCCCCCCTTAAATTCTGCAGGGCATGCTTGTTCCTTCTGCGCAGGATGTTCCTTTTGTGGGGAAACATTCAGACTTGAAATCCCCCACCTGCGTTTTGAAATGGTAGAGTCCAGGAACAGTCCGAACCCACTGAACTGTTTTCCTTTGTCTTCTCTTTTGATCTTTTGGTGATCTTTGCTCTTTCCTGCACAGGCGCAGGAGTGAGACCATAGAAAATTTTGAGAAAGCAATTGTTGATCTCAAACACGAGGTAGCTGAGACCCGGAGTGCCATGGATGACCTAATAAAGCGCGGTGAGGCATCTGAGGTGGGTCACCTAATGCAGGGGTGTTTTTTTCCTGTCATTTATTCAAAGATAGCTGAGTAGCCCAATCCGGAGCTGCCTGGAGCACGGGGCTGCTGCAGCACCAAAAACGACTGCCACGGAATCCAATACACCACCTCCTTGGGATAAGGGGACATTCATCCTCTTCGCCTGGGCAAGGGAAGTAGCCCTTGGGCTGGGCTGGGCCCTACTAATGTTTGTCTCTTGCAGGAATACACACCTTTCAGGTAGGATGATTGAGCTCCAGTAATTTCCTTTTGAATGTGTTTGTCTCTTCTCATCATCGTAGACCTATGAGGGAGATGCTTTTGCTTTTGCTGCAGGGATTTGTGGTCCTGATATTATTTTTCAGTGAGTTTCTCAAAGTTGCAGTCTAAATACGTTTTACCTCTCCAATATCAATTTTAAAAAAACTGTTCTCATTTTCTGTTTGATTCAGACAGTAATAAATGCATTTTGTGTTTCCCTTTAGGATTTCTGAAATTTGTGTACATCATCTCCCGTTTGCCCTATGCGCTGCGACTGGACTCACTGCTGAGGTAAAATAGCTTAACCCATGAACACAATGCAAATGGTTGTTTGGACTATAGAAACAATGGTAAGCCTTGATCGTTCAACTCCAAGGAGGAAAAAACCCAGAGATTGAGGGCCCAATTCTGTCCAACGTCCCATGGTCTCCCTATGCCTTACAAGGCATTAAAAATGTCACTTAGGTTTTGACAAAAAACCAAGAGTCATGGTTTTTTGCTTGAAATAGTCATTCTGAGGCCTGCAGAGGCTCAGAATACCCTTGGGAGATAGATACAGGATCCATGGATTTGGGAGCTGCAGATAAAGGGGTACTCCTGTATTTTAATACTGACCTCCTTCCAGTGGAAATGAAATGGAGAAAAGAGGTTTGCTTTCCTGTCTTCCTTCCTTACCCAGAAGGTAAGCTTCGCAGACACTCAGAGGCTTCAACATGCAGGCTTTCACAGAAGTTGAACTATTTTGGCAAAGATTGGGATTTGTGGAATGAAATGAGAGACATATGGAGGATGAGGAGACATTGCAATTCAAGAACAGAGCCAGAGAGAAGCCGTCATGTGTGTTGTCCCCAGGTGGCTAACATGGGGAGGTGTCTGCTGACAGGTTGGATAAAGAGGCTGTCCTGGGAAAGTAGGCTCCTCCCTCTCAGGCAGCTAGGTCAGGTTACAAAGTCTTCCTGAGAGGAGCAGCTCTCTTGATTTTCCCAGACTACAAAAGCCTTGATGGCCCCTCCCCAGATCAGTTCTGTCTTGGACTTGCTCAGGTAGATGTCCATTCTCAAAGTCCAGTGTTGAAAAGCTATCCGGATGAACTCCGACCACCAAAATCTAACACCATTCTGAACCAAGAAAGACTTAACAGGGTTGCCACTTTCTGAAAAGTCAGGGAAAGTCAGGGAAATTGGCCTGAAGTCAGGGAAATTGTGATTGAAATATATTCATGCAGTGGATTTTTGACCTGCTGCTGCAAGAGCATGATCTGTTTTTGTGGCAACAGGAACAGAGAAGTAGCAGAATACAGGGAAAACTTCATGATGCCCTTTCCCAGCTCCACCTTTTTCTCAGCTCCACCCCTAGCAACCATCCTAATGTGTTTGTTGAGCTCTGACCCTGTATGATTTCCAAGTTCTGTCTGTAGCATTTGCAAAGCAAAGCTAGTTTAAACGTTTAGCAATATACAAACTTTAAACATCTAACTGTTTTCATCCCTACCTGCTAGTACTACATTTAACTTACATATAAAGGTAAGCATGTTTTAGGGTCCTATACGGAATGGACATTTTGTTTCCTGCTAAACCCAGCACAGAGTTGCAAATGAGTTTTGCTGCTGTTGGATTTCACAGACAACTAGCACTTTCTACTCCGCTCCATGCAAAGTAAATTTTGCAAATGTGATTGCTTGTTCCTGCTGAAGTTTACAGAGTACCAGCTCTCTCACCCTCTTTCCTGATTTCTCCCATGCATAAAGGTTGCAAATGAGGGTTGTCTGCTTCTCTAGATTGCAGAAACTAAATATTTAAATTTCTTTCTGGCCCTCAACACCATGCCAGATATTTGATGTGGCCCCCTTGCCAAAACGTTTGGAGACCCCTGGTCTAGAGCGTTGGGAGACTTTCCATGGACACTGTTGTGCCCACTAGACACATTGTGTTTTTTTTGGTAGGGGATGGAGAAAGCTCAACATCTAGCTCAGCCTGGCCCTGATGTGGATTAGAACCACATTAGGGGCCAGCGATATCTGGAGACTGGCCATGCTGGAGGAGCCATTGGCCTGAACCATGCTCTGAATCGTGGCAGTTAATTCCTTCCAGTTGATAGAGGCGGGGGCAGAGAGCTTGGACTTGGGGTCTCAGATGCCTTTCTAGAGGGGCTTGCCATCTTGCATAAATCTCCCCCTTCTTGAATTAAAAAATGCCTCACCCAGAGATTGGGGCTTCTGAAGGGCTGTGTCACTGCTCTGCCATGCCCTCACAGCATTCTCGGCAGCACGTTGCCTGCTGTGTGGTGTTTTGGCAGGAAACAGGCTTGTCTTGTCAGAATTGCCATTGGAGTGGCAATGGTACTTTTGTAATCCCTACTACTCCTGTCTTGGATACTATTGGTCAGACCTCCGTTCTCCAGTGGCTTAAGGGCTTGACTGATACCCTGTTTTCCCGAAAATAAGACCTACCCCAAAAATAAGACCTAGTGTGTTTTTTGAGAATTGCTGAAATATAAGGCCTACCCACAAAATAAGACCTAGTTGTGATCAGGGATGGGACAGGGGGCGGAAGGGGTCCTTGGGTGGGGGCGGGTGGACAACGTGACCGGTAACACTGCACTCCTGTGCGTGCCACCTAGAAAGCACCTGCTGTGCTACCTTGGGCAGAGGATGCTGAGGAGGAGCTGAGGTGGGAAGCAGCAAGCGAGGCAACCCTGCCTACCGGGCTCTGAGGCTCTCCACACTTTCCAGGGAGTAAGTTCCTTTAACTAGAAAGGGACTGACTTCTGAAAAAAATAAGACCTACCCTGAAAAAAGACCTAGTGTTTTTTTTGAGCCAAAGAGAATATAAGACATTGTCTTATTTTTGGGGAAACATGCTAGCAAGCTATCCTTACAAGACCTGTTTACTCTCCCTAAACAACTGAAAAAGACCAAGGATGGAAAAGGGAAAGCACGCTTCACACATCTGAGGAACCCTATCCGTTCCAACTCTCCTTCACAACGTTCACGCCAATCTCATTCCTCAGATTCAGAGTTGCCCATTTCTCAGAAAAGGACCAAAAAGTCTAAGGAAGTCAGTCACGTTGTTCTGAAAACAGGCTGCTACAGTAAGATCTCTAATGAGCCAGCCCAAGGGTATTGGGGTCTGGTCTGAGCTCCTCTGAGGAACACATATTCAGGGAGTTTTCTTGTGGGGATGTGGAGAGTGTGGAAATTAACATCAACCATCTCTTTCCAGGGAAAGTTTTTTCCAGGATGTTGGATAAGGTTATTAAGTCATTGAGCTTATTAAGTTATTAAGCCTTAGAGGGAGATCCCAGTGCTGCAGCTCAAACTTTTTCCTCAGGAAGTCTCTTTTTCCTCAGGGTCCACTGAGGCTAGCAGAGATACCTTTTCCAGAACCCATCCTAAAAATTATGGAGACGGAATGGTCCTTCCTACCACACGGCAAGGGAGACACAAAACTCCTAAGGTCTTCTCCCTTCTCAAGGAAATCTTTGATAAACGAAAGGTACCATTGATAGATGCACTTATTGCAGCACTGTCTTATGCTGTGATCCCTTCAGCGGGGAAAGGTGGATCTCATGACCCATGTGACAAGCACACTGAGGTGTTGTGGAAGAGAGCTTTCAAGGTTACTTCGTTTGCTCTCAGAGCCTCAGCAGACAAGTCACCTATTTCTGGATGGAGGAGCTGGTGGTTAAAGACAACTCCATCTTATCCGAACCAATCCACTTTCAAAAAAGTATCTCTGTTAAATTTGCTTATAAAATAAATTACATGTGTACCACATGTACATGGGGTTTCAGCCAATTCAGTTTTTCCCAAGTCACCTATTTCTGGATGGAGGAGCTGGTGGTTAAAGACAACTCCATCTTATCCGAACCAATCCACTTTAAAAAAAGTATCTCTTTCAGCTGCTTTCTTAGCTGACTCTTTGCTAGATGCTCTCTTTTCTAGAGCTATCGCCTCCAATGTGGTGGCCAGAAGAAATTTGTGGCTATGCAACTGGGAGGTGGACACTGGGTCTCAAAGTAGATTACTGGGGACTCCATCCTCTGGACCTAAGTTATTTGGATAAGCATTAGACCCAGTCCTTATTGCAAACAAGGACAACACAAAGTGCTTCCCGCCGTTTCCAAGACAGGGAAGCCAACCAGAGCTTTCGCTCCTTTCATTCTGCAGGAAGGAACAGAGAGCCATCCAAATTCAAACTAGTGGCACAAATCTAGGAATCTGAGCAATGTTGTAAGTGCTAAGTTTACTGTAAGTTTACTGTCACTGTAACAGTAACTGGCTGTTTGGTTGCCTCTTACGACAAGTACAGCCAAACTGAGGGTCTGTTCTTGTCCCCAGCCCCCGGGGGATGATGCAGGAGTGGAGGGGCAGAAAGGGAGAGTCTGGTCCAACAAGAAGCTGATGGAACATACCAAAATCCAGGTCTACAGAGCTTGCGTCCTGAGTACACTTCTGTACTGCAGCGAGTCATGGACTCTTCACTCACAACAGGAGAAGAAACTGAACACTTTCCACATGTGCTGCCTCCGACGTATCCTCGGCATCACCTGGCAGGACAAAGTTCCAAACAACACAGTCCTGGAACGAGCTGGAATCCCTAGCATGTATGCACTGCTGAAACAGAGACGCCTGTGTTGGCTCGGTCATGTCGTGAGAATGGATGATGGCTGGATCCCAAAGGATCTCCTCTATGGAGAACTCGTGCAAGGAAAGCGCCCTACAGGTAGACCACAGCTGCGATACAAGGACATCTGCAAGAGGGATCTGAAGGCCTTAGGAGTGGACCTCAACAGGTGGGAAACCCTGGCCTCTGAGCGGCCCGCTTGGAGGCAGGCTGTGCAGCATGGCCTTTCCCAGTTTGAAGAGACACTTGGCCAACAGACTGAGGCAAAGAGGCAAAGAAGGAAGGCCCACAGCCAGGGAGACAGACCAGGGACAGACTGCACTTGCTCCCAGTGTGGAAGGGATTGTCACTCCCGAATCGGCCTTTTCAGCCACACTATTCCAAAACCACCTTTCAGAGCGATACCATAGTCTTTTGAGACTGAAGGTTGCCAACTACCAACACTAACTGGGTCTCTCCCTGTAGCAGTGACCTGTCAATCACAGTGACAGTTGAGGAGAGAGGGCAGTTGAAAAAGAGCAGTTGCTGCAGAAAGTGGAGGAAAGAGCTGTGAAGAGAGAACAGATGAGGCGTTGAGGAAAGGGCAGTTAAGAAAGAGCAGTTGAGGAGAACAGTTGAAACCGATGAGGAGAGTTGATGTGAACTGATACAAAGGAGAATTCGTTACCTCAGGAAGGGAAAGTGGAAGATTTAGGGAAGGCAGTTAGAGTGTTGGAACTGGATTTTCTGTTAAATTTGCTTATAAAATAAATTACATGTGTACCACTCGCATGGTCTCTGGTGTCTGTCCAGTCTCCTTGTCCAGGGCCCACATTATAGCAAGAACCAGAGGGGGAGGAACAACATGGCATTTCCCTCATGGCGGAGGGAGAGCTTTCAGAGGATGATGATGATGTCTTGACAACCCCTGTTACCCTCCCCTCTCTGGGGTGCTGGAGCAAGCATGGCCATGCCTGAGTTACCTCAACAGCCTTCATATCAACTGCCTTCTCATGGATCAGGCATCTAGCCTCCCTTTAACAGGCCTTTGCCCTCAATAGTTGGGGTTATGGCAAGTCCTATCAGATGGGCTTCTTTACGAGAAGCTTCAACCCCAAACCCATCTTTAGATTGGGACGATTTGGAGGCTAAGAGCTCTCGAATTGCAGAAGCCAGCTTGTCCTCCAAAGTGGCACCTGCGATTAGTTCCATAGCACAGAGTGTGGCTGCTGGTCTGGCTCCTCCTCATCCATCCACTTCCACCAGACCTAATAAAAAGGAGGACTCCCTCCCCCAATTCTCCCCACCCTCAACTGGGAGGAGGCCAGACTAAACACGCAGTCTCTCTGCTACAGTGTGAAGGAGACCTGTGGCCTATATGCCATCTAAGGCAGGCCTTATTCCCTGTTCTACTGTGCAGGGGAGGTCTGAGGCCTACCTGCTAACTTAGGGCTTGCAGTCCTTGCAATCTTTGCAGAGGGAGGTCTGTGGCTTACAGACCGAATTAAGCCTTGATAGGGGCCCCTGATAAGAGTGACCAACAGTGAAGAGGGCACCCAGCAGCAGCCTCGGAGCCCTCAGAGTGTTTTTGGAGGGAACCACAGCAACCATCTTGCTAGCATTTCCCCATAGCCTGCCCTGCCAGTGCAATAGTCCAGGAGGGCTCAGCTTCCCTATGCTCAGATCACAACAGCAGTGCCAAAGCTATGAAACAGCTGCAGAGCTCCTTGATCCACCTCACCCTTCCTGGCTGACTTGGTAGGATCTGATAGGCCCCCACATTTGACACCTTCCCTCACATGGGCCTAGCCCAGTGTGGGGTCTTGTAGGCCTGCACATTTGATGACCTCTGTTTCAACCTCTGTTTGGTTGACCCCCTCCCCCCAAACCAATCTCCCTATGCCTTTGGGTTCACAACCTCCTCAGTCTTGCTTGATCTATTAGAAAATCAGGCCAGAGTGCAGCTCCTTGAGAAGGGATCATGGCTAGGCTGCAGATGCTGCAGATGTATATGGAAGTCCCTAACTTGCACATCTTGCTCGCCAGTTCAGCCTTCTGGGTACCCTGGAATGTCTATAGAAGTTTGGAGCAACAGTCCTTGAAATTCATTTCTAGGGAGAGTCTAGCAAATGTCTACACAAGCATACTATATGTAAGGTCTCTAGCACTAGATCCAAAGATGTGGTTCTGCCAGTGTCTTCCATTCACAGAAGGGGCTGTTTGTATTGGCAGATTGCAGAAGATGCATGCCATGCTGCGAAGATAGTGGTCTGCTTTGTTTCTCATCAATGGTCAGCTTGTCCCTCCATTTTTGGGAAGGGTTTTGAGAAATACTTCATTACTTTGTGCCTGTGAATCTTATCGGAAGACATTCTGGGCAGCATGCCAAGATCATGTACCTGGATGAAGTCATCCTCCTGGAATTACATAAGCTATTTTTTCCCACTATAAGGGGCTTGTAACACCATCTAAAAGCATCAGGATCAGTAGAAGGAATCGTGTGGAGCCAGCTGCAGATAAACCATATAAAACCTGTTCGCAAGAGGGATGCATCCGGTAGAAGGCCACTTCTTCCTGAAGGGTAGGGATCACAACAGCAGATCCCTGACCTGAAGGGTAGAAGTTGTTGTTCTGTTGTTATCTGTTTGAGACAAAAGATTTTGTTGTTGTTGTCTCTTTTTGTTGTTGTTTTGTTATCTGTTTGAGTGAAATTATTTGTGTAGGGTAAAAAATCCTGGCTTCTGTTTGTCTCCCACTGGTCTGCTCTTTGGCTCCATATCTGAAAAGAGCTTTTGCTCTCCTGGCAATGCACTGCTTCACACCTCATACTAGAATGTGGTATGAGGAAAGTGAAACTCAATCCAGAGATGTTCTAGTTGCACAGAAGGGGTTATACAAGCAAAAGCAGAAGAACTGCACTACAACCTACCCATCATAGAAGTGTGTGTGTTTTATTGCTTGTTCTTGGGCAAGCATTTACGCAGAGCTGACTCCACAGGAGGGACCTGTGGGTCATGTGCCAGGGGCCCATGTTCGTGCAAGACAGTGAGGGTTTGCTGCTGACTCTACTCCTCACTGCCACCTTGTAAGCCAGGGCCCATGGGAATTCTGATAGGGTGACTGTGGGGAGCAATGGCATCTGCAGTCCATCTGCTGCCTATGTTCTGTGCACCGTGGTGGGAGGTAGCTGTTGGGTGCATGTGCTTTCCAAAGCATTTGGGGGGGGGGGAGAGACTGAGAGATCCTGTTGGTGGCTCCACAGGTCTTTTGCTCCTAGCCTGCACTAAAGCTGAGCTGCCATTGCATTTATAGAATTACAGCACTGAGGGCCCAATCCTATCCAATTTTCCAGTGCTGGTGCAGTTGGGCCAGTGGGGTGTGCACTGCATCCTGTGGTGAAGGGGGCAGTCACTGGGGCCTTCTCAAGTTATGGGAAGATATGGGAACGTGTGTTCCCTTACCACAGGGCAGCAGTGTGGCTACACCGGAGCTAGAAAGTTGGATAGGATTGGGCCTTAATAGTATTTCCTTCCACTCACAGTTCTTTGGACACAGACCTGGGGAGGAGGAGGGGCAGCGGACAAAATCCATAGGGCAAGACAAATTTATTACAAAATGAATGTGGGTACATCAATCTCAGCCTATCCAGGGCAGCCTTTCCACTACAGCTTTAAACCACTTTCAGTGCACTTCTATTATGCCAATGCATTCTGGACACTGTAGTTTG
Organism: Tiliqua scincoides; assembly: GCF_035046505.1. Taxonomy (NCBI): domain Eukaryota; kingdom Metazoa; phylum Chordata; class Lepidosauria; order Squamata; family Scincidae; genus Tiliqua; species Tiliqua scincoides. The sequence goes on from NC_089821.1 coordinate 120,451,376, forward strand.
TTAAGGGTAGCTCTAACAGTTCACAGATTCCTTAACAAACTTGTCCTCCTCTCCCCACAAAAAGCAATGGGGGATAGAAGTGTATTGAAAGTGAATTAAAGCTGCAGTAGAAATGCAGCCCAAGTCTTCGCCATAAACAACAATATGTAGAGTAGACCTGCTACTGGACCTAGTAGTTCTGCTCTGGAGGTTTGTTTAAGTTCAGTTCACAGAATTCCTAGGCCCCAGTTGTCAGCTCCACCCCTTCTAGTTCAGTGCGTGTCTAGAACACATGGCACTGGATCAAGCCTACATGTGTTTTGGCATTGTTTGAAGGTGAAATTAAAATATTGAGTACAAATATGAGTCTGGAGCACAGAAGAGAAAAGAAAAAAAGGGGGGGGGGAGACAAATTGAAAAAAGGCCAGGCAAGTTTATTTCACCTGGGCTTTGTTTAAAAATCATCACTTAGTAATGAGGGAGTTAGTGAAAGTCAGACCTTTGATGCCCCTGTATTATTAGAAGAAGAAGCAAATCAGGAAGACTTTGCTGAGGTAGAAGACAAGAAACACAGTAGCATTACTTGAAGTAAGCAAATTATCCCATTCTGATAAATGTTTTAATTTAGTTTCAGGTCCTAATCCTATCCAACACTCCGGCACTAGTGCAGGTGTGCCAGTGGGGCATTTGCCACATCCAGCAGTGTGTGTGTGTGTGGGGGGGGGCAGTCATGGAGTCCTCCTCAAGGTAATGTTTGTTATCCTGTCTTGGAGCTGCATTGGAGCTGCATTTGAGGCAAGCTGGCAGAGGTAATCCAAACTGTATACATGTTCATGTGCTAATGTTGTTCAAATGTATGTATGAGCCAAATGTTATGTTATGTTAGAGGGATGTTAGCATGTTCACAAGCACAGTTGCCAAAAAGAAGATATGAGAAGAGTTTAGATCCATTTTACCCAGAAGCCTTAGAGGGAGGACTACGAGCTGGGAGTCCTCAAGGAAATGTCTGTTAGGAAGGAATCAAGGATACATCCTAATTGCTCTTTTATAAGAACAAAATTAAAGGAGAAGTATAATAAATAGAGGAAATGGGTAAATAAGTTAGTAAATAAGTTAGGGAATAAAAGAATTAGTTTGGAAATAAAGAATACAGTAAAATCAAATGAACTCTGTGTCACCCTTCAGAGTCAGAGCTAGCCTAACACAGAGAGGTCCCAGATAGATAAACAGAGGTAGTTAATTGCTTAAGCAATAAAACAATTTGACATTCGATTAGATTACGGGCTTCAAAGAATCCCCCTTGAGAAGATTTATGGCATCTGAGCTCTAACTGCTTGCTGCTGGAATCCCCCCTTCTTCATCTGCAATTCCAGACAGTATTGAGCAGAGAAGGGAAAACACACAGAAGAGCATATTGGATTATTTTAAAAACCAAAAGACATTGTTAAACCAGGATAAAGTTTTAAAATAATGTATTTACAGAGAAGCAGTGTAACATCTAAGAGTTAGGCTGCAGACTGAAAGGCCTACAATTAGACAAAAGAGCAGCCTTCTATGATCTCTAAGACAGTAGCAAGATTAAGCCAGGCAATAAACTGATGAACCCTAATGGGGGTAATGAGGGTTAACTGATGAAGTCGTAAACAGAAGCCACATGGTCCACAAATGAAAATACCAGCTTCTGAACAGTGATTCAGAAGCTCCAGCACCAAATAGGGACTTTAAAAGCTGTTCTGAAATCATTTAAAAGGAAAGTAGCACATAGAATGTTACAAAATTTATTGTTAGTAAACTCAGAAGTTAGCAAGCATATTCTTTGCTGAATATTAGTTAAATTAATAAGGGAAAACCTAAGTTAAAAAGATTTAAGTCTGCCTTAGAGTGAGGCTTGCAAAATAAAGGCAGTACAGCTATTTTGGAATGTGAAATTCTTATCTAAGCAGGAATATTTCAAACTTGACAACTAACTAAAATGCCCAGACTTTCCTAGGCGCCAGAATAGATAGTGAATTTAAGAATATTTCTAGTAATGAGGATAATTAATCTTGGTAGGCACAGACTCATTAGCAGAGAGTCTGTTCAAACTCAAAGTTGACAGAACAGATATGAAACTAGTGAAGACTACACATATCAAAGTTGGCAGAAGATGCCTCAGGAATGTGAGTCTCTTGAAAATGCAACTTATATCAGAGAAGAGAGAGATTTTACAGAAATCAGAAACCAGTTAATAACTTCTTGTAGAAAATAGATATAAAATATCTGAATCCAGAATAAGACAGAGGATAAATTGGTGATTAAAATAAGTATAAACACCATTAAAATAAGAGCATAATTAGAGAAACAGGAACAATTAAGAAAATTAAGATAGAGGCACACTGCCGCCTTTGGAATAGTATTGACATTACAGAAAGGGGAGGAGTTCTCCAAAATGGTGAATACAGTAACCTGAGATATTTTAAATATATGCTCCAGATATGGCAATAGCCAATGAAAAATCCCCATTTCTGACATCACAGGCTCTAACAAATATGATTGGAGTTTTCTCGAGACAAAGAACCTACAGGTATATATGGTCACACCCAGCAGGGAATGTTGCTTTTTCTCTGGGACACTGAGAGACCACAGCTCTCTGTGTTCCCCATTTTGAACCACCAAGAGAAGCCCATTGCTGGCAATGAATAAAGCTTGAAGACCACAATTCTAAGTCTGCTGAGATTGTTTTTGAACCCTGATTCACCGTGCAGCACATTGGTGCTGAAAAGTTGGTTGGAATTGAGCCGTCAATCTTGCTCATCAGTTAAAAACTTGTTTTAAAAATGTAATAACGTTGTATGTGGGAAAATTTTGGGGGACGACGACAATCATGCATCTTGCTCTGTGTCCAATGCCAGTTCTCAGTGTTTGGATGAGATTTTAATGAGATTACAAAGGGAGAACTTCAGTGTACATTGGCTGGAGCTCCTAAGAGGAAGTACTGAATACTATTATGGCTACTACCCCTTGATTTGATTATCTCCCACTTGGGCATATGGATTGAGTTGCAAGGTTCTTCACATGACCCCGCCTTGGTCAGTCTGGGCCTAAACAGTGAGGCTGGGTTGTGTGCCTGGGTTGTATATTAAGCATTGTAGCACTTTAGCAACACCAGCACATGTAATGTTTGGGACACTGTGGGGCTCCTCAGTGGCTGTATCAATTCTGAACGCTTATCTGCTGATATGGTAAAGCTCAGACTACTAACATGTATTTCACTAGCTTAAATAGTCACCTTATGTGAGAGTGTGGACTGATGTGCTAATGTAAACATAGCTAGATGATAGCTAGAGATTTTTATCCCAAAATCTCAAAAGTTTTTACAAGTAAGGTTACAAGTAAATGCAGCCAAGTCAGCATTGAATTCACATTTCTCTCACTGGACAATACTATCATTACAATGAACATATATTTCCTGTTTTAAGCAGATATCAATATGGCTCTCCAATTGTAATATTTTACACCACCACCAATGATAGAGACAAAGAGCACCCTGCCATACCCGTCTTGCTGGGAGTCTTGAAACTATCTTCAGCAACCTTTTGTTCAAGTTTGTACATTAAGCACCCCCCCCCCCCACACACACACACACCACAAAAGGAAGACAAGCCTACATTCCAGGGAATCACATGATCCTGTGGATCACTGATAAAAACATAGGAAGAATGTGTGCACATCAGGGGGCTTGATTTTGCAGGTGTTTCTCTTCTGTAAGAGCCCTTATTCATGAAACCTCTACAAGACCAGGCATCAAGTTGAGAATACTCACCCTGTGAACAGGAGAATCCAGGGAGCAGGTAAAAATGGGAAGCAACTTCTCAGCAGCCAGCTGTGCACATTGCAGGAAGGTCCCAGCACACCACAGTGAAAGACCTTCTTCCCCAAGTCTCACTCAGACTGGCAGGTGATAGCTGCGTGTGTGTGAAGTGGTCTTGAACAATTTGTCCAGAGTCACCAGTGCAGGCAGGCTTGTTCCTCCAGCAGAAGCACACCTCTCCTTGCCTCTGTTGAGGAAACTTTTTCTTAAATTGCAGGCAATAAAAAAGAAAAGCATTTTCCCTTTTTTGACTCTCCTTGTGTTTCTCATACAGTGTCCAAGAACAAAGTGACTTCTGTCATATACAGTAGTAGCATTGAAAGGCAAATGGCTAGAACAAGAACTCCAGCTCTGGTTGAAAGCTACAGTGTGCCTGAACTGGTCAGATTGATGCCTGCCTTCAGGGACACCAAGGAATGTTTGAATATGGCTAGTAAGTGTTCTTTGAGAAATGAAAACGAAGGAGGCCACAGTTCCATGAAAGGCTGTACAAGCCCTGTAAGGCAAGGGGTCTGAGAAGCTCGTGAGCTGAAAAATAAGATGTCATAGCACAACTGGCTGTAGCATAATGGTGCATGATTCACAAATGGCATGATTGTGCCACTATCTCTCCCTCTTCCCAGCAGCATAGGAAGCAAAGCCCCAGCAAGCTCTAGGAACACCTGGGACACCCAGCTTTGGAAGCCTCATCAAGGAGCTTACATTAATGCATGTATAGTAAGGCTAGAGGTAGGCATATCTGAGTGCGTAGCAGTGAACAAGGAAAACTGACCCAGGTCCAAACGGCCACCCATCTGTGAGGCTTGGGCATCTCTGCATCTCTCCATCATATTTGACACTAAATTGCCCACAGAATGACAGGATGTCATGTGACAGTGGAACTCGCGGTACCTCTGGCTGCAATATGCAGAAACAAAAGTACTTGTCAATAAGACAGGGATTCCCCTCCTCTCTTGATCGTTCTGCAGGCATTGCTGGCAGTTTCCAATCGTGAACGACTTCACGAGCGGCCACATTCTGTTAAGGCACTAGTCCTGTTTGTGCAATGAGGCATGTTCAGGGAATGGGTTTAAGAGTGGGGAGTGGGATGGCTCCTACAGGCTCCATCCTTGACCTTCAGTGTTCAATGAATTGTCTGAATGGAGCCTATCTGTGTCCAGCTCTTCCCTTCCCAGTATGGCTGTTGACTCTTCTCCTTCTCATGCATTCAGGGAATGCATACAGGGGAAACAGAACTGCATGTCCTGACCATGCCATTCCATGATGTTGGTGCTCACTCTGCCCACATTAACACTGGAAGTGAATGCGAAGAACTTTTCCATGCATTTGGGAACTCTGGTACAATGTACTGTGTACTGAGCCATGCAGAAGCAACACCCTTTTTACTCCTTCCTCCCCCTGAAGCAACTGGCATGAACAAGAAGTGAAAATGAATGTTTAGTATGAACTGCCATACATGTACTTCACCACAGCCAGCCATGGAATATTAAAATGCAGTGGTGTTGCTAGGGCGGTGCGGGGCATGTGGACCACACCGGGTGATACCCTGAGGGGAGATGACACCTCTAGTGGCCAAATTTTAGAAAGCTTTTGGAAAATTTTTATGTCTGAATAATGCAATCATGTTGGAAAGGTCATGTCATGAAGAATGTAATGAAACAAACCGTGGTGAATTATCTGTATTCTATAAAATGTTATGGCCAAGTAACCAGAAAAAGAAAGCACAATTGCCTTATGTAACAGAGTGGATTTCTTTAACTCAAAACTGACCAATGAGACTGATTGTTCCAATGAAGTGTTATTAAGACACAGCGGGGAACCCATAAGGCAGTGGTCCTCACAGATTTAGCACTGGGACCCACTTTTTAGAATGAGAATCTGTCTGGACCCACCGGAAGTGATGTCACGACCAGAAGTGACATCATCAAGCAGGAAAATTTTTGACAATCCTAGGCTGCAATCCTACCCACACTTACCCAGGAGTAAGTCCCATTTACTATCCTTTTTAAAAGTACAGGTCTGTAACGTGTCCCCAAATGCAGTTACATGCAATGGTAGCATCAAGTCCAATATATTAAAAATAAAATATTGAAACGAAGGGGACCCACCTGGGTGAGCATTCAGATACGTTATTCCTTCATTGCACCATGACATGGCGCAGTCAAGGGGAAAAGAATCCACCTTTGACGCTACTGGCTGCCTAAACTGGTCCTGAATTTCCTGAAGAGACACTTCAGTCCACCTATCTGTTCTGATGCAGACGTGAGGCTCCACTGTCTGCAATGACTTTTCCACTCCCTTCAAGCAGAGTCGCTAAACTCTGCACACATTCCTCGGTGTGCATGATTCAGCTCAGTGGGATATTTAGGCGTTCTGAATCAAAGCTGCTCCACTCTGTTACGAAGGATGAGGTGGGAGACTGATGTCACAGCATTCTGTACTGTACTACTTCAGACTGTAACGGGAGGACGGGCCACATTTCTGAAGCTTCCTCCATTTCAGAACATGCGCTGCATGGAGTAAACTAGGGATCTAGAAAGAACACTGTGCAACTTGACATTTTTCCTCTGCTATGCCAACTTATCACATTCACAGCCCAATGGTAACCTGCACTGGAACAGGCAGGCTGACTGGCCTGCGCAGTATCCTGTGCAGGTTAGTAGGTGGCTGGAGGGCAACGGGATAAGGGGATGTTTTCCCCTGTACCCTATGTCTAGCCCCAGTAACCCTGATCTGCACCAGAGATTTTGCTGGCGCAAATTTGAGCAGCTTGTATAAGGCTGCTCAGGCCAGGGATGGGGGTTGTGACTGCTGTGGCAGGATGTCTAGAATTTGCTCATTGATTAAGGTTTGATGCCACAATGAGATTTAAGGATTGAATGACACCCTTAATCGCAATGAAGTCCAGGAAACTTGAGAAAGCGAGAAGGCTCTCCAAACGGTTGTTTGATGAGGAATGTATAAAAGCCATACAGGCACTCACTTCTGCTTTCTGGCCTACAAAATGACTTCTGGATCAGACCCCTTGATTCTCCATCAGCATCTTCTAGCACTTAAGAAGTCCTATCAGCAACTAGCAGGTAGGAAAAAGAAAGCTGAGATAAAGGCAATGTAGGAATGTTTAATACAAGCAGCTAAAGTTCCTTGTTCTTTTGGAAAATGACATCTGGTCATTCATTTAAGGACTCTTCCTCTTTATCTGTAGTCACCTGGGAATTATATTTCCCAATCTATACACAGACTCAAGCAGAGATGTTTCTTTGCAAAAGTTAGATCTTCCTTCATGGCCTCCTGTCTCTGTAAATGAAGTTATATTGCTAATTAACCAACTTCAAAGAGGCAAAGCTCCTGGCATTAATAATATTCCTCCAGAATTTTTAAAAATAGTATTGATTGGTGGGTCCCATGTTTGACCTCCCTCTTTACTTACATCAATTCCTCAGGACATATCCCCAAGGATTGGGGGGCAGGCAGTTATAGTCCCGTTTTATAAGGAAGGAAGGAAGGTCAGATGACAGATGACCCAGCCAATTATAGACCAATTAGTCAGCTTAGCATCATTAGTAAATTATATGCTGGCCATCTTTTAGACAAATTTAAAAGCAGATTTGATCAGGAAAATTTAATTGCTGAGGAGCAAGCAGGATTTAGGGAAGGATGAACCACTTTAAGTCACAGTTTCATTATGCAACATCTGATTGAGAAATACGCAGTCAACAGCCTGGCCTTTTGTGCAGTTTTTAGTGATTTAAAATCTGCTTTTGATTCCATCTCTGGAAAAAAGTTACGGGAGAAACTAGAAGCCAAGTCTATAGATCGTAGGCTTCTATTTCTAATATGAGCCTTTTATTCCAATACATCTCTCAGAGTGAGACGCAATAGGGAAGGGCGCCTCTCCAATTAAATTCTAACATCAAAAGGAGTGAAACAGGGATGTGTCCTGGCCCAGTTGCTGTTCATTTTCTATATAAATAGCATGGCTAACAGCTTAAGTAATCCCAGCGTCTACCCCGTGTCTCATTTTATTGCCCGTATTTTCAAGAAATTTGTTAAAGTTTATTTCAGATTTTGGGATAATGTGGGCAATAAAGTGAGACACAGATTAGAAGGCTTTCTGACCACTCTGATTCTGAGGTTGTCCAAATGCTCCTTTTGGGTGCTAACTCCTTTTGGGTTGGGGAAGACTGATGACTGTGTACGATGCCTTCAGCTCTTTGGAGGAACAGTGGATGGACATGAAATAACAGCTTTCTGTGAAAGTTGAAAAGGAAAGCCTTCTACTTCACAGCAGAGTGGGGGATACGTTCAGAGCCATAACTGGGGCGGAGCCTGAGGGGCACCCGCTGTTGCAGTGACCCTTGGGGGAGCAACCAAAGCCCAGGGGTCAGGTTGCTGGATATAGGTGCGAGAGCAGAAGCAATGAATGGTTAGACAGAAAATCAAGAGACAGCAGACATATTGAGGGTTGAGAGTGCAGAGAGAGAGAGAAGCTGATTCTACTAGCCTCCTCCTGCGTTTTTATTGTACTTGCAACATTAACAGCTACATTCAGTTCTCAGATAAAGCCACATTAGAATCTCATACAGGGGTGAGAACAATGGGTGCTTCTTCACAGAGTGCTGTATCAGCTATTGTCACACTTCAGCCTGGGAACTAGCATCCCTGTCGGTTTGCCAACAAGGGAGGGTTTGCCCGCAATTGCCATCGCACCAAGGCTTTCTGTGTGCTTCTGCTTAAGCACTTAAAAACACCACATTGTCCCCCTTTTTATTTATTTAAATTTTGAGATAGCATTTCATGAAATCAGTGTAGGCTTTGTTAGCCAAACAAGAAGACTTTAGGTTGGCATTGTGGGGTTATAACACACAAATTTTGACACTATGCAAAAAGGACATTGGATAAGACAAAAAGACTTTCATGAATACATGCTAAAATTACAGTTGGGAGAAAAGGCAACACCTTTTTCTCTAAAAATAATTTGCTGTGAACAAAATTATTATAAATTAATTAAAACAACAGGTGGTGGTTACAACACATTTGCATAATTAAAAGAAACGTTTTTATCATGGAACACATTCCAATGGGCATACAAGGTTTGTTAAATATTTTTACACATGTTAAATTGCTGCCACTGACCACATAAAGAGTGTGCAGTGAAAGACATTGGGATTTCACTATGAATTACATTTACATTATAAGACATTGCATCATGAGCTATGCAAACATTGGGAAAGTTTTTTTTAAAACTTGGTTACATACTATGCACTCCCTTAAAGGGGGTGCTAAATAACTATCTTTTAACACAATTATAAAAAGCAAAAACAAACATAAAAACAACAACATTGAACTTTTTATTAGGGGTTCTTGGTTCACTGGATGTCTTCAGGAAACTTTAGTGCCACACATCTTCGTTTCTGTGAAAATAAACAAAGTAGCAGAACTTCGCTGCTAGGTTATTAATGAAGCTTGCCTTTTCACTCTGGGTCCAACAATTACGTGTAAAAGCACATGGGGGGTGAAAGCACATTATATTTGCATTTAAGACAGGGGGCTTCTGAGCCTGCTAAGGTGTTGCTGAAATATATTTTAGTGCTCTCATATCCCTCATTTTTTAATTATTTAAATAGAAAATTTGTAAGATGCACTGTGTATGTGTGTTGCAAGGTCTAAGATGTTATAGGAGATATGCTTAGGTTTGAAAACAAACTGATTATTCAGAAGTGGTGATCATTCTTAGGCCTTTAGTTGTTTAAACATCTTAAGGGATTATTTTTAAGCATTGAGAATGAATATAATAGTTAGAATTCAATAAAAGGTTAACTCAGCTTCTTAAGGGAACATTTCTAAGCATTGAGAGAGTGTTAGAGTTGAGAGTGAGTGAAGTCATATTAACATCTTAAGGGATTCATGTCTAAGCATTGAGTATGTGTGAGATTCAGAAGTGAGAAGAAGAGAAAAGCTTGTGTGTGTGTTATTACAATGTGGGGTTCTTTCCTTGAAACACATACATTTTTTACTGGAGACAATTCTGTTGTTCCATCTTACACATACAATTATCACATACCTCCTGCAGTCAGCAAATGGCATTGCACTTTCAATCACAATGACCTCATGTCCCATAACCATCGTATGACTTACTTTGGCCTTAGAAATGCAACATAACTGTTGCTAAAAACACTATCTTCTGCACCCTTTGTGAGAACTTGATCTTTGAACTGGCTGTGTTGCTTTTTTGAACCTTTTTTTGATATAGTTAAACCACCACAACTAATTTAAAATATTATTATCTGCCAGTTATGTATGCACTAAAACTGGTTTGAAATGAAGAATAAGAATATAAAGAGAGCTGGTGTGTATACTGTTATGCATGCTTGCTGCTCTGAAAAATATTGGATAGCTATTTACTTGTATATGAAGTCTGAGCTTAAAACTATGCTGCTGAGCCTATGTGTTAAAAGGAAAGACTAATTTTTAAAAGCACACAGGACAGGGAAGATTTTTTTTTTTCTGTGGTTTGAAGATGCTTTCAAACCGAAAAGTTTTTTGTGGTTTGAAAACAAAGGAACATTCACTGTGTTTGTATTTTATCTATTGTGTTGAGAACACTGGGCACACAGCCAAGTTCAGCAATTCGTTTGACTTTTAGTTTTGAACTTGCTTGGACATTTAACTTAACATACTTTCTAACATGTGGAAACCAAAAGAAGGCTTAAGACAATGAAAACAGGCATATATACAGGTAACAAAAGAAAGATCAATATGGCATTCTTGGCTAACTTTACAAAACAATTGTTTAACTAACATTTTATAAACTGATAAATAAAAAGGCATGGTATCAGTATGGAATTAAGAAACATATAAGAATAAAACAAAAAGGCCTTAAGGGCTTGATTAAAACTATGGGACTAGAGAAAAATTTTTTTGCTGGAACAGAATGAGACCAGAAAATCATTTTCTGATGAAACAGAATGGGATCAAAAAATCTTTTTCCTGATGAATTTCAACTATGGGATCAGGAGAAATTTTTTGATGAAGCAGAATGGGATCAGAAAATCATTTTCTTGGTGAATTCAGGGAGGTCCTTTAAGGGCCTGATGAAAGCCTTTGGATCAGAAAAGGTTTCTGATGGAACAGGATATAATCAGTCAAAGCTATGGGAACAGGGAGACTTTTAAAAAGCCTGAATAGCTTTGTTATTACCTTTACATAAACATCTTAGAAAAGAAAAAGGTATAACTCTGACTAAAACTAAACTAAAATACGGTTTAGTTTGACTTTAAAGCTGTGATAACTGCTGCTGATGGACAAAATGGCTGATGGTTGCCGTTCTGAAAGGTGTGTGGAATGAGAAACACTGAAAAATTTGGGAACTACTACAAACTAGGCTGAAAGGGAGGGGTGAGTTTAGCTTGTTGGTAGCAGTTTGAGGATCAGAACTGGTTTTACTGACCTTCCCTTTGGTATGTAACTACTTTAGCAATGGGGATTGAGCATCTGACTGGTTTTAAAGAGAGATTTGCCTGTGTTACTTGGGCAAGCTTAAAATCTTAACTCTTTGGTTTTATAATGGGTAGAGCGATTGTTAAGACTTCTTGGCTTTGAAGTCTTATTGCTTGTTCCTACTTTTTCTAACAAGGGAAATGATGGCTTTTGGATAGCAGAACACATTCTTTGAGGGGTTAGATAAAAAATAAAGCTATTTAAGCATCTGGGGAAAAAATAGCCTGTGTTGCAGGATTTTGACCTTTCTTAAGGTGGTCAAACAGTAGTTTTAACAATTGATACAAATGTTGCTTTCAAATGTTGCAATTACACTAAAGTTAACTGTCGGGGGACTTTTAATTTAGGTGTTGCAGGTACAACATGAAATAATAACACTTTATACTCTACTACAAATAAAGTGCTTGTGTTTGCACTTTTTTTGATACTATATAAAAACTAAACTGTTATGAAATTTAAGGCAGGTCCTACAAGAAAAAAGGATTTACTTGGGAACCTGCTATTAAAATCCATATGATAAATGGCTATAAGGCTCAATTTACGCTCAGCTGACACGAAGTTGGGCTATTTAACATGCTTTGGGCTGTTTAGCATGCTTTTGGAAAAAACTTAGCTAATGATACTTCTGGCTTTCTTTTTAAGTGGTTGGAACATTACTGAGCTATACTGCATTCTGTGCAGGGGTTTTTAGGGACTTCCAACCATAGGGAACTAAATGATATGTATGTTTTAATTCTCCAGCATCTGTGCTAGTGATGCTAACTGTTTTTAAATGTAATCTGTACCTCTTTTGGCACAGAATGGGGGAGAGTTTTCTGTTTTTTGACTGTTTGCCTTTGGGCATTCTGACCTTGTTTTACAGGGAGAACTATGGACAGCTTTAAAGACTCCTCTGCTATTAAGTTTTTTGATGCTATTGCGTTTTGAGCCATGGTTTCTGTATGGGATGGCTGCTTGTTCTAGCTGGGTTGGTGCAGAGGAGGAAAAAGAGAAATATAAGCTGATATATAGTCTGGCGGAAGAGGGCTTGTAGCACGGTTTATTTCCTCTGACTGTGTTTGCAGCTCTACTTGTAGAGCGTAAGTTTGGATGGTAAATTAAGTCTGTGACCTCTTGGGAGGAAACATGGTGCTGAGCTTTGCTAAAGAGAAACAGTAAATCATTGCTGCGGTATTGATAAGCTTGTACCCATACTTACCAATGCTATACTTACCTGGATCCTGAAGTCAGGATGAGTGAGCTCTGTAACCTGTGCAAGGCGGGTAAGATAGCTGTTGTCGTGGCCCCTCTTTCAGTGTCAGACGAAACGTGGCCCCTGTTTCAGGGTCATGTGAAGCTATGAATGGGAAGCAACCTGAAACAGGCTACTTGATATAGAAAAGAGTATAAAAAGTGTGTAGCTGAAGGCTTGTACTATTTTTATACTTACCTAAGTACTTATGCTTACCATTGGGATCTTGAAAGATGAATGAGCTCTTTAACCCTTGCCGGGCGTTGATAAGCGATTTTCTTGGCCCCACGGGCTGGGCGCCTGATGTAGCAGCGCAGAATGCTGCTCTGGGAAGCACCCAAGGCTTTTTGGGGCCTTGGTGCTTGATGGGAGACACACAAGACTGTACCTTGTTGCCTGAGGGAGAGTGCTAAAGAGAAGCACTCTGAGGGTTTGACAGTTAGAATTGGAGCAAGTCAAGGCAATGAGTTCGGAGGCAGAGGACAGGCTGTTTGATCAAGACCACCTGGCTCTACTATACTCGCTCATTGCAGAAAGTCTCTGCCTGCTGCGCTAGATGTAGCAATAATGCTACCTGGGAAGCAGCCCGAGACCCCGGAAGTCAAGGACTGCTTGATGTGGCGCAGAAGCCAGAGCAAGAAAGGATCCCCATTTGCTGTGCTAGATGTAGCTGCGAATGGGGAACAACAAAAAAAGTCAGGCTGCTAGAAATAAGAAAAAGCAAGGGTTCCTATGCCAGGGTGCCAGAAGTCTCTGTGCCATTGCTAGAAGTTGCAGAGGGTCTCTGTTGTTCCCAGGTTCAGATGAAGCAATGAATGGGAGCAGCCTATAACAGGTTGCTGAATAAAGCAAAGCAGAAAGCAAAGCAATTTGTCTGCCATACTTGGCTGGCCCACGTCTGGGCACCTAGCATAGCCACAAAGTTGCTGAGAAGCAAACAGACCTCAAAATCAGATGCTTGTAAAAGCAAATGCAGTGAGAAGTCAGAGAGACAAAAGAAATCCAAAGGTTGCGACGCAAGGCTGCTTGGAAAACACACAAGGCTGTAAGAGTGAGGCTAGAGCAATAGAAAGTCAAAGCAATAGGTGGGAGGTAGACAGCGGACAAGCTGTTTGAATAAAAAAAAAACAAGACAGCCTGTCTACTGTACCTGATTGTTGCAGAGAGTCTCTGTCCTAGGACCAGAAGTCTCTGTCCCAGGATTAGAGGTCCCTGTTCTAGGATTAGATGTCCCTGTTCGGGGCGCCAGATGTTGCAGTGACCCTTGGGGGAGCAACCAAAGCCCAGGGGTCAGGTTGCTGGATATAGGTGCGAGAGCAGAAGCAATGAATGGTTAGACAGAAAATCAAGAGACAGCAGACATATTGAGGGTTGAGAGTGCAGAGAGAGAGAGAAGCTGATTCTACTAGCCTCCTCCTGCGTTTTTATTGTACTTGCAACATTAACAGCTACATTCAGTTCTCAGATAAAGCCACATTAGAATCTCATACAGGGGTGAGAACAATGGGTGCTTCTTCACAGAGTGCTGTATCAGCTATTGTCACACTTCAGCCTGGGAACTAGCATCCCTGTCGGTTTGCCAACAAGGGAGGGTTTGCCCGCAATTGCCATCGCACCAAGGCTTTCTGTGTGCTTCTGCTTAAGCACTTAAAAACACCACACCCGCCCAGGTGCTCCACCAAGGGAGGGCACGAGATTAGCCCCAGGCTCCACCCTACTTACAGAGGTCACTGCTGCTGCTTCCCATCTCCTGTTCCATCAGCTCCCAGCCTCCAGAGGAGAAGCAATGGGGCCTGCAAAGTGGCCTCAGCACCTGCCCTCCCTTCCAGAGCGAGGTGACCCCACAGGTGACTGCCTTCACCTTGCAAGCAAACGCAGTCCCAGAGGAGGAGGTGCTGGCCATGCACACATGCGTAGCTGCTCCTCCTCCAGGGAGAGTCTGGAAGAGACTGCTTTCATGCTGCTTGTGGAAGAGACTGACTTCGTGCCACCTCCCCCAGGGAGAGTACTGGGGCAGGATGTGATGCCTCTGGATACACTGCTATGCAACCAAGAGACTTCTGACATCAGCACCATCTTTTTGGCGTCGTCTCCACACCCTGTTACTTTAGTAAAAATGGAGGCGCCTGTAAAACTCCCAAACTTGCTCATGCTTTTGTTATTTTCACTTGGTGTAAGACTTCATGAAGATACTTTTCCTGTTTAGACTCCTCCCCCCGGACAACATGTCTGCCTTTGCTCCCACCCCTCCCTCACTTTGCATTTCCCGTGCTTCTACGCATAAGAATCCCTTGAGGGAAAAATGCAAGGAAATTCATATTTAATCTTTGCCTTTGCTCAGTTTCGAAGTCAATTGAGCTTCCAAATTGTGTTTGATGTTGGCTGGGATGAGCCCCTAGGCAGTCATTATTCAGCATTACTCTAAAGAGTTGATCCCATCCTTTGGAGGCCAAGGGCTTGAATTAGATTCAAAAGGAGGCATTAAGTGCAGGTTGAGTAGCGCTGAACTCCTCACACAGCGCATTTAAACGAGTAATGCATGGACGCCTTGAGAGGCTGCACTGTCCTGTTCGTGCTCGGAAGTGGACTGACCCAACACGTCATGGAGGAATCCAGCCACATGTCTCCTTTTAGCATTCTTGATGCTCAAGTACTGCCTTCCCTGTAGACAGGAGCCAATAGATGTCTCTTCTATTACTTTTTTGGCTCATACTTGGAGACGATATCCTCCCCCTTACTAACAATGAACAAGCAGCATGAAGGCAGATCTCAGGGGCTTGGACAATTCTTGATTTTCTGCCATAGATGGAAAACACAGTTCTTCTCCTTTGAGGGCCTGTGAGTCTCTGAACGGAGCTGCTGTGCACTCTGGCCAGTGTTAGGAGTATTTCCCCACAGGCTGAAGAAAGCCAAAGACTGCCAGGAATACAGTCTTCTCTGGATTAGGTTCCACCTGCTGGATTGGATGACACCTTTTCCTGAATTCATCCCATCTGCAGATGGGTGAGCAAGGGTGCGCCTTCCTTTCCCATTCACCCGGCAATCCAGCTTCACCTCCACTGTCACCAGCTGTCCACCCAGTAGTGCAATGGTTATATAGGACCTGTGCGCCTAACGTACAACATGCACATGGTCAGAGTGATTCTGATCACATGACTCAGCCCTGTGTGTTTGAATTTTACCTGTATAGGTCCTATTTGATTGTTACACCTCTGCGTGGATCTCTGATCACGGCAGGGGTGGGGCAAGCTTGTCAATGCGGGTGGGGGGATTGTGTGCCTGGGTACAATTAGTCACACATTTCATAGAACACTTGTACAACCTGTAAACAGTGTATAAAGTTTATTGACCGGTAAAACATACCCAGAAAATTAACACCCAGGGCAAGGTAAAAAAGGGTACTCCCTGCTCTTAATCAATGAATTGAGACCATTGTCAAAAGAGTGGGAATTGACGCTTTGGGTCTCAGACAATCCCCCTACCCCACCCTTTAACATTTTTGTGCCACTGTTATTTTTGCGCCCAGGGCATGTGCCCCATTCACCCCACCCTAGTTCTGTGACCAGAAATGTGTATCCACGAGCAGGCATTCTGTTCTCGGGTACAGCACAAGGTGTGAACAGCAAATGTGTTCAGAGAAGAAAGGGGCATTGATTGCTTTTCACTTCAAATGAATGCCAACGTTTCAGTAAGCTGTAAGAGGCTAAAATTCAATCTACTGTAGTGAGAAGCAGGGTGAAGGAAGTCTGACTGTGGCCAATGCAGCTTACATCCTCTTCTGTCTTCACATTTCAAAATCAATCCCTGTTATGAGTTCCTGAAAGAAATGCATGAGGCCAAGATACTGTACCTACAAACCACGGCATGACAGAATGAGGTGTGGGGAGAAATGCACTTCAAAGCACTTCTGAGAAATTCTAGCAGGCACGTATAGGGAGAGCCAGGCAGTTAAAATCTCACGTGGCAAACAACACCGAATCCATTTATTTATTTGGAAAAGCTTTGACACCATCCTTCTCCCAAGGGACCCAGCAGAATCTTCAACAAAACAACAGCAATACAAATAAATGTAATCTAAAAATCAACCCCAAAAAATCATCAGTATAATGAAAACCATGACGGTAGCAAAGGCTGCAGTCCTATACACCAGTATTTCCAACTGTGGGTTGTGACACCACTGGTGGGTTGAGACTTGATGTGCGGGGGATCGTGACCACCTATGCGCTGGGCCATAATGCAGTGCTCCCTGTAGCGCTGCAAAGCCTTATCCGGAGGCTGCTTCCTTGTCAGGCCGGGTCGCGACCCACTCCATTGGCCTCTGTGGGCCCCAGAATGGCCCACAGAGGCGACTAGAAGCAACCTCTGATTTGTGGATGCAGCGTCCATCCACTTTACTGCCACAACCCAGAAGTTGCTTCCAGTTGCTTCCGTGGTGCATTCTGGGGCCTGTAGAAGCCAATGGAGTGGTCATGGGCCCAGCTTGACCTGGAAGCAGCCTCTGGGAGCTCCAAATAAGGCATCGTAGCATTACAGGGAGCATCAGATAATGACCCACTGAGGAGGACGAGGACATGCGTATATCTCTAGAAAGGCATGCTCAGTGGGATGTTTCTTTAATTCTGATGCTTCTCTTCTGTAGTTGTTCATCAAAGTTCTAGAAGCATTGTCTTTCTGGAACAATCGGGTTCTTGACTGTTAGAACTTCTGTCTAACTTTCTTTGAGACACCTTTGTCTCACACCTTTTTCTTTTGAGACACCTTTGAGATTTCTTTGAGACACCTTTGTCTCACACCTTGTCTCCTTTGAGACACCTTTACCTCTTTGTGACACCTTGTCTCCTTTGAGACACCTTTACCTCTTTGTGACACCTTGTCTCCTTTGAGAAACCTCTGACTCTCAAGTCTCTCTGACCTCTCCTCTCAAGTCTCAGAGTAGACTGTTGTCTCCTTTGAGAAACCTTTGTCTCTTTGAGACGCCTTGTCTCCTTTGAGAAACCTCTGACTCTTTGAGACACTTTTGTCTCCTTTGAGAAACCTTTGTCTCTTTGAGACACCTTGTCTCCTTTGAGAAACCTCTGACTCTTTGAGACACTTTTGTCTCCTTTGAGAAACCTTTGTCTCTCTGAGACACCTTGTCTCTCACCTTTGAGACACCTGACAATCCTGTCTTTGGAGTGGCCATCCATGCCACCCAACTATTGAGCTTCAGCAGCTTCGGAGCAGTAAGAGGCAGGAGGCCATGAGGAGGAACCTATATGGAAGACTTCCCTAGTGGTTGATGAGGAGCTCAGTTGAGGGTAGGCGTCAGTCTGGTGAGGGTTGCTGCTTGTGAGCCGTGTGAGTAAAGGCTGAAGAAGAGGAAGCGGGGTGATTTAACCCCCTCCCCTGGCTGTGACTGAGGCTGCCTACAGTTCCTCTGTGTCTGGGGAAAAGCCCTTGGGTCTTTGCCCTGGAGGGCTCACCTGTGTCATCGGGGCAACCCCAACTGAGCAGCCAGTGAACGCAGGACCCACTGTACAAGAACATATCTGCTGTATTCCAGCTGATGTCAGTGAGGTAAGGAGAAGGAGGTTTAGGCATACTGCAAGGTCAGCGTGAGTTTTCGCCGCGTTTGGTGTCGCCTTTTCACAGTGGCTCTCCTCTTCTAATTAGCAGGGAAATAGTGACTGTCCTGCCTCTCATTCTTAAAGATTGGGACAGTGATTGCGGTCAACCAATCTTGTGGGATTTGTCCCGTTCTGTTAATTTCAGAGAAAAGAGGAGCAAGTCATCGTGCCCACCAATCAGGATCATTTTTCAGCAATTCAGGGGGTATTGCATGAATTCCAGGGGCCTTCTTACTTTTAAGATGTCCAATTAATTGACTCACCTCTTCTGGTTCCACTGGGGCCCACACAGGAAGCTCAGATTGAGAAAAATCTACACATCCTTCCTGAGGGAGGTTAATATCCAATAACATTTTTTCAAAGTGTTGTACCCAAAGAGAGAGAGGGATTTGGGCTGAAACACCTCCTTCTGGTCTTCGTGAGCCTGTTATGATAGACCAGAAAACTCAGCTATTTATAGAGAGAATTGCTTGTAATAACTTCCCCCATTGCTCTTGGTAATACCTCTGTTTCTTCTCCAGTGTTATAGCCGGGTGTTTTTTAAGTTCAGAGTACTTAAGCAGGTACCTGGGATTGTTGGATTTTCTAAAATTGCAATATGTTTCTCTAATTTGCTGCTTCAAATCCTTCCATTCATAGCCAAACCCCTCCCTTTTGAATCCCATTCTCGGCGTACCCATCAGCCCCATCTTGCATCCTAATTCCTGACAAAGCCAGCTCAAGAGGGATTGATAAGATCTAATTATAACTATAGTGTCCCCTTCTCTTAAAATATCTGAAAGGTATTTAGTACATTGAGTTCTCATAATTAATTGTTGGAATTTTGCAGGGGAACTACTATCCCACTATATTTTATATCTATGTTCCACACTAGCCTAGATAAAGTCTCTAATGTGGGGACATATAGGTCCAAAGTCATGATAAGAGGCAGGTGGTCACTCATGGTATTATCACCTATGTAGAAATCTGTCACAAAGGGTCTCAGTCCCATAGGGACCAAAATAAAGTCCACCACACTAGCACCCAGGGCAGAGGCATAGGTAAACTCCCCCGAATATGGAAAGTCTTTTAGACCATTTAGCCATACCTTATCAAGGCTGATGCTAAATTTAGCAAAGTCAATACCAGCAGCATGAAGGTGGCAGTCTTTAGAATGTCTATTGAGCAAGCAGATCGGGGGGAGAGCTGAATCCTCATATATTTCCAATGCCTTATAGAAAACCTGCCTTGAGCTGCCCACCCTGGAGTTCATATCACCCATAATCAGGCCCTGAGCTGAGGGATGCAAGCTTTCTAGAGTTTCTACCTAAGACAAAAGATTGCCCCAGTATAAAGATTGTTGGGCGGAATTAAGGGAAGGGGGAACATAGACATTAACACAAATTAATTTCATCTCAAACACAAGTGTCATTATGGCTTGCACTATGCAGCAGCCCTGCCTTATCTCCACATGACTTGAATTGAGACGTTTTGTGACAAACACAGCTAGGCCTGCTGAAGGGCGTCCCCTAGTACTGACTTGCATGGTGATCCTGACTCCCTGGCCAGTTTTAGGCCTATCAGTTTATTGTCAACTGTCGGCAAAACTTATGCAAGATACCTATATAATAAGCTCAGGGCCTGGGTTAGCTCCCACTGCATTCTCGGACCGGACCAAGCAGGTTTCAGGCAAGGTAAATCGACCATTGACAACTGCCTGATTCTCTCGCATCTTATTGACAATCAAGGCATCAAAGGCAAGGCTGTATGTAGCTTTTATTGATTTAAAAGGGGCATCTGATTCAATAGATAGAGGATTGCTTTGGAACAAGCTTACGTTACTAGGGATAGATAAAAGACTTTTGCTTCTAATCAGATCTCTGTACACCAACACATCCTGTAAGGTACGGTGCCCCCAATCTGGGACTTTGTCCCAGAAAATAACTACCAATAAAGGGGTCAAACAGGGTTGCATCCTGGCATCTCTACTGTTTAACCTGTTTATGAATGACCTCGCTCCAGCCTTGGAGAATGTTAACAGCCATTGTCCTAAGCTGGGCAACCTTTGGGTGCCCCTGCTTTTATATACAGATAACATGGCTCTTGCACCTGCGTTGGCCTTTTGAGGTTGCTTAATAAATGTGCTGAATATCTAGCAACCAACAAGCTGGAGATTAATTATACCAAGTCCAAAGTTATGATCTTTGCAAAGAGTTGGAAGTCTTACAGCTGGATCTGTAAGGGTAATAAGATTGAGCAAGTCCGCCAGTTTAAATACTTGGGTATTTAAGCACTCATGGGCTTCCCATCGCAGCTCAGTGCTTAACTTGGCTAAGCTTTCATCGTCAGCAATTGCATGATTTTATCATACCCAGGGCAACAGATATGTTCCGGCCGCCCTGGAGGTTTTCAAAGCCAAGACTGTTACTCAAGTTTTATGTGGTGTTCCGGTCTGGTTCAAGACATTAAATCTAGCTACGGAGCGTATTCAATCTGTTTTCCTTAGGAAAATTTTAGGCATGCCGAGATGTGTCCCTTACTCCGTTTTACGCCTTGAGACAGGTCTTATCAGGTTGAACACAATGGCATGGTTAAGATTTGCAAAGTTTTGGCTTGGCATCCTTTTCAATGTGATCAATGACAGTCTGATGTTCCAATTGGTATCAGACTCGGTCCTGCCTTGTGGGATCACCATTTTATACACCAAGTTCAAATCAATTGGTCTCGATATGGAGTGTCTGGGTACGTTGTGTCAAACAGCAGCATATAGAGTTGTCAGGGAGAGAATCATGGACATTGAATGTCAAGAGCTAATGAGTTTGGCCAACACCTCCTGCTCCCCACTGCACTTTCATGTACCTGTCCAGTTAGGCAGGATGCCATTTTATTTATCCCAGCTGTATAATCCGCAGTTAAGAAGAGCCTTCATGCTGGCAAGATGTAATGCCCTTCCTTCAGCCCTTCTATGGGGCCGGTTTAAAGGGATACCTCTTTCCACAAGGCTCTGTCTTTGTGATCTGAACCATGTGGAGTCAGTTGAACATATCCTTTTGTTCTGTCCCTTGCATAAGACCCAGCGTCAGAAACATCTTATGCCCATCCAAGCGCGCTTCTGGGGATGGGCAGAGGCAGATGTGCTACAAGCACTTTTCTCAGTAGAGAAGGGAGAAACTCTTATCAACATCTCTTGTTTTGTCGCCACATTCATAAGTCCGCGGGAAATGAGACTGGAAGCTTAGCCCTGTATGAGATCAGCTAATGGGGGCACTATTGACTAT
Source organism: Tiliqua scincoides (assembly GCF_035046505.1). NCBI lineage: Eukaryota > Metazoa > Chordata > Lepidosauria > Squamata > Scincidae > Tiliqua > Tiliqua scincoides. Next base: position 120,472,799 of record NC_089821.1, read on the forward strand.
TGGATTTTTCCTGGGTGTGACAGGCATTTATGGATTATGGACATCTTCTGATCTTATATAAATTTTGAATTTTATTCGTATATTCCTTTGATGTATGTATATGCCAATAAAGGTTACAACAACAACGACTATCCTGCCGCACCCCAGTGCAGTGTCTTTGGTAGAGGCTGTTTGATGGTGTTCTATTTAGATTGTGATTGGAATCTTTAATGGCATGGTCCTGTTCTTAGATGGAGTCAGTGTCTCACCTCTGCTGGTGGCTGCTGCACAGCCACAGATTGTAGCCACTGTAAATCCGCACAAGCCCAGCAGTTCAGGGGAGACTGGCCAGTGGCCACCAGCAAGGTTCTGCCAGCAGAGAGCTGAGACAGGGGGTTGAGCAACGTCTATCATATTTGCAACTTTCAGCATGATTACCATGCTGCGGCACAGTGAAAAATTGCCAATGTGCCAAGGGAGAAACCCGTTTCATATCGAGAAACAGGAATAAAGAAGTACTGGGGAGCTTTCTTCATTCTTCGGCCTGGTTTATGTTTAAATAGCATGCTGTAGGCACTCTTTCATTTCCATGTATGTCGAGTTTCAATTGTTCTGAAAGGACTTGCTATCCGTCACGTTTTGTTCAGAATTCTGTATCAGTTTAATTCACCAGAGCAAGCACTATTTTGCAATAAATACTATGTGATGAAATGTTTGGGGAGGGGAGCGGTCGAGGAAGTGAGCACTGCCTGCTGGGGGACTGTGGCAGTCACTATTAAAGGGTTGCATCTGCACGCAGCCTCCCTGGTCCTCAGAACTCCATCTGAAGGCCTAAGAGCATCACTTCCTGGATTTCCTGAAAAACCAAAGTAACTTTCTGTGCCCTCTGAAGGCCTTGGAAGGCTTTCTGAGGGTTGGGAAGGCCTCACCACCCCCCAGAACATGCTGCAGGTGTTTCCTGAGATGTGCTGGTTCTGAGGTATTTACTACAATTTTGTCTAGACATTCATGATACATTTCCTGGACCAGAGAGCCAGAAAAGATGTAAAATACACGTGAGTGTAACAGTTTCCCATGAGCACCGAGATATCACAGCGAGATGCAGTGTTTAGGTTTATGCCATAATTCTCAGACTGGAAACTGACAACTAGCTAAGTACTCTCCCCTGTTCCATGCTTTGGGCAGATCACATGGGAGCATACAGGCGTTTATAAATTATTATTAAGGCTATTTATACTGTATGCAGTAGCTCTCGCTTATCCATGGGGGTTCCATTCCGGAACTCCCTGCGGATATCTCAAACTGCGCATACAGGTGAACGCCTGTCTCTCTGTTACCAAAAAAGGGCTGTTATGTTTTAAGGGGAATTATTATATTACCCTTTTGGAAACTTTAGGATCGCAGGCTGGATAACAAAACAGCGTAATGCAGAGAAAATCTCTTGTTTAGCTTAAAGAGGAGACTGGGAGAAAGATAACTTTCAATCAAAGATTATATTTTTATTACAAAACACACAAAGGTAAACATAATACATTTCTTGGTTCTAGTACTTGAAAAATGTACCTAGCTTTTATGGTGGTTGCATGTGCTATGTATTTGGTGCATCTGAGAAGGAATCAGAAACGGATAGGGGTCCCTTAATCTGCTAAACCCAGTTTGCTAACTAAAGATGGGGGAAGAAGGGAGGAATAGATGGGGAAGAAGGGAAAGAGTTTCAGAAATGCAGGATAGTTACCTGTCCTGGGGAGCAGTAGGGGAGGGGAGAGTCCAGTGGAGGACCTTTGCCTTGGAGGGGGCCGCCAGAGAGAGAGCCATGTGGTGGAGTTCTCTCTTAAAAGGGGCTTGGCTGACCTGGAAGCTGACCTAGAATGACTGGATGTATCCCAAAGCTGTGCGCATTCTCAGTATACACACAATGGTACACGTGGAGTATGTTAAAAAGTGGAAGGGTCCAGAAATCAGCTATCAGCAACGGCTGACTCTGGGGGAGGGGGGTAGCTTGCTTCCTGTTGCTACTGGACTTTGGAGTCAGGATGTAGCTTAATGGCTTGCTAGCTGCACAATAGATAACAATAAGCAACTATTTACAGTGATTGAGAATACTCTTCCAGATTCCTTGACTGGGGGATGGGTATGTGATTACCATGAGCTTGACTTTACTTGCTTACCTGTGTTGAGTATTAATAGGTTTGCATAACAGTGAATGGATCAGGAGGCACAGTGATTAGGTTAAAACAATACAAATTTTTAGGGGACATTTAGGAGAATAAAGAGACATTTGCTTGTCCCTAGAGAAAGGAGCTCGATACCATAGTCTTTTGAGACTGAAGGTTGCCAACAACATGAGAAATGAGTGAGCTTATGATTTGACTCTTTTGTGGCCTGTAAGAGAAGTTTCAGGCCTGCATTTTAGTCCAAAAGACATAACCAGATAAAAAACCACAACTTGGAAGGGAATAGGGGATTTTCACGTAACACCTCGACCGTCTGGAGACGAGGAAAGCCCGGCCCCCCTCCCCTCTGGAGGTAAGCTTGACTCCCCTCCCCTCTGGAGGGGTTTCCGAGTTCAGCAGAGGCTGTGGGTGTCTATTCGCGACCTCTGCCGGGCTCAAGCTGAGCTCAGCAGCTCAGAACACATGACTTCCGGTTTCACTGAAAAACTGGAAGTGACACTTTTCATGCCTTGTAAGACATTTGGAGGCCTGGAGAAGCCCTCAGGGGTTTCCCCCGGCCTCCCAATGCCTTAAAAGGAATGAAAAATGTCACTTCCGGTTTCTCGGTTAAATCAGAAGTCATGTGTTTTGAACTCTAAGTCTCTGTCTGACTTCTGTGGAGACCGCGGAGAGACATCGGCAGCCTCTGCTGAGCTCAGAAGACCCTCCAGAGGCAAGCTCCCCTCACTTTCAGAGTGGGCACACATGGAGGACACATGCAGGGGGCTCTGCGGACCCAATCCGTGAATAACCGAATCTGTGGATATGGGATCTGCGGATACAGCAGTCCACCTGTACAGCTTTCCAACAATCCAATTGATTTTGATGGCAGAGATGTATGGCCCAGTCTAATAAGGGCCCCTGCCCTGCCAGAATTCCTGTTCCAACAGTGTAAGATTTTTTATGGCTATTGCAAAATTTGATATGCCATTCCGCACAGTCGGACTACCACCATAAGGTGTGTTTGGCTTGTCAGTGGCCCGCACTGCTGTAAGTCAGTGCAGGGGGGTGACAGATAGTCAGGGGTGGGTGGAACCTGGCAGGGAGGGGGACGAACAGGGAGGAAACTCCCATTTTCTACCAACTGGCAGGCAGGGCCTCTGAGAGGAATTTTATCAGGGGGTACAAGTTTCTTTTGGGCTCCTTCCCAAAGAGGGAGGGAGTGAAACAGTATGGGGGCGTCAATGGGGGTGGGCGGAATGCAGACAAAACAGGTGGGGGAAAGTGGCAACAGCTGGAATAGTCTTTGGAGCCCAGGTCTACCAGTTTTCCCAATGCAGAGTTCAGGTCTGCCTGCCTGCCTGGCGTTAGCAGCTAGATACAGCAATACGGAAACCAAACACACTCCTAAGTCTCTGTAAAATAGAACAACGTTGCAGGAGATTAGCACCATTGAACTTAGGCTCACACTGGAATGGAGAGTGTCCTGTGTACAACAAAACGGACTTGTGCAGCAGCTGCTGTCCTGCATTTTCGCTGAGCTCCTCTATACTCTTCATGGTAAGCAGATCCACAAGCCAAAGAGCAACTGTAGCAGGTCGGTTTTCTCCCAGATGTGACCCTGTTCAGGAATATATGCATTCATGGGCCTTGTGGCAGTAGTTGTGGCCACGTGCCCGTGGTAACGCCCCCAGCATTCTGCGTGGGCAGTGAGTCTGGGCGAGATTGGAAAAAGTAAGATCCCAGGAAATTTCTGGGCCCCCTCCATTGGCTCCTGGGCCCCCTTTCCGACCCTGGGTACAAATTAACCTCTTTACCCCCTTTGTAGCAATGATGTTGGGAGCAACCAAGACTCAAGAGTCAGGTTGCTGGATGTGGTGCAGGCGCAGAGTCAGAGAGGCAATGAATGAACACGGAGACAGGTTTCAAAGGGGGAGTGGAGAGAGAGAGAGAGAGAGAGAGAGAGCTCCTGTACCTGCCTCTCTGTCCGCTTTTATTCACTCTTGAAGCAGTACAGTTTACTAACGGTCACTTAATAACAGCACCTTGGTAACACATTCCTGAGGTCTGAGCGCTTCTCCTTATCTCTAATGCTAACTCATCCTGTTTACTAGATAAAAGGCAGTGAACAAGGTCGGCCCAGAGTGTGCTCTGCGCAGGAGCAGATGTGTCTGCTAGGTTGCCAAGTTCACTAAAGCCAAAGCGTGCTTCTACACTGCTACATCTCCTCATTTTATAATTTAATTCTAATGAAAAAGGTTATAACCTTAAAAACATTTATAAAACAAGTCTAGGACTTGCTAACTAAACAAAAAGTCCCTAGATTACGCTGTGGGGTTATAAAATGCATAGTTTGACTCAACAAGGGGAAACATTGGATAAAATATATTCTAACAGAATTTTACATTAAAATCACAAGTGGCATCAATTGTTAGAGCACACTTGGCTTAATCAGTTGGCTTTAGGGGGAACATTATTATAATCTAACTAAAACAACATTTTACTTCATTGTCTAGATTGGCTAGAATAAAATTAAAGGTTCTGCTTTTACATATAAAAAACTATTCAGGGGATAATAACACATTTACATAATTAAAAAAACATTTTCATATTCAAAACAATTCATTGAGCTTGTTTTCATGAGCACACAAGGTTTGTTATGTCTTTGAGTTCTTTAGTTGTTGACACACTGGAATCAAACAAATTCCCAGCAGCTTGCTGGCTGTGGCTGCGGTGGACAGGCAAAAATGAAATGGTCAGTGCCAAACTGCTCCCAAATGCTATAGGTCATCCTGCCATGCAGGGAAGATGTTTTTGTGAAAGGCACAAGGGTTATGAATAAAAAACAGCAGAAGATTATAGCTAATAAGTTTTTGGTCATCTTTTGCCATCATGGCAAGCAGTTGCTTCTGGGCTTTGGATGTTAGTGTTTTTAGATCTTCCCAGGTTATGGAATAGGCCTTTTGCCTGAGTTTCTTTGTTGGCTGTTCGCTTTTGGGTTGTTTGTGCAACATTAATATCATCTGGAAGTTGGAAATTGGATTTTCTAGGCCTTAATACTACGGCATCTTTGGCTGATTTTACACCGTGCTGGCATCTAAGGCGTTTCTGTAAAAATAAACACAACAACATAAACCCCCCCACAATGACCCCACCCACAATGTCTCATGTCCCCCATTTTTAATTGTTTAAATAAAAGGGAATTATAGGGTATGCTATATTTTAAAACTATGTTTCAGGTGGTATAAAAGGAAAAAAAGGTCTTTTAAAATGTAAACAGGGGCACTGTCTGTTTTTAATGCAAGTGGTTTTTTTTATGACTGCAATTACATACAAAAAGTGGGAGTTTTCTTTTTAAAGGCTGAAATTCACATAACTAAAAGAAATAGCAATACATGCATATAGATATGGATATGGCTTGAACTTAAAAACGTAAATAACATTTATTTACTACAATTGGTTTGCTTGAGTTCCACAAGGGTTTATCCCATGTGGAAACAAAGAAGGAGCTCAAGAGCAATGAGGACAAGCATGGACAATTGTTTGTGCTTGTGAAAAAGAGATGGAAAATTATATAACATTTTTGCAAACTGATAAAATAAAGCATGATAGCTATGGGATCAGAGAATACAACGAATTCACTGATGAAAGAGGGAGGCTTTTTTAAGAGCCTGATTCAGTTTTATTTAACTATGGGATCAGAAAATCATTTTCTGATGAAACAAGGAGGCTTTTAAAGCCTGGTTAGCTTTGCTACTACCTTTAAATAAAAATCTTAAAAAGGGGGGGTATAAATAACTATGGGCAACAAAATAAGGTTTGGTTTGGCTTTAAAACAAATTTTACAAAATGAAAAAAAACTTGACAAATTATAGTTAAAACATAATACAAACAACAAATAAATATTTTAAAAAATTATAAACATATTAAATATCTATTATTAAATTAAAAAGCTAATTATTTATAACTTTAAAGCTGTGATGACTGCTGTCAATAGGTCAAATGGCTGGTGGCTGCAGTCTGAAAAGGTGTGGAATGAGAGGCACTGGGAAACCATGGCTATGTGAAAAATACTGGACCTGGAGTTGCTGCTGCCTAATGATTGCATTCAGTTTGACTATGGTTACTTGCTTCGCATGTTTCACAGCCTGCACCACTTGTTGTTGTTGCTTTATAAAATCTTTGTGTCTTTGTGATGATCGTTATTATGATGCTTCTTTTTATCTCTAATAGGGAGATGGGACTGCCCTCCAAGGGCACTGGACAAAGCTAAGAGGTCAGCACTGCTGCTAATTCAGCTCTTTGGGCAAACATTTGTAAACTTATAAAGTGGCTTGTGTATTTTTTGGCCTTTCTTTTAATAAATAATTACTTTTTGCATTAAAAAAATGGGGATACAGTGTTTGACTGGTGTTAAAAAGAGATTTGCTTGTGTCACTAGGGCAAACTTGAAATTTTGGGGGGTATTAAATTTTATTTTTTTTAACATACTTAACTAAAACAATTTAATAAGAGGTGGAAAATTTCTACAAATATAAGTTTTTGCTTTTTCTTATGAAAGCAGTGGTGGCTTTTTGATAGGACAACACATTTCTTGATGGACTGAATAAAAAATAAAGCCACTCAAAAATATATACTTGGGTGTCTGTTTTAAAACTACAAAAAACACCTGCGGGGCTATAAATAAAAAACGATTTATGAATTGGAATTTTGCTATAAAGCTACAACAAAAAAACTAGCTTTATGACTTTGGGTACCCACATTCTAACAAATTCTTATCATGTCTGCTAGGGCTAGGTCCTACTATAATTAAGGGTTGGAGCACCTTCTTGCAGTCTTTATTAACATTATTTACAGCAAATTTTAACAGCTGTGTGGGTAGCTTAAAATATAAGCATACTCAATTGATATGTCCTAACAATTGTTACAATTGCACCAGAGTTAGCCTCTGGGGGATGGTGTTACAGACACAGCATAAAAAGAGCTTGCTGTTGCACCCTTTTTTTTTTGGTGCTATATGAAAATCAAAGTATTATAAAATTTAAGACAGTTCTTATAAAAAAAATAGAATTTAATTGGGGACTTGCTATGAAGGTATCATCCATTTGCTATACCTTCTAGCAGTCCTTTGGCATACTTTATGCTAGTGATTCCAAAGTCTCTAAGTGCAACCTGCACCTTCCTTAAGACGGAATAAGGGAGAGCTTGCCAGGCTCTGATACCCTGTTCCTGTGCATTTTTACCTTGCACTACAGGGCAAATCATTGACAGCTCAAAAAAATTTTCTGCTGTCAATTTTTCTAATTTCATGGCTTTTTGGGCTATGCCCTTCACAAGGGAGGGCTGTTTGTTAGGGATAATGTCTAACTGTTCTTTTTGTTCCTATGGAGGTGAAGCAGAGGGGAGAAAAAGAGAAATATAAGCTGGTGCGGGAGGGTTTTTAGAAGGAACACTGTTTATTTCCTCTAATTGCCCTTGTTTTAACTCTGTGACCTCTCGAGAGGAAACAGGGTGCTGCGCTTTGGGAAAAAAAAAAGTGTAAATCATTACGATGATGTGTCTGTGCTGCTGATACTATACTTACCAGGATCCTGAAGGATGAATGAGCTCTGTAACCCATGCCGGGCGTGGTAAGTTAGCTTTTGTGTGGCCCCACGGCTAGGCGGCAGATGTTGCAATGATGTTGGGAGCAACCAAGACTCAAGAGTCAGGTTGCTGGATGAGGTGCAGGCGCAGAGTCAGAGAGGCAATGAATAAACACGGAGACAGGTTTCAAAGGGGGAGTGTAGAGAGAGAGAGAGAGAGAGAGAGAGAGAGAGAGAGAGAGAGCTCCTGTACCCGCCTCTCTGTCACTCTTGAAGCAGTACAGTTTACTAACGGTCGCTTAATAACAGCACCTTGGTAACACATTCCTGAGGTCTGAGCACTTCTCCTTATCTCTAATGCTAACTCATCCTGTTTACTAGATAAAAGGCAGTGAACAAGGTCGGCCCAGAGTGTGCTCTGCGCAGGAGCAGATGTGTCTGCTAGGTTGCCAAGTTCACTAAAGCCAAAGCGTGCTTCTACACTGCTACACCCTTCTCCTAGGCCCTGCTTGCAGGGCTTTTGAAGATTACTTATGGAGATTTTCCCTTCATATTTTTCTCTGCAGTTTTGTTACATTTATTCTCAATTTGTCTATTTTTTGTTTGTTTTTTGAGCTGCTTTACTGATGACGATTGTTGCATCTTCTTGTTTTTGATTAAAGCATATTTTAGAAATTTGTTTAAATGCATCACCCAGATGGCCCAGTTGGGATGAAATTAAGTATATAAGTCTAAAACAAATAGGAAAAGAATACCGTAGATACTCGCCTAAAAGGCGAAAGGTTCATGCCTTGAAATCCAGCGTGGATTGCCTCTTCGTCTTATCTCCGGGTCACTGAGGAGCTTGGGTGGTCTAAGGGTATCGCGGCAGCTATCAGAAGCCCAGAAGAGCTTCCCTCTGGTTTGCAGCGCCCCTCCGTTTGCTGCTGTGCTTCTTTGGCTGCTAGTGACTGCAGCCTGTACTTGCGGGCATGAGGGGAGCAGTCATGGACCCCGGAGCTCTCTCTTTTGTTCTGCAAAAGGAACAGGCTGCAGCCCCAGCAGGATGCAAGCTGCAAAGCCTTGCTTTGCAAGACTGTGCAGGAGCGTGGGACTGGGACTGGGAGCACCACGTGGACAGGCTTGCCGAAGGAGAAAGTGAGGAGCTACACATGGTAGCAGCAGTGCCTGCATTAGAAATCTCTCCAATTTGTGCTTTCTGCTTGGAAGGCAGGGTATGGCAATCCCTTTTCCTTCCACTCAGTGTTCCTCGCTTGTGCTTTTGTTCTGGTTATTTGCACTGTAAAGTGATAGAGAGATTTCTGGGACTTGGTCTCTGGGTCAAATGCTAAGTAGACATAGACTCCTTTAAAAGCATATAGAAAGTTTATTTACATGCTATTTACAGATTAGGAATAGATTAGGATGGATACACGTTCGAAGTTACCCCATGGTGGATCACTGATTTTCTCTCCGAACCACACCCAAAACTCCTTTATTTGTACTCTGTCACAAACAAGTGACCCATGTGATATTACATGTCACTTCCCTCTCCTTATTTGGCATACTGGTGCATGGTTCCAGCCCTAACTGGGAAGTCTGTCAGCCATGTATGGAGAAGTTTCTGGCCTGCAACTTTGATTACATAAAACCCTGGAATGTTCCTTTTGGGAAAGCTATGACGCACATGTTTTTCTCTCTGCAGGTCATCTTGACATAATGACATTTCCTATACTGGTTTTAACAGAAAACTAGTCAAAACTTTGGCTCCTAATTTCGAGTGTTTTTCTTATCTGAGAGAAGTTAGGTTAACCCTTAAAATATCTATCAATAGATGATAAAGTCTATCTGCATTGTAAAGAGGTACATACCTACATTTTCCTGAGAGTAAGCCCCATTGACTATAATGTGACTTACTTCTGAGTAGACATGCATAGGATTCAGCTCCAAGGGCTTTTGCACTGGTGTTGCTGTGATATCTATATAGAGATCTTCCTCCCCCACACCTTTCCCCTGTTTTTGCACTGGTCTGTATGGAGATCTGCCCCCCCCACTTCCATTTGTTGGTTCTGAGTGTGCAAGGGCTTTTGCCCTGGTGTTGCTGTAATGTCTATATAGAGATCTTGCTCCCTCACACCTTCCCCCTGTTTTTGCACTGGTATGTATGGAGATCTGCCCCCCCCCCACTTCCATTTGCTGGTTCTGTGTGCAGGGGCTTTTGCACTGGTGTTGCTGTAATGTCTATATAGAGATCTTCCTCCCCCACACCTTTCCCCTGTTTTTGCACTGGTCTGTATGGAGATCTGCCCCCCACTTCCATTTGTTGTTTCTGAGTGTGCAAGGGCTTTTGCCCTGGTGTTGCTGTGATGTCTATATAGAGATCTTCCTCCCCCACACCTTCCCCCTTTTGCACTTGTCTGTATGGAGATCTGCCCCCCCCCACTTCCATCTGTTGGTTCTGAGTGTGCAAGGGCTTTTGCCCTGGTGTTGCTGTGATGTCTATATAGAGATCTTCCCGCCTCCACACCTTCTCCCTGTTTTTGCACTTGTCTGAATAGAGATCTGCCTCCCCCCCACTTCCATGTACACAAATGTATTTTATGATCTTTTACTTTATTTTTAATAAATTAGAAGGTACAGTTCTTAGATAACAATTACTGGACATTTTTCAGGATCTGGCCTCGGGTAAAATCAGACAAAATTATAGTCAGACACCTCCCTAAGTTTAACCCCCAACTTATCTGAGGGTCATAGCAAATTCCATGATTTGGGGCTCAAAACCTGCCCTCGTCTTATCTGTGAGATCAACTTATAGATGAGTGTCTGTGGTAGATGCTCCATTAAATTGACCTGCTCTGCATTATATGCACACAGTCCATATTAACAAGGCCATCTTCCACCAATAGGTAAAGACCTGCCGTATCAACAGCATCTATTCACACTGCAAAGAACCAGAGCACTGGTGGGAAAACCGGAACCTTCTCAGGCACACTGCTGGGTGCCAAGATGCCTGCTGGACAGAGTAAGTTCAGTGTAGGAGTGGGGGGAGGGTGGGAAGGGGTTGGAGCAGGGAGAAGATGGGCCAAGGGATGGGCAGACAGAGCCTGGGAGTGGGGTGGAATCAGCAGCCCTGACCATTCCCGGTCCTGATCAATGTGCACAGGTCAACGTGGACTCCATCCAGACATATCGCTGCCACAGATCTGAGTTGACTCAGTTGCTCTCCCCTGATCTCTGCTTTGGGTAGAACATATGGGGGTGCCCAGTTAAGAATTTGCGAATTCTTCTTAAAAATATTTATACTGTATACTGCTTTTCAACCATCCAATTGATTTTGATGGCAGAGATGTCCAGAGGGAAAGCTGGGGGTGAACCTTTCCCTCTTTGCCTGGGTTTCTAGCACACGGGCTTCAGAAGTTCCATGGGGCGAACAGTGCCCGAACCCTCCTTCACAGGGCTGCCAGGCTGGTGTCACAGGGTTCGCAGGCTGCCTCCAATCCCTCAGGGAAGAAGGGCTGGTGATCCGCAGCTCGACAGCATTGATAAGAACGCTAGTAGCACTGAGAACTGTGCACCAGTGCCTCCTCAGTGGTTGCGGCCTGCAAAGTTCCTGTGCCTGCCTCCTGTGCCTGCCCTTGCCCAGGTTGCCCAGAGATAGGGGGGACTTAAGGGTCGCTGGATGGAAGTTGTTTCATTGGGCAAGTATTTTTACATCTAGGGGTTCAGCTGCAGAGACCCCTTCTCCACACAACTGGAGACACAGTCTGAGGAGTTTGTATCAGACGCAGCTGATACAGACTCCTTCGCTGTTTCTTTACAGGTCTGGTGTTTCGTAGACGGCGATCACATTCAGCGCAAGTCTGGCCTGTCTGCCAGCCACGTAGGTGGTGCTCGTCAGTCCTGTTGTGGGGTCAGGGTTCTGGCGATGGTGTGGGCCAGGGATGCCTCCTACAGGTGGTGCCACTGCGCCTTGCCCCAGTGCCACAGGTTGCCCCATGGAGTATCTGTGGGGGTGTGGCCCCAGGTTGCAACCAAACTGCATGGGGGCTGGGGACTAAGTGCCCACGGAATTCCTGTCCTGACACACTCCCGGCTGACTGGGGTCAGGGTTTCTGTCCCAGGGTCCAATGCCAGCTCCTCAGCTCTGGCACGGCTCCTTTCACACTGGGGGGTGGGGGGTGGAGTTAGACTTCTTTCTCTCCTTCAGGTTATGGCTGAGAGCTCTGGGCTGGCTGGCCCGAGTCTGTGCCATTGCTACAGGCTATCCTGGGAGCTTCAGCAACCAGTCTCTCAGTCCATGCTGGCTGCTCCATCTGAGCTCCATCTGAGATGGTTCAGGCAATCTGGGCTGGGGAGGGGGGTGGAATCGGCAGCGCCTGTCCGCCACATATCCAACTCTCCTTCCTGACCCTGATCCACCTGCATGGGTCACTGCAGGCAGGAGCCAGCACTATCGCTGGAGCAATCCAAATTGACCCACTGTGGCCCCTGGGGCCTCCCTAAGTTGACTTCCAGCAGCCAAAACCCCTTGCGGCATGCAGGGCTGCGCCTTTGCTGCTGCATCTCTGCATGGGCGTTTAGTTAGAATTGGACTGTAGGAACATCAGAAGCTGCCTTCTTCCAGATCAGTCCATTGCAGGGACCTGGCTTGCCATTCTGCGCCGGTGAAGCACCTCATGTCATGAAGTCCAGTGACCTGGAAGTGCCATAACACTTCTGGGTCACTAGGCCTTGGAACCTAACTGGGACCTCGTTCTGGTTGCATCCACAGTCTTTCTGAGTCCTGCAGAGGCTGCAGGCCCTGGCTATGTTTCAAGGGCACTTCCGGTTTCAGTGAAAACCAGAAGTGGTCTTTAAAACCTTCTGGGGCTTTCTGAGACCCATAAAGTGGTTCCCTTTGAGAAAACATATGGGAACCACTGAACTAGGGACATGTAATGGTATTCTTATTTCTGTTCAATCATTACAGATATAATGAAAGCGAGAAGCGTTAGTGCGCCGGGTCTGTTAATACGGAACAGACAGGAGAGCGTGGTTTCGTACAAAGGTACGTTGGCAGGGTGGGGCTTACAGCAGCAACTCTCCCAAATATTGCACCAGCCAGTGAAGTCAACCCCAGCTTATAACAGGGTGAAGAGTGTGGGAGCCGACATAAGTCTGCTAGTTCCCAGACACCCAGATGTTTTTGTGAAGAGGCTCCAACATGCGGGTTTTCACAGAAGCTTAACTGTTTTGGCAGTGATTGTGGTCTGGGGAATAAAAGGAGAGGCTGGGCCCTGCTAATGTTTGTCTCTTGCAGGAATACACACCATTCAGATAGGATGACTGAGCTCCAGTAATTTCCTTGTGAATGTGTTTGTCTCTTCTCAGTAAAGCATCGTAGACCTATGCTTTCGCTTTGGCTGCAGGGATTTGTGGTCCTGATGCTGTTTTTTGGTGAGTTTCTCAAAGGTGCAGTCTAAATACGTTTTACCTCTCCAGTGTCAATTTAAAAAAAACAACTGTTCTCATTTTCTGTTTGATTCAGACAGTAATAAATGCATTTTGTGTTTCCCTTTAGGATTTCTGAAATTTGTGTGCATCATCTCCCGTTTGCCCTATGCACTGCAACTGGACTCACTGCTGAGGTAAAATAGCTTAACCCATGAACACAATGCAAATGGTTGTTTGGACTATAGAAACAATGGAAAGCCTTGATCGTTCAACTCCAAGGAGGAAAAAACCCAGAGATTGAGGGCCCAATTCTGTCCAACGTCCCATGGTCTCCCTATGCCTTACAAGGCATTAAAAATGTCACTTAAGTTTTGACAAAAAACCAAGAGTCATGGTTTTTTGCTTGAAATAGTCATTCTGAGGCCTGCAGAGGCTCAGAATACCCTTGGGAGATAGATACAGGATCCATGGATTTGGGAGCTGCAGATAAAGGGGTACTCCTGTATTTTAATACTGACCTCCTTCCTGTGGAAATGAAATGAAGGAGAAAAGAGGTTTGCTTTCCCTTGTGGAGGAAGCCTGTCTTCCTTCCTTACCCAGAAGGATGCCAGAAAGTGTAAGAACAGGGAAAGACAAGCAAGTAATTCAAATATGCCGCCAGTCTTTGAGGGGGGTCCTTAGACTGTTGGCACCTGCAAAAGGACATCACTGTTTCTTTCATATGTTGAAAGGCAGGCCTAGAAAACCAGATATCCATTCCCATGGTGTATGAATCTGGAGATGTAAGTCTAACCTTTTCTTCCTCTTCATCAATGCAGAAGAAAACTTGCTTTAGACACCCCTCCCCCTTAACTGCTGGTCTAGATGAGCCACTGTGCCATTTCAAATTCATTCCCATCATCTGAGATGTACAGCCTACCAGGTGTACAGAAACTTTGTACAGACGGAAACTTTGAAAACTGTAGCAGGGGATTACTTGACCGAATGTTCCCCTGTGTTAGCAGTACCACCTAGAAAACGAGGTGGCAAGAAGGTGGGTTCCCCCCTTAAATTCTGCAGGGCATGCTTGTTCCTTCTGCGCAGGATGTTCCTTTTGTGGGGAAACATTCAGACTTGAAATCCCCCACCTGCGTTTTGAAATGGTAGAGTCCAGGAACAGTCCGAACCCACTGAACTGTTTTCCTTTGTCTTCTCTTTTGATCTTTTGGTGATCTTTGCTCTTTCCTGCACAGGCGCAGGAGTGAGACCATAGAAAATTTTGAGAAAGCAATTGTTGATCTCAAACACGAGGTAGCTGAGACCCGGAGTGCCATGGATGACCTAATAAAGCGCGGTGAGGCATCTGAGGTGGGTCACCTAATGCAGGGGTGTTTTTTTCCTGTCATTTATTCAAAGATAGCTGGGTAGCCCAATCCGGAGCTGCCTGGAGCGCGGGGCTGCTGCAGCACCAAAAACGACTGCCACGGAATCCTATACACCACCTCCTTGGGATAAGGGGACATTCATCCTCTTCCCCTGGACAAGGGAAGTAGCCCTTGGGCTGGGCTGGGCCCTACTAATGTTTGTCTCTTGCAGGAATACACACCTTTCAGGTAGGATGATTGAGCTCCAGTAATTTCCTTTTGAATGTGTTTGTCTCTTCTCATCATCGTAGACCTATGAGGGAGATGCTTTTGCTTTTGCTGCAGGGATTTGTGGTCCTGATATTATTTTTCAGTGAGTTTCTCAAAGTTGCAGTCTAAATACGTTTTACCTCTCCAATATCAATTTTAAAAAAACTGTTCTCATTTTCTGTTTGATTCAGACAGTAATAAATGCATTTTGTGTTTCCCTTTAGGATTTCTGAAATTTGTGTGCATCATCTCCCGTTTGCCCTATGCGCTGCAACTGGACTCACTGCTGAGGTAAAATAGCTTAACCCATGAACACAATGCAAATGGTTGTTTGGACTATAGAAACAATGGTAAGCCTTGATCGTTCAACTCCAAGGAGGAAAAAACCCAGAGATTGAGGGCCCAATTCTGTCCAACGTCCCATGGTCTCCCTATGCCTTACAAGGCATTAAAAATGTCACTTAGGTTTTGACAAAAAACCAAGAGTCATGGTTTTTTGCTTGAAATAGTCATTCTGAGGCCTGCAGAGGCTCAGAATACCCTTGGGAGATAGATACAGGATCCATGGATTTGGGAGCTGCAGATAAAGGGGTAGTCCTGTATTTTAATACTGACCTCCTTCCAGTGGAAATGAAATGAAGGAGAAAAGAGGTTTGCTTTCCTGTCTTCCTTCCTTACCCAGAAGGTAAGCTTCGCAGACACTCAGAGGCTTCAACATGCAGGCTTTCACAGAAGTTGAACTATTTTGGCAAAGATTGGGATTTGTGGAATGAAATGAGAGACATATGGAGGATGAGGAGACATTGCAATTCAAGAACAGAGCCAGAGAGAAGCCGTCATGTGTGTTGTCCCCAGGTGGCTAACATGGGGAGGTGTCTGCTGACAGGTTGGATAAAGAGGCTGTCCTGGGAAAGTAGGCTCCTCCCTCTCAGGCAGCTAGGTCAGGTTACAAAGGCTTCCTAAGAGGAGCAGCTCTCTTGATTTTCCCAGACTACAAAAGCCTTGATGGCCCCTCCCCAGATCAGTTCTGTCTTGGACTTGCTCAGGTAGATGTCCATTCTCAAAGTCCAGTGTTGAAAAGCTATCTGGATGAACTCTGACCACCAAAATCTAACACCATTCTGAACCAAGAAAGACTTAACAGGGTTGCCACTTTCTGAAAAGTCAGGGAAAGTCAGGGAAATTGGCCTGAAGTCAGGGAAATTGTGATTGAAATATATTCATGCAGTGGATTTTTGACCTGCTGCTGCAAGAGCATGATCTGTTTTTGTGGCAACAGGAACAGAGAAGTAGCAGAATACAGGGAAAACTTCATGATGCCCTTTCCCAGCTCCACCTTTTTCTCAGCTCCACCCCTAGCAACCATCCTAATGTGTTTGTTGAGCTCTGACCCTGTATGATTTCCAAGTTCTGTCTGTAGCATTTGCAAAGCAAAGCTAGTTTAAACGTTTAGCAATATACAAACTTTAAACATCTAACTGTTTTCATCCCTACCTGCTAGTACTGCATTTAACTTACATATAAAGGTAAGCATGTTTTAGGGTCCTGTATGGAATGGACATTTTGTTTCCTGCTAAACCCAGCACAGAGTTGCAAATGAGTTTTGCTGCTGTTGGATTTCATAGACAACTAGCACTTTCTACTCCGCTCCATGCAAAGTAAATTTTGCAAATGTGATTGCTTGTTCCTGCTGAAGTTTACAGAGTACCAGCTCTCTCACCCTCTTTCCTGATTTCTCCCATGCATAAAGGTTGCAAATGGGGGTTGTCTGCTTCTCTAGATTGCAGAAACTAAATATTTAAATTTCTTTCTGGCCCTCAACACCATGCCAGATATTTGATGTGGCCCCCTTGCCAAAACGTTTGGAGACCCCTGGTCTAGAGCGTTGGGAGACTTTCCATGGACACTGTTGTGCCCACTAGACACATTGTGTTTTTTTTGGTGGGGGATGGAGAAAGCTCAACATCTAGCTCAGCCTGGCCCTGATGTGGATTAGAACCACATTAGGGGCCAGCGATATCTGGAGACTGGCCATGCTGGAGGAGCCATTGGCCTGAACTATGCTCTGAATCGTGGCAGTTAATTCCTTCCAGTTGATAGAGGCGGGGGCAGAGAGCTTGGACTTGGGGTCTCAGATGCCTTTCTAGAGGGGCTTGCCATCTTGCATAAATCTCCCCCTTCTTGAATTAAAAAATGCCTCACCCAGAGATTGGGGCTTCTGAAGGGCTGTGTCACTGCTCTGCCATGCCCTCACAGCATTCTCGGCAGCACGTTGCCTGCTGTGTGGTGTTTTGGCAGGAAACAGGCTTGTCTTGTCAGAATTGCCATTGGAGTGGCAATGGTACTTTTGTAATCCCTACTACTCCTGTCTTGGATACTATTGGTCAGACCTCCGTTCTCCAGTGGCTCAAGGGCTTGACTGATACCCTGTTTCCCCGAAAATAAGACCTACCCCAAAAATAAGACCTAGTGTGTTTTTTGAGAATTGCTGAAATATAAGGCCTACCCACAAAATAAGACCTAGTTGTGATCAGGGATGGGACGGGGGGTGGTGGTAGTGGTCCTTGGGTGGGGGCGGGTGGACAACGTGACCGGTAACACTGCACTCCTGTGCGTGCCACCTAGAAAGCACCTGCTGTGCTACCTTGGGCAGAGGACGCTGAGGAGGAGCTGAGGTGGGAAGCAGCAAGCGAGGCAACCCTGCCTACCGGGCTCTGAGGCTCTCCACACTTTCCAGGGAGTAAGTCCCTTTAACTAGAAAGGGACTGACTTCTGAAAAAAATAAGACCTACCCTGAAAAAAGACCTAGCGTGTTTTTTTGAGCCAAAGAGAATATAAGACATTGTCTTATTTTTGGGGAAACATGCTAGCAAGCTATCCTTACAAGACCTGTTTACTCTCCCTAAACAACTGAAAAAGACCAAGGATGGAAAAGGGAAAGCACGCTTCACACATCTGAGGAACCCTATCCGTTCCAACTCTCCTTCACAATGTTCACGCCAATCTCATTCCTCAGATTCAGAGTTGCCCATTCCTCAGAAAAGGACCAAAAAGTCTAAGGAAGTCAGTCACGTTGTTCTGAAAACAGGCTGCTACAGTAAGATCTCTAATGAGCCAGCCCAAGGGTATTGGGGTCTGGTCTGAGCTCCTCTGAGGAACACATATTCAGGGAGTTTTCTTGTGAGGATGTGGAGAGTGTGGAAATTAACATCAACCATCTCTTTCCAGGGAAAGTTTTTTCCAGGATGTTGGATAAGGTTATTAAGTCATTGAGCTTATTAAGTTATTAAGCCTTAGAGGGAGATCCCAGTGCTGCAGCTCAAACTTTTTCCTCAGGAAGTCTCTTTTTCCTCAGGGTCCACTGAGGCTAGCAGAGATACCTTTTCCAGAACCCATCCTAAAAATTATGGAGACGGAATGGTCCTTCCTACCACACGGCAAGGGAGACACAAAACTCCTAAGGTCTACTCCCTTCTCAAGGAAATCTTTGATAAATGAAAGGTACCATTGATAGATGCACCTATTGCAGCACTGTCTTCTCATGCTGTGATCCCTTCAGCGGGGAAAGGTGGATCTCATGACCGATGTGACAAGCACACTGAGGTGTTGTGGAAGAGAGCTTTCAAGGTTACTTCGTTTGCTCTCAGAGCCTCAGCAGACAAGTCACCTATTTCTGGATGGAGGAGCTGGTGGTTAAAGACAACTCCATCTTATCCGAACCAATCCACTTTCAAAAAAGTATCTCTGTTAAATTTGCTTATAAAATAAATTACATGTGTACCACATGTACATGGGGTTTCAGCCAATTCAGTTTTTCCCAAGTCACCTATTTCTGGATGGAGGAGCTGGTGGTTAAAGACAACTCCATCTTATCCGAACCAATCCACTTTTAAAAAAGTATCTCTTTCAGCTGCTTTCTTAGCTGACTCTTTGCTAGATGCTCTCTTTTCTAGAGCTATCGCCTCCAATGTGGTGGCCAGAAGAAATTTGTGGCTATGCAACTGGGAGGTGGACACTGGGTCTCAAAGTAGATTACTGGGGACTCCATCCTCTGGACCTAAGTTATTTGGATAAGCATTAGACCCAGTCCTTATTGCAAACAAGGACAACACAAAGTGCTTCCCGCTGTTTCCAAGACAGGGAAGCCAACCAGAGCTTTCGCTCCTTTCATTCTGCAGGAAGGAACAGAGAGCCATCCAAATTCAAACTAGTGGCACAAATCTAGGAATCTGAGCAATGTTGTAAGTGCTAAGTTTACTGTAAGTTTACTGTCACTGTAACAGTAACTGGCTGTTTGGTTGCCTCTTACGACAAGTACAGCCAAACTGAGGGTCTGTTCTTGTCCCCAGCCCCCGGGGGATGATGCAGGAGTGGAGGGGCAGAAAGGGAGAGTCTGGTCCAACAAGAAGCTGATGGAACATACCAAAATCCAGGTCTACAGAGCTTGCGTCCTGAGTACACTTCTGTACTGCAGCGAGTCATGGACTCTTCACTCACAACAGGAGAAGAAACTGAACACTTTCCACATGCGCTGCCTCCGATGCATCCTTGGCATCACCTTGCAGGACAAAGTTCCAAACAACACAGTCCTGGAACGAGCTGGAATCCCTAGCATGTATGCACTGCTGAAACAGAGACGCCTGTGTTGGCTCGGTCATGTCGTGAGAATGGATGATGGCTGGATCCCAAAGGATCTCCTCTATGGAGAACTCGTGCAAGGAAAGCACCCTACAGGTAGACCACAGCTGCGATACAAGGACATCTGCAAGAGGGATCTGAAGGCCTTAGGAGTGGACCTCAACAGGTGGGAAACCCTGGCCTCTGAGCGGCCCGCTTGGAGGCAGGCTGTGCAGCATGGCCTTTCCCAGTTTGAAGAGACACTTGGCCAACAGACTGAGGCAAAGAGGCAAAGAAGGAAGGCCCATAGCCAGGGAGACAGACCAGGGACAGACTGCACTTGCTCCCAGTGTGGAAGGGATTGTCACTCCCGAATCGGCCTTTTCAGCCACACTATTCCAAAACCACCTTTCAGAGCGATACCATAGTCTTTTGAGACTGAAGGTTGCCAACTACCAACACTAACTGGGTCTCTCCCTGTAGCAGTGACCTGTCAATCACAGTGACAGTTGAGGAGAGAGGGCAGTTGAAAAAGAGCAGTTGCTGCAGAAAGTGGAGGAAAGAGCTGTGAAGAGAGAACAGATGAGGCGTTGAGGAAAGGGCAGTTAAGAAAGAGCAGCTGAGGAGAACAGTTGAAACAGATGAGGAGAGTTGATGTGAACTGATACAAAGGAGAATTCGTTACCTCAGGAAGGGAAAGTGGAAGATTTAGGGAAGGCAGTTAGAGTGTTGGAACTGGATTTTCTGTTAAATTTGCTTATAAAATAAATTACATGTGTACCACTCGCATGGTCTCTGGTGTCTGTCCAGTCTCCTTGTCCAGGGCCCACATTACAGCAAGAACCAGAGGGGGAGGAACAACATGACATTTCCCTCATGGCGGAGGGAGAGCTTTCAGAGGACGATGATGATGTCTTGACAACCCCTGTTACCCTCCCCTCTCTGGGGTGCTGCAGCAAGCATGGCCATGCCTGAGTTACCTCAACAGCCTTCATATCAACTGCCTTCTGATGGGTCAGGCTTCTAGCCTTCCTTTAACAGGCCTTTGCCCTCAATAGTTGGGGTTATGGCAAGTCCTATCAGATGGGCTTCTTGACGAGAAGCTTCAATCCCAAACCCATCTTTAGATTGGGACGATTTGGAGGCTAAGAGCTCTCGAATTGCAGAAGCCAGCTTGTCCTCCAAAGTGGCACCTGCGATTAGTTCCATAGCACAGAGTGTGGCTGCTGGTCTGGCTCCTCCTCATGCATCCACTTCCACCAGACCTAATAAAAAGGAGGACTCCCTCCCCCAATTCTCCCCACCCTCAACTGGGAGGAGGCCATACTAAACATGCCAACTCTCTGCTACAGTGTGAAGGAGACCTGTGGCCTATATGCCATCTAAGGCAGGCCTTATTCCCTGTTCTACTGTGCAGGGGAGGTCTGAGGCCTACCTGCTAACTTAGGGCTTGCAGTCCTTGCAATCTTTGCAGAGGGAGGTCTGTGGCTTACAGACCGAATTAAGCCTTGATAGGGGCCCCTGATAAGAGTGACCAACAGTGAAGAGGGCACCCAGCAGCAGCCTCGGAGCCCTCAGAGTGTTTTTGGAGGGAACCACAGCAACCATCTTGCTAGCATTTCCCCATAGCCTGCCCTGCCAGTGCAATAGTCCAGGAGGGCTCAGCTTCCCTATGCTCAGATCACAACAGCAGTGCCAAAGCTATGAAACAGCTGCAGAGCTCCTTGATCCACCTCACCCTTCCTGGCTGACTTGGTAGGATCTGATAGGCCCCCACATTTGACACCTTCCCTCACATGGGCCTAGCCCAGTGTGGGGTCTTGTAGGCCTGCACATTTGATGACCTCTGTTTCAACCTCTGTTTGGTTGACCCCCTCCCCCCAAACCAATCTCCCTATGCCTTTGGGTTCACAACCTCCTCAGTCTTGCTTGATCTATTAGAAAATCAGGCCAGAGTGCAGCTCCTTGAGAAGGGATCATGGCTAGGCTGCAGATGCTGCAGATGTATATGGAAGTCCCTAACTTGCACATCTTGCTCGCCAGTTCAGCCTTCTGGGTACCCTGGAATGTCTATAGAAGTTTGGAGCAACAGTCCTTGAAATTCATTTCTAGGGAGAGTCTAGCAAATGTCTACACAAGCATACTATATGTAAGGTCTCTAGCACTAGATCCAAAGATGCGGTTCTGCCAGTGTCTTCCATTCACAGAAGGGGCTGTTTGTATTGGCAGATTGCAGAAGATGCATGCCATGCTGCGAAGATAGTGGTCTGCTTTGTTTCTCATCAATGGTCAGCTTGTCCCTCCATTTTTGGGAAGGGTTTTGAGAAATACTTCATTACTTTGTGCCTGTGAATCTTATCGGAAGACATTCTGGGCAGCATGCCAAGATCATGTACCTGGATGAAGTCATCCTCCTGGAATTACATAAGCTATTTTTTCCCACTATAAGGGGCTTGTAACACCATCTAAAAGCATCAGGATCAGTAGAAGGAATCGTGTGGAGCCAGCTGCAGATAAACCATATAAAACCTGTTCGCAAGAGGGATGCATCCGGTAGAAGGCCACTTCTTCCTGAAGGGTAGGGATCACAACAGCAGATCCCTGACCTGAAGGGTAGAAGTTGTTGTTCTGTTGTTATCTGTTTGAGACAAAAGATTTTGTTGTTGTTGTCTCTTTTTGTTGTTGTTTTGTTATCTGTTTGAGTGAAATTATTTGTGTAGGGTAAAAAATCCTGGCTTCTGTTTGTCTCCCACTGGTCTGCTCTTTGGCTCCATATCTGAAAAGAGCTTTTGCTCTCCTGGCAATGCACTGCTTCACACCTCATACTAGAATGTGGTATGAGGAAAGTGAAACTCAATCCAGAGATGTTCTAGTTGCACAGAAGGGGTTATACAAGCAAAAGCAGAAGAACTGCACTACAACCTACCCATCATAGAAGTGTGTGTGTTTTATTGCTTGTTCTTGGGCAAGCATTTACGCAGAGCTGACTCCGCAGGAGGGACCTGTGGGTCATGTGCCAGGGGCCCATGTTCGTGCAAGACAGTGAGGGTTTGCTGCTGACTCTACTCCTCACTGCCACCTTGTAAGCCAGGGCCCATGGGAATTCTGATAGGGTGACTGTGGGGAGCAATGGCATCTGCAGTCCATCTGCTGCCTATGTTCTGTGCACCGTGGTGGGAGGTAGCTGTTGGGTGCATGTGCTTTCCAAAGCATTGGGGGGGGGGGGAGAGACTGAGAGATCCTATTGGTGGCTCCACAGGTCTTTTGCTCCTAGCCTCCACTAAAGCTGAGCTGCCATTGCATTTATAGAATTACAGTACTGAGGGCCCAATCCTATCCAATTTTCCAGTGCTGGTGCAGTTGGGCCAGTGGGGTGTGCACTGCATCCTGTGGTGAAGGGGGCAGTCACTGGGGCCTTCTCAAGTTATGGGAAGATATGGGAACGTGTGTTCCCTTACCACAGGGCAGCAGTGTGGCTACACCGGAGCTAGAAAGTTGGATAGGATTGGGCCTTAATAGTATTTCCTTCCACTCACAGTTCTTTGGACACAGACCTGGGGAGGAGGAGGGGCAGAGGACAAAATCCATAGGGCAAGACAAATTTATTACAAAATGAATGTGGGTACATCAATCTCAGCCTATCCAGGGCAGCCTTTCCACTACAGCTTTAAACCACTGCCAGTGCACTGCTATTATGCCAATGCATTCTGGACACTGTAGTTTGTTAAGGGTAGCTCTAACAGTTCACAGATTCCTTAACAAACTTGTCCTCCTCTCCCCACAAAAAGCAATGGGGGATAGAAGTGTATTGAAAGTGAATTAAAGCTGCAGTAGAAACGCAGCCCAAGTCTTCGCCATAAACAACAATATATAGAGTAGACCTGCTACTGGGACCTAGTAGTTCTGCGCTGGAGGTTTGTTTAAGTTCAGTTCACAGAATTCCTAGGCCCCAGTTGTCAGCTCCACCCCTTCTAGTTCAGTGTGTGTCTAGAACACATGGCACTGGATCAAGCCTACATGTGTTTTGGCATTGTTTGAAGGTGAAATTAAAATATTGAGTACAAATATGAGTCTGGAGCACAGAAGAGAAAAGAAAAAAAGGGGGGGGGAGACAAATTGAAAAAAGGCCAGGCAAGTTTATTTCACCTGGGCTTTGTTTAAAAATCATCACTTAGTAATGAGGGAGTTAGTGAAAGTCAGACCTTTGATGCCCCTGTATTATTAGAAGAAGAAGCAAATCAGAAGACTTTGCTGAGGTAGAAGACAAGAAACACAGTAGCACTACTTGAAGTAAGCAAATTATCCCATTCTGATAAATGTTTTAATTTAGTTTCAGGTCCTAATCCTATCCAACACTCCGGCACTAGTGCAGGTGTGCCAGTGGGGCATTTGCCACATCCAGCAGTGGGGAGGGGGGGCAGTCATGGAGTCCTCCTCAAGGTAATGTTTGTTATCCTGTCTTGGAGCTGCATTTGAGGCAAGCTGGCAGAGGTAATCCAAACTGTATACATGTTCATGTGCTAATGTTGTTCAAATGTATGTATGAGCCAAATGTTATGTTATGTTAGAGGGATGTTAGCATGTTCACAAGCACAGTTGCCAAAAAGAAGATATGAGTAGAGTTTAGATCCATTTTACCCAGAAGCCTTAGAGGGAGGACTACGAGCTGGGAGTCCTCAAGGAAAAGTCTGTTAGGAAGGAATCAAGGATACATCCTAATTGCCCTTTTATAAGAACAAAATTAAAGGAGAAGTATAATAAGTAGAGGAAATGGGTAAATAAGTTAGTAAATAAGTTAAGGAATAAAAGAATTAGTTTGGAAATAGAGAATACAGTAAAATCAAATGAACTCTGTGTCACCCTTCAGAGTCAGAGCTAGCCTAACACAGAGAGGTCCCAGATAGATAAACAGAGGTAGTTAATTGCTTAAGCAATAAAACAATTTGACATTCGATTAGATTACGGGCTTCAAAGAATCCCCCTTGAGAAAATTTATGGCATCTGAGCTCTAACTGCTTGCTGCTGGAATCCCCCCTTCTTCATCTGCAATTCCAGACAGTATTGAGCAGAGAAGGGAAAACACACAGAAGAGCATATTGGATTATTTTAGACAATTAGACAAAAGAGCAGCCTTCTATGATCTCTAAGACAGTAGCAAGATTAAGCCAGGCAATAAACTGATGAACCCTAATGGGGGTAATGAGGGTTAACTGATGAAGTCGTAAACAGAAGCCACATGGTCCACAAATGAAAATACCAGCTTCTGAACAGTGATTCAGAAGCTCCAGCACCAAATAGGGACTTTAAAAGCTGTTCTGAAATCATTTAAAAGGAAAGTAGCACATAGAATGTTACAAAATTTATTGTTAGTAAACTCAGAAGTTAGCAAGCATATTCTTTGCTGAATATTAGTTAAATTAATAAGGGAAAACCTAAGTTAAAAAGATTTAAGTCTGCCTTAGAGTGAGGCTTGCAAAATAAAGGCAGTACAGCTCCTTGGGAATGTGAAATTCTTATCTAAGCAGGAATATTTCAAACTTGAAAACTAACTAAAATGCCCAGACTTTCCTAGGCGCCAGAATAGATAGTGAATTTAAGAATATTTCTAGTAATGAGGATGATTAATCTTGGTAGGCACAGACTCATTAGCAGAGAGTCTGTTCAAACTCAAAGTTGACAGAACAGATATGAAACTAGTGAAGACTACACATATCAAAGTTGGCAGAAGATGCCTCAGGAATGTGAGTCTCTTGAAAATGCAACTTATATCAGAGAAGAGAGAGATTTTACAGAAATCAGAAACCAGTTAATAACTTCTTGTAGAAAATAGATATAAAATATCTGAATCCAGAATAAGACAGAGGATAAATTGGTGATTAAAATAAGTATAAACACCATTAAAATAAGAGCATAAATAGAGAAACAGGAACAATTAAGTAAATTAAGATAGAGGCACACTGCCCCCTTCGGAATAGTATTGACATTACAGAAAGGGGAGGAGTTCTCCAAAATGGCGAATACAGTAACCTGAGATATTTTAAATATATGCTCCAGATATGGCAATAGCCAATGAAAAATCCCCATTTCTGACATCACAGGCTCTAACAAATATGATTGGAGTTTTCTCGAGACAAAGAACCTACAGGTATATATGGTCACACCCAGCAGGGAATGTTGCTTTTTCTCTGGGACACTGAGAGACCACAGCTCTCTGTGTTCCCCATTTTGAACCACCAAGAGAAGCCCATTGCTGGCAATGAATAAAGCTTGAAGATAACCACAAGTCTGCTGAGATTGTTTTTGAACCCTGATTCGCCGTGCAGCACATTGGTGCTGAAAAGTTGGATGGAATTGAGCCGTCAATCTTGCTCATCAGTTAAAAACTTGTTTTAAAAATGTAATAACATTGTATGTGGGAAAATTTTGGGGGACGACGACAATCATGCATCTTGCTCTGTGTCCAATGCCAATTCTCAGTGTTTGGATGAGATTTTAATGAGATTACAAAGGGAGAACTTCAGTGTACATTGGCTGGAGCTCCTAAGAGGAAGTACTGAATACTATTATGGCTACTACCCCTTGATTTGATTATCTCCCACTTGGGCATATGGATTGAGTTGCAAGGTTCTTCACATGACCCCGCCTTGGTCAGTCTGGGCCTAAACAGTGAGGCTGGGTTGTGTGCCTGGGTTGTATATTAACCATTGTAGCACTTTAGCAACACCAGCACATGTAGTGTTTGGGACACTGTGGGGCTCCTCAGTGGCTGTATCAATTCTGAACGCTTACCTGCTGATATGGTAAAGCTCAGACTACTAACATGTATTTCACTAGCTTAAATAGTCACCTTATGTGAGAGTGTGGACTGATGTGCTAATGCAAACATAGCTAGATGATAGCTAGAGATTTTTATCCCAAAATCTCAAAAGTCTTTTTACAAGTAAGGTTACAAGTAAATGCAGCCAAGTCAGCATTTAATTCACATTTCTCTCACTGGACAATACTATCATTACAATGAACATATATTTCCTGTTTTAAGCAGATATCAATATGGCTCTCCAATTGTAATATTTTACACCACCACCAATGATAGAGACAAAGAGCACCCTGCCATACCCGTCTTGCTGGGAGTCTTGAAACTATCTTCAGCAACCTTTTGTTCAAGTTTGTACATTAAGCACCCCCCCCCCCACACACACACACCACAAAAGGAAGACAAGCCTACATTCCAGGGAATCACATGATCCTGTGGATCACTGATAAAAACATAGGAAGAATGTGTGCACATCAGGGGGCTTGATTTTGCAGGTGTTTCTCTTCTGTAAGAGCCCTTATTCATGAAACCTCTACAAGACCAGGCATCAAGTTGAGAATACTCACCCTGTGAACAGGAGAATCCAGGGAGTAGGTAAAAATGGGAAGCAACTTCTCAGCAGCCAGCTGTGCACATTGCAGGAAGGTCCCAGCACACCACAGTGAAAGACCTTCTTCCCCAAGTCTCACTCAGACTGGCAGGTGATAGCTGCGTGTGTGTGAAGTGGTCTTGAACAATTTGTCCAGAGTGTTGTTGAGGAAGCTTTTTCTTAAATTGCAGACAATAAAAAAGAAAAGCATTCTCCGTTTTTTGACTCTTCTTGCGTTTCCCATACAGTGTCCAAGAACAAAGTGACTTCTATCATATACAGTAGTAGCATTGAAAGGCAAATGGCTAGAACAAGAACTCCGGCTCTGGTTGAAAGCAACATGCTGGAAGAAAAGGAGTCGTCAAGCATTGTCTTCAAAGAAAGGGTCACAAAATTAATTAAACACATGCCCAAAGATGCTGTGAAAGCGCTTCCTTGGAATCCTCATTCCAGACAAAAGCTACAGTGTGCCTGAACTGGTCAGATTGATGCCTGCCTTCAGGGACACCAAGGAATGTTTGAATATGGCTAGTAAGTGTTCTTTGAGAAATGAAAACGAAGGAGGCCACAGTTCCATGAAAGGCTGTACAAGCCCTGTAAGGCAAGGGGTCTGAGAAGCTCGTGAGCTGAAAAATAAGATGTCATAGCACAACTGGCTGTAGCATAATGGTGCATGATTCACAAATGGCATGATTGTGCCACTATCTCTCCCTCTTCCCAGCAGCATAGGAAGCAAAGCCCCAGCAAGCTCTAGGAACACCTGGAACACCCAGCTTTGGAAGCCTCATCAAGGAGCTTACATTATTGCATGTATAGTAAGGCTAGAGGTAGGCATATCTGAGTGCGTAGCAGTGAACAAGGAAAACTGACCCAGGTCCAAACGGCCACCCATCTGTGAGGCTTGGGCATCTCTGCATCTCTCCATCATATTTGACACTAAATTGCCCGCACAATGACAGGATGTCATGTGACAGTGGAACACACGGTACCTCTGGCTGCAATATGCAGAAGCAAAAGTACTTGTCAATGACAGGGATTCCCCTCCTCTCTTGATCGCTCTGCAGGCATTGCTGGCAGTTTCCAATCGTGAACGACTTCACGAGCAGCCACATTCTATTAAGGCACTAGTCCTGTTTGTGCAATGAGGCATGTTCAGGGATTGGGTTTAAGAGTGGGGAGTGGGATGGCTCCTACAGGCTCCATCCTTGACCTTCAGTGTTCAATGAATTGTCTGAATGGAGCCTATCTGTGTCCAGCTCTTCCCTTCCCAGCACGGCTGTTGACTCTTCTCCTTCTCATGCATTCAGGGAATGCATACAGGGGAAACAGAACTGCATGTCCTGACCATGCCATTCCATGATGTTGGTGCTCACGCTGCCCACATTAACACTGGAAGTGAATGCGAAGAACTTTTCCATGCATTTGGGAACTCTGGGATGATGTACTGTGTACTGAGCCATGCAGAAGCAACACCCTTTTTACTCCTTCCTCCCCCTGAAGCAACTGGCATGAACAAGAAGTGAAAATGAATGTTTAGTATGAACTGCCATACGTGTACTTCACCACAGCCAGCCATGGAATACTAAAATGCAGTGGTGTTGCTAGGGCGGTGCGGGGGACGTGGACCACACCGGGTGATACCCTGAGGGGAGATGACACCTCTAGTGGCCAAATTTTAGAAAGCTTTTGGAAAATTTTTATTTCTGAATAATGCAATCATGTTGGAAAGGTCATGTCATGAAGAATGTAATGAAACAAACCGTGGTGAATTATCTGTATTCTATAAAATGTTATGGCCAAGTAACCAGAAAAAGAAAACACAATTGCCTTATGTAACAGAGTGGATTTCTTTAACTCAAAACTGACCAATGAGACTGATTGTTCCAAGAGCCAATGAAGTGTTATTAAGACACAGCGGGGAACCCATAAGGCAGTGGTTCTCACAGATTTAGCACTGGGACCCACTTTTTAGAATGAGAATCTGTCCGGACCCACCGGAAGTGATGTCACGACCAGAAGTGACATCATCAAGCAGGAAAATTTTTGACAATCCTAGGCTGCAATCCTACCCACACTTACCCAGGAGTAAGTCCCATTTACTATCCTTGTTAAAAGTACAGGTCTGTAACATGTCCCCAAATGCAGTTACATGCAATGGTAGCATCAAGTCCAATATATTAAAAATAAAATATTGAAATGAAGGGGACCCACCTGGGTGAGCATTCAGATACGTTATCCCTTCATTGCACCATGACATGGCGCAGTCAAGGGGAAAAGAATCCACCTTTGACGCTACTGGCTGTCTAAACTGGTCCTGAATTTCCTGAAGAGACACTTCAGTCCACCCATCTGTTCTGATGCAGACGTGAGGCTCCACTGTCTGCAATGACTTTTCCACTCCCTTCAAGCAGAGTCGCTAAACTCTGCACACATTCCTCGGTGTGCATGATTCAGCTCAGTGGGATATTTAGGCGTTCTGAATCAAAGCTGCTCCACTCTGTTACGAAGGATGAGATGGGAGACTGATGTCACAGCATTCTGTACTGTACTACTTCAGACTGTAACGGGAGAGCGGGCCACATTTCTGAAGCTTCCTCCATTTCAGAACATGCGCTGCATGGAGTAAACTAGGGATCTAGAAAGAACACTGTGCAACTTGACATTTTTCCTCTGCTATGCCAACTTATCACATTCACAGCCCAATCGTAACCTGCACTGGAACAGGCAGGCCGACTGGCCTGCGCAGTATCCTGTGCAGGTTAGTAGGTGGCTGGAGGGCAACGGGGTAAGGGGATGTTTTCCCCTGTACCCTATGTCTAGACCCAGTAACCCTGATCTGCACCAGAGATTTTGCTGGCGCAAATTTGAGCAGCTTGTATAAGGCTGCTCAGGCCAGGGATGGGGGTTGTGACTGCTGTGGCAGGATGTCTAGAATTTGCTCATTGATTAAGGGTTGATGCCACAATGGGATTTAAGGATTGAATGACACCCTTAATCGCAATGAAGTCCAGGAAACTTGAGGAAGCGAGAAGGCTCTCCAAACGGTTGTTTGATGAGGAATGTATAAAAGCCATACAGGCACTCACTTCTGCTTTCTGGCCTACAAAATGACTTCTGGATCAGACCCCTTGATTCTCCATCAGCATCTTCTAGCACTTAAGAAGTCCTATCAGCAACTAGCAGGTAGGAAAAAGAAAGCTGAGATAAAGGTAACGTAGGAATGTTTAATACAAGCAGCTAAAGTTCCTTGTTCTTTTGGAAAATGACATCTGGTCATTCATTTAAGGACTCTTCCTCTTTATCGGTAGTCACCTGGGAATTATATTTCCCAATCTATACGCAGACTCAAGCAGGGATGTTTCTTTGCAAAAGTTAGAAGATCTTCCTTCATGGCCTCCTGTCTCTGTAAATGAAGTTATATTGCTAATTAACCAACTTCAAAGAGGCAAAGCTCCTGGCATTAATAATATTCCTCCAGAATTTTTAAAAATAGTATTGATTGGTGGGCCCCATATTTGACCTCCCTCTTTACTTACATCAATTCCTCAGGACATATCCCCAAGGATTGGGGGGCAGGCAGTTATAGTCCCGTTTTATAAGGAAGGAAGGACAGATGACCCAGCCAATTATAGACGAATTAGTCAGCTTAGCATCATTAGTAAATTATATGCTGGCCATCTTTTAGACAAATTTAAAAGCAGATTTGATCAGGAAAATTTAATTGCTGAGGAGCAAGCAGGATTTAGGGAAGGATGAACCACTTTAAGTCACAGTTTCATTACGCAACATCTGATTGAAAAATACGCAGTCCACAGCCTGGCCTTTTATGCAGTTTTTAGTGATTTAAAATCTGCTTTTGATTCCATCTCTGGAAAAAAGTTACGGGAGAAACTAGAAGCCAAGTCTATAGATCGTAGGCTTCTATTCCTAATATGAGCCTTTTATTCCAATACATCTCTCAGGGTTAGACGCAGTAGGGAAGGGCACCTCTCCAATTAAATTCTAACATCAAAAGGAGTGAAACAGGGATGTGTCCTGGCCCAGTTGCTGTTCATTTTCTATATAAATGGCATGGCTAACAGCTTAAGTAATCCCAGCGTTTACCCCGTGTCTCATTTTATTGCCCGTATTTTCAAGAAATTTGTTAAAGTTTATTTCAGATTTTGGGATAATGTGGGCAATAAAGTGAGACACAGATTAGAAGGCTTCCTGACCACTCTGAGGTTGTCCAAATGCTCCTTTTGGGTGCGAACTCCTTTTGGGTTGGGGAAGACTGATGACTGTGTACGATGCCTTCAGCTCTTTGGAGGAACAGTGGACGGACATGAAATAACAGCTTTCTGTGAAAGTTGAAAAGGAAAGCCTTCTACTTCACAGCAGAGTAGGGGATACGTTCAGAGCCATAACTGGGGCGGAGCCTGAGGGGCACCCGCCCAGGTGCTCCACCAAGGGAGGGCACGAGATTAGCCCCAGGCTCCACCCTACTTACAGAGGTCACTGCTGCTGCTTCCCATCTCCTGTTCCATCAGCTCCCAGCCTCCAGAGGAGAAGCAATGGGGCCTGCAAAGTGGCCACAGCACCTGCCCTCCCTTCCAGAGCGAGGTGACCCCACAGGTGACTGCCTTCACCTTGCAAGCAAACGCAGTCCCAGAGGAGGAGGTGCTGGCCATGCACACATGCGTAGCTGCTCCTCCTCCAGGGAGAGTCTGGAAGAGACTGCTTTCATGCTGCTTGTGTAAGAGACTGACTTCGTGCCACCTCCCCCAGGGAGAGTACTGGGGCAGGATGTGATGCCTCTGGATACACTGCTATGCAACCGAGAGACTTCTGACATCAGCACCATCTTTTTGGCGTCGTCTCCACACCCTGTTACTTTAGTAAAAATGGAGGCGCCTGTAAAACTCCCAAACTTGCTCATGCTTTTGTTATTTTCACTTGGTGTAAGACTTCATGAAGATACTTTTCCTGTTTAGACTCCTCCCCCCGGACAACATGTCTGCCTTTGCTCCCACCCCTCCCTCACTTTGCATTTCCCGTGCTTCTACGCATAAGAATCCCTTGAGGGAAAAATGCAAGGAAATTCATATTTAATCTTTGCCTTTGCTCAGTTTCGAAGTCAATTGAGCTTCCAAATTGTGTTTGATGTTGGCTGGGATGAGCCCCTAGGCAGTCATTATTCAGCGTTACTCTAAAGAGTTGATCCCATCCTTTGGAGGCCAAGGGCTTGAATTAGATACAAAAGGAGGCATTAAGTGCAGGTTGAGTAGCGCTGAACTCCTCACACAGCGCATTTAAACGAGTAATGCATGGACGCCTTGAGAGGCTGCAGGGTCCTGTTCGTGCTCGGAAGTGGACTGACCCAACACGTCATGGAGGAATCCAGCCATGTGTCTCCTTTTAGCATTCTTGATGCTCAAGTACTGCCTTCCCTGTAGACAGGAGCCAATAGATGTCTCTTCTATTATTTTTTTGGCTCATACTTGGAGACGATATCCTCCCCCTTACTAACAATGAACAAGCAGCATGAAGGCAGATCTCAGGGGCTTGGACAATTCTTGATTTTCTGCCAGAGATGGAAAACACAGTTCTTCTCCTTTGAGGGCCTGTGAGTCTCTGAACGGAGCTGCTGTGCACTCTGGCCAGCGTTAGGAGTATTTCCTCACAGGCTGAAGAAAGCCTTCAATATAGCCTTCAATACTCAGGCTGCCAGGAGTACAGTCTTCTCTGGATTAGGTTCCACCTGCTGGATTGGATGACACCTTTTCCTGAATTCATCCCATCTGCAGATGGGTGAGCAAGGGTGCGCCTTCCTTTCCCATTCACCCGGCAATCCAGCTTCACCTCCACTGTCACCAGCTGTCCACCCAGTAGTGCAATGGTTATATAGGACCTGTGCGCCTAACGTACAACATGCACATGGTCAGAGTGATTCTGATCACATGACTCAGCCCTGTGTGTTTGAATTTTACCTGTATAGGTCCTATTTGATTGTTACACCTCTGCGTGGATCTCTGATCACGGCAGGGGTGGGGCAAGCTTGTCAATGCGGGTGGGGGGATTGTGTGCCTGGGTACAATTAGTCACACATTTCATAAAACACTTGTACAACCTGTAAACAGTGTATAAAGTTTATTGACCGGTAAAACATACCCAGAAAATTAACACCCAGGGCAAAGTAAAAAAGGAGTACTCCCTGTTCTTAATCAATGAATTGAGACCATTGTCAAAAGAGTGGGAATTGACGCTTTGGGTCTCAGACAACCCCCCTACCCCACCCTTTAACATTTTTGTGCCACTGTTATTTTTGCGCCCAGGGCATGTGCCCCATTCACCCCACCCTAGTTCTGTGACCAGAAATGTGTATCAACGAGCAGGCATTCTGTTCTCGGGTACAGCACAAGGTGTGAACAGTCCTTGAAATGCCAGACACCAGCAAATGTGTTCAGGGAAGAAAGGGGCATTGATTGCTTTTCACTTCAAATGAATGCCAACGTTTCAGTAAGCTGTAAGAAGCTAACATTCAATCTACTGTAGTGAGAAGCAGGGTGAAGGAAGTCTGACTGTGGCCAATGCAGCTTACATCCTCTTCTGTCGTCACATTTCAAAATCAATCCCTGTTATGAGTTCCTGAAAGAAATGCTTGAGGCCAAGATACTGTACCTACAAACCACGGCATGACAGAATGAGGTGTGGGGAGAAATGTATTCAAAGCACTTCTGAGAAATTCTAGCAGGCATGTATAGGGAGAGCCAGGCAGTTAAAATCTCACGTGGCAAACAACACCGAATCCATTTATTTATTTGGAAAAGCTTTGACACCATCCTTCTCCCAAGGGATCCAGTAGAATCTTCAACAAAACAACAGCAATACAAATAAATGTAATCTAAAAATCAACCCCAAAAAATCATCAATATAATGAAAACCATGACGGTAGCAAAGGCTGCAGTCCTATACACCAGTATTTCCAGCTGTGGGTTGTGACACCACTGGTGGGTTGAGACTTGATGTGCGGGGGATCGTGACCACCTATGCGCTGGGCCATAATGCAGTGCTCCCTGTAGCGCTGCAAAGCCTTATCCGGAGGCTGCTTCCTTGTCAGGCCGGGCTCGCGACCCACTCCATTGGCCTCTGTGGGCCCCAGAATGGCCCACAGAGGCGACTAGAAGCAACCTCTGATTTGTGGATGCAGCGTCCATCCACTTTACTGCCACAACTCAGAAGTTGCTTCCAGTTGCTTCCGTGGTGCATTGTGGGGCCCGTAGAAGCCAATGGAGTGGTCATGGGCCCAGCTTGACCTGGAAGCAGCCTCTGGGAGCTCCAAATAAGGCATCGTAGCATTACAGGGAGCATCAGATAATGACCCACTGAGGAGGACGAGGACATGCGTATATCTCTAGAAAGGCATGCTCAGTGGGATGTTTCTTTAATTCTGATGCTTCTCTTCTGTAGTTGTTCATCAAAGTTCTAGAAGCATTGTCTTTCTGGAACAATCGGGTTCTTGACAGTTAGAACTTCTGTCTAACTTTCTTTGAGACACCTTTGTCTCACACCTTTTTCTTTGAGACACCTTTGAGATTTCTTTGAGACACCTTTGTCTCACACCTTGTCTCCTTTGAGACACCTTTACCTCTTTGTGACACCTTGTCTCCTTTGAGACACCTTTACCTCTTTGTGACACCTTGTCTCCTTTGAGAAACCTCTGACTCTCAAGTCTCTCTGACCTCTCCTCTCAAGTCTCAGAGTAGACTGTTGTCTCCTTTGAGAAACCTTTGTCTCTTTGAGACGCCTTGTCTCCTTTGAGAAACCTCTGACTCTTTGAGACACTTTTGTCTCCTTTGAGAAACCTCTGACTCTTTGAGACACCTTGTCTCCTTTGAGAAACCTTTGTCTCTTTGAGACACCTTGTCTCCTTTGAGAAACCTCTGACTCTTTGAGACACTTTTGTCTCCTTTGAGAAACCTTTGTCTCTCTGAGACACCTTGTCTCTCACCTTTGAGACACCTGACAATCCTGTCTTTGGAGTGGCCATCCATGCCACCCAACTATTGAGCTTCGGCAGCTTCGGAGTGACGAGAACGCTGTCACGGAGCCCAACGGGCTGGCAGGTAAAGGAGGGAAGTGTCCTTCAGGATGGAGGAGATGAGAGTCTGACCTCATCGGTGGGAGAGGAGGGATTAAAGCAAGGGGCGTAGAAACTGGCACCACAGGGACTGGGGCAGTAAGAGGCAGGAGGCCATGAGGAGGAACCTATATGGAAGACTTCCCTAGTGGTTGATGAGGAGCTCAGTTGAGGGTAGGCGTCAGTCTGGTGAGGGTTGCTGCTTGTGACCCATGTGAGTAAAGGCTGAAGAAGAGGAAGCGGGGTGATTTAACCCCTGGCTGTGACTGAGGCTGCCTACAGTTCCTCTGTGTCTGGGGAAAAGCCCTTGGGTCTTTGCCCTGGAGGGCTCACCTGTGTCATCGGGGCAACCCCAACTGAGCAGCCAGTGAACGCAGGACCCACTGTACAAGAACATATCTGCTGTATTCCAGCTGATGTCAGTGAGGTCAGGAGAAGGAGGTTTAGGCATACTGCAAGGTCAGCGTGAGTTTTCGCCGCGTTTGGTGTCGCCTTTTCACAGTGGCTCTCCTCTTCTAATTAGCAGGGAAATAGTGACTGTCCTGCCTCTCATTCTTAAAGATTGGGACAGTGATTGTGGTCAACCAATCTTGTGGGATTTGTCCTGTTCTGTTAATTTCAGAGAAAAGAGGAGCAAGTCATCGTGCCCACCAATCAGGATCATTTTTCAGCAATTCAGGGGGTATTGCATCAATTCCAGGGGCCTTCTTACTTTTAAGATGTCCAATTAATTGACTCACCTCTTCTGGTTCCACTGGGGCCCACACAGGAAGCTCAGATTGAGAAAAATCTACACATCCTTCCTGAGGGAGGTTAATATCCAAGAACATTTTTTCAAAGTGTTGTACCCAAAGAGAGAGAGAGGGATTTGGGCTGAAACACCTCCTTCCGGTCTTCGTGAGCCTGTTATGATAGACCAGAAAACTCTGCTATTTATAGAAAGAATTGCTTGTAATAACTTCCCCCATTGCTCTTGGTAATACCTCTGTTTCTTCTCCAGTGTTATTATAGCCGGCTGTTTTTTAAGTTCAGAGTACTTAAGCAGGTACCTGGGATTGTTGGATTTTCTAAAATTGCAATATGTTTCTCTAATTTGCTGCTTCAAATCCTTCCATTCATAGCCAAACCCCTCCCTTTTGAATCCCATTCTCGGCGTACCCATCAGCCCCATCTTGCATCCTAATTCTTGACAAAGCCAGCTCACGAGGGATTGATAAGATCTAATTATAACTATAGTATCCCCCTCTCTTAAAATATCTGAAAGGTATTTAGTACATTGAGTTCTCATAATTAATTGTTGGAATTTTGCAGGGGAACTACTATCCCACTGTATTTTATATCTATGTTCCACACTAGCCTAGATAAAGTCTCTAATGTGGGGACATATAGGTCCAAAGCCATGATAAGAGGCAGGTGGTCACTCATGGTATTATCACCTATGTAGAAATCTGTCACAAAGGGTCTCAGTTCCATAGGGACCAAAATAAAGTCCACCACACTAGCACCCAGGGCAGAGGCATAGGTAAACTCCCCCAAATATGGAAGGTCTTTTAGACCATTTAGCCATACCTTATCAAGGCTGATGCTAAATTTAGCAAAGTCAATACCAGCAGCATGAAGGTGGCAGTCTTTAGAATGTCTATTGAGCAAGCAGATCGGGGGGAGAGCTGAATCCTCAT
Organism: Tiliqua scincoides; assembly: GCF_035046505.1. Lineage (NCBI taxonomy): Eukaryota > Metazoa > Chordata > Lepidosauria > Squamata > Scincidae > Tiliqua > Tiliqua scincoides. The sequence goes on from NC_089821.1 coordinate 120,509,359, forward strand.
AGATTTCCAATGCCTTATAGAAAACCTGCCTTGAGCTGCCCACCCTGGAGTTCATATCACCCATAATCAGGCCCTGAGCTGAGGGATGCAAGCTTTCTAGAGTTTCTACCTAAGACAAAAGATTGCCCCAGTATAAAGATTGTTGGGCGGAATTAAGGGAAGGGGGAACATAGACATTAACACAAATTAATTTCATCTCAAACACAAGTGTCATTATGGCTTGCACTATGCAGCAGCCCTGCCTTATCTCCACATGACTTGGATTGAGACGTTTTGTGACAAACACAGCTAGGCCTGCTGAAGGGCGTCCCCTAGTACTGACTTGCATGGTGATCCTGACTCCCCGGCCAGTTTTAGGCCTATCAGTTTATTGTCAACTGTCGGCAAAACTTATGCAAGATACCTATATAATAAGCTCAGGGCCTGGGTTAGCTCCCACTGCATTCTCGGACCGGACCAAGCAGGTTTCAGGCAAGGTAAATCGACCATTGACAACTGCCTGATTCTCTCGCATCTTATTGACAATCAAGGCATCAAAGGCAAGGCTGTATGTAGCTTTTATTGATTTAAAAGGGGCATTTGATTCAATAGATAGAGGATTGCTTTGGAACAAGCTTACCTTACTAGGGATAGATAAAAGACTTTTGCTTCTAATCAGATCTCTGTACACCAACACATCCTGTAAGGTGCGGTGCCCCCAATCTGGGACTTTGTCCCAGAAAATAACTACCAATAAAGGGGTCAAACAGGGTTGCATCCTGGCACCTCTACTGTTTAACCTGTTTATGAATGACCTCGCTCCAGCCTTGGAGAATGTTAACAGCCATTGTCCTAAGCTGGGCAACCTTTGGGTGCCACTGCTTTTATATACAGATAACATGGCTCTAATATCTTGCACCCGCGTTGGCCTTTTGAGGTTGCTTAATAAATGTGCTGAATATCTAGCAACCAACAAGCTGGAGATTAATTATACCAAGTCCAAAGTTATGATCTTTGCAAAGAGTTGGAAGTCTTACAGCTGGATCTGTAAGGGTAATAAGATTGAGCAAGTCCGCCAGTTGAAATACTTGGGTATTTAAGCACTCATGGGCTTCCCATCGCAGCTCAGTGCTTAACTTGGCTAAGCTTTCATCGTCAGCAATTGCACGATTTTATCATACCCAGGGCAACAGATATGTTCCGGCCGCCCTGGAGGTTTTCAAAGCCAAGACTGTTACTCAAGTTTTATGTGGTGTTCCGGTCTGGTTCAAGACATTAAATCTAGCTACGGAGCGTATTCAATCTGTTTTCCTTAGGAAAATTTTAGGCATGCCGAGATGTGTCCCTTACTCCGTTTTACGCCTTGAGACAGGTCTTATCAGGTTGAACACAATGGCATGGTTAAGATTTGCAAAGTTTTGGCTTGGCATCCTTTTCAATGTGGTCAATGACAGTCTGATGTTCCAATTGGTATCAGACTTGGTCCTGCCTTGTGGGATCACCATTTTATACACCAAGTTCAAATCAATTGGTCTCGATATGGAGTGTCTGGATACGTTGTGTCAAACAGCAGCATATAGAGTTGTCAGGGAGAGAATCATGGACATTGAATGTCAAGAGCTAATGAGTTTGGCCAACACCTCCTGCTCCCCACTGCACTTTCATGTACCTGTCCAGTTAGGCAGGATGCCATTTTATTTATCCCAGCTGTATAATCCGCAGTTAAGAAGAGCCTTCATGCTGGCAAGATGTAATGCCCTTCCTTCAGCCCTTCTATGGGGCCGGTTTAAAGGGATACCTCTTTCCACAAGGCTCTGTCTTTGTGATCTGAACCATGTGGAGTCAGTTGAACATATCCTTTTGTTCTGTCCCTTGCATAAGACCCAGCGTCAGAAACATCTTATGCCCATCCTAGCGCGCTTCTGGGGATGGGCAGAGGCAGATGTGCTACAAGCACTTTTCTCAGTAGAGAAGGGAGAAACTCTTATCAACATCTCTTGTTTTGTCGCCACATTCATAAGTCCGCAGGAAATGAGACTGGAAGCTTAGCCCTGTATGAGATCAGCTAATGGGGGCACTATTGACTATTGGATTTTTCCTGGGTGTGACAGGCATTTATGGATTATGGACATCTTCTGATCTTATATAAATTTTGAATTTTATTCGTATATTCCTTTGATGTATGTATATGCCAATAAAGGTGACAACAACAACGACTATCCTGCCTCACCCCAGCGCAGTGTCTTTGGTAGAGGCTGTTTGATGGTGTTCTATTTAGATTGTGATTGGAATCTTTAATGGCCTGGTCCTGTTCTTGGATGGCGTCAGTGTCTCACCTCTGCTGGTGGCTGCTGCACAGCCACAGATTGTAGCCACTGTAAATCCGCACAAGCCCAGCAGTTCAGGGGAGACTGGCCAGTGGCCACCAGCAAGGTTCTGCCAGCAGAGAGCTGAGACAGGGGGTTGAGCAACGTCTATCATATTTGCAACTTTCGGCATGATTGCCATGCTGCGGCGCAGTGAAAAATTGCCAATGTGCCAAGGGAGAAACCTGTTTCATATCGAGAAACAGGAATAAAGAAGTACTGGGGAGCTTTCTTCATTCTTCGGCCTGGGTTACGTTTAAATAGCATGCTGTAGGAACTCTTTCATTTCCATGTATGTCGAGTTTCAATTGTTCTGAAAGGACTTGCTATCCGTCACGTTTTGTTCAGAATTCTGTATCAGTTTAATTCACCAGAGCAAGCACTATTTTGCAATAAATACTATGTGATGAAATGTTTGGGGAGGGGAGCGGTCGAGGAAGTGAGCACTGCCTGCTGGGGGACTGTGGCAGTCACTATTAAAGGGTTGCATCTGGACGCAGCCTCCCTGGTCCTCAGAACTCCATCTGAAGGCCTAAGAGCATCACTTCCTGGATTTCCTGAAAAACCAAAGTAACTTTCTGTGCCCTCTGAAGGCCTTGGAAGGCTTTCTGAGGGTTGGGAAGGCCTCACCACCCCCAGAACACGCTCCAGGTGTTTCCTGAGATGTGCTGGTTCTGAGGTATTTACTACAATTTTGTCTAGACATTCATGATACATTTCCTGGACCAGAGAGCCAGAAAAGATGTAAAATACACGTGAGTGTAACAGTTTCCCATGAGCACCGAGATATCACAGCGAGATGCAGTGTTTAGGTTTATGCCATAATTCTCACTGGAAACTGACAACTAGCTAAGTACTCTCCCCTGTTCCATGCTTTGGGCAGATCACATGGGGGCACACAGGCGTTTATAAATTATTATTAAGACTATTTATACTGTATGCAGTAGCTCTCGCTTATCCATGGGGGTTCCATTCCGGAACTCCCCGCAGATATCTCAAACTGCACGTACAGGTGAACACCTGTCCCTCTGTTACCAAAAAAGGGCTGTTATGTTTTAAGGGGAATTATTATATTACCTTTTGGAAACTTTAGGATCGCAGGCTGGATAACAAAACAGCGTAATGCAGAGAAAATCCCTTGTTTAGCTTAAAGAGGAGACTGGGAGAAAGATAACTTTCAATCAAAGATTATATTTTTATTACAAAACACACAAAGGTAAACATAATACATTTCTTGGTTCTAGTACTTGAAAAATGTACCTAGCTTTTATGGTGGTTGCATGTGCTATGTATTTGGTGCATCTGAGAAGGAATCAGAAACAGATAGGGGTCCCTCAATCTGCTAAACCCAGTTTGCTAACTAAAGATGGGGGAAGAAGGGAGGAATAGATGGGGAAGAAGGGAAAGAGTTTCAGAAATGCAGGATAGTTACCTGTCCCGGGGAGCAGTTGGGAAGGGGAGAGTCCTGTGGAGGACCTTTGCCTTGGAGGGGGCCGCCAGAGAGAGAGCCATGTGGTGGAGTTCTCTCTTAAAAGGGGCTTGGCTGACCTGGAAGCTGACCTAGAATGACTGGATGTATCCCAAAGCTGTGCGCATTCTCAGTATACACACAATGGTACACGTGGAGTATGTTAAAAAGTGGAAGGGTCCAGAAATCAGCTATCAGCAAAGGCTGACTCTGGGGGAGGGGGGTAGCTTGCTTCCTGTTGCTACTGGACTTTGGAGTCAGGATGTAGCTTAATGGCTTGCTAGCTACACAATAGATAACAATAAGCAACTATTTACAGTGATTGAGAATACTCTTCCAGATTCCTTGACTGGGGGATGGGTATGTGATTACCATGAGCTTGACTTTACTTGATTACCTGTGTTGAGGATTAATAGGTTTGCATAACAGTGAATGGATCAGGAGGCACAGTGATTAGGTTAAAACAATACAAATTTTTAGGGGACATTTAGGAGAATATAGAGACATTTGCTTGTCCCTAGAGAAAGGAGCTCGATACCATAGTCTTTTGAGACTGAAGGTTGCCAACAACATGAGAAATGAGTGAGCTTATGATTTGACTCTTTTGTGGCCTGTAAGAGAAGTTTTAGGCCTGCATTTTAGTCCAAAACACATAACCAGATATAAAACCACAACTTGGAAGGGAAAAGGGGATTTTCACGTAACACCTCGACCGTCTGGAGACGAGGAAAGCCCGGACCCCCTCCCCTCTGGAGGTAAGCATGACTCCCCTCCCCTCTGGAGGGGTTTCCGAGTTCAGCAGAGGCTGTGGGTGTCTATTCGCGACCTCTGCCGGGCTCAAGCTGAGCTCAGCAGCTCAGAACACATGACTTCCGGTTTCACTGAAAAACTGGAAGTGACACTTTTCATGCCTTGTAAGACATTTGGAGGCCTGGAGAAGCCCTCAGGGGTTTCCCCCGGCCTCCCAATGCCTTAAAAGGAATGAAAAATGTCACTTCCGGTTTCTCGGTTAAATCAGAAGTCATGTGTTTTGAACTCTAAGTCTCTGTCTGACTTCGGTGGAGACCGTGGAGAGACATCGGCAGCCTCTGCTGAGCTCAGAAGAGCCTCCAGAGGCAAGCTCCCCTCACTTTCAGAGGGGACACACATGGAGGACACATGCAGGGGGCTCTGCGGACCCAATCCGTGAATAACCGAATCTGTGGATATGGGATCTGCGGATACAGCAGTCCACCTGTACTGCTTTCCAACAACCCAATTGATTTTGATGGCAGAGATGTATGGCCCAGTCTAATAAGGGCCCCTGCCCTGCCAGAATTCCTGTTCCAACAGTGTAAGATTTTTTATGGCTATTGCAAAATTTGATATGCCATTCCGCACAGTCGGGCTGCCACCATAAGGTGTGTTTGGCTTGTCAGTGGCCCGCACTGCTGGTAAGTCAGTGCAGGGGGGTGACAGATAGTCAGGGGTGGGTGGAACCGGGCAGGGAGGGGGACGAACAGGGAGGAAACCCCCATTTTCTACCAACTGGCAGGCAGGGCCTCTGAGAGGAATTTTATCAGGGGTACAAGTTTCTTTTGGGCTCCTTCGCAAAGAGGGAGGGAGTGAAACAGTATGGGGCGGCAATGGGGGTGGGCGGAATGAAGACAAAACAGGTGGGGGAAAGTGGCAACAGCTGGAATAGTCTTTGGAGCCCAGGTCTACCAGTTTTCCCAATGCAGAGTTCAGATCTGCCTGCCTGCCTGGCGTTAGCAGCTAGATACAGCAATACGGAAACCAAACACACTCCTAAGTCTCTGTAAAATAGAACAACATTGCAGGAGATTAGCACCATTGAACTTAGGCTCACACTGGAATGGAGAGTGTCCTGTGTACAACAAAACGGACTTGTGCAGCAGCTTCTGTCCTGCATTTGTTGCTGAGCTCCACTATACTCTTCATGGTAAGCAGATCCACAAGCCAAAGAGCAACTGTAGCAGGTCGGTTTTCTCCCAGATGTGACCCTGTTCAGGAATATATGCATTCATGGGCCTTGTGGCAGTAGTTGTGGTCATGTGCCCGTGGTAATGCCCCCAGCATTCTGCGTGGGCAGTGAGTCTGGGCGAGATTGGAAAAAGTAAGATCCCAGGAAACTTCTGGGCCCCTCCATTGGCTCCTGGGCCCCCTTTCCGACCCTGGTTACAAATCTACCTCTTTACCCCCTTTGTAGCAATGATGTTGGGAGCAACCAAGACTCAAGAGTCAGGTTGCTGGATGTGGTGCAGGCGCAGAGTCAGAGAGGCAATGAATGAACACGGAGACAGGTTTCAAAGGGGGAGTGGAGAGAGAGAGAGAGAGAGAGAGAGAGAGCTCCTGTACCTGCCTCTCTGTCCACTTTTATTCACTCTTGAAGCAGTACAGTTTACTAACGGTCACTTAATAACAGCACCTTGGTAACACATTCCTGAGGTCTGAGCGCTTCTCCTTATCTCTAATGCTAACTCATCCTGTTTACTAGATAAAAGGCAGTGAACAAGGTCGGCCCAGAGTGTGCTCTGTGCAGAAGCAGATGTGTCTGCTAGGTTGCCAAGTTCACTAAAGCCAAAGCGTGCTTCTACACTGCTACATCTCCTCATTTTATAATTTATATCTAATAAAAAAGGTTATAACCTTAAAAACATTTATAAAACAAGTCTAGGACTTGCTAACTAAACAAAAAGTCCCTAGATTACGCTGTGGGGTTATAAAATGCATAGTTTGACTCAACAAGGGGAAACATTGGATAAAATATATTCTAACAGAATTTTACATTAAAATCACAAGTGGCATCAATTGTTAGAGCACACTTGGCTTAATCAGTTGGCTTTAGGGGGAACATTATTATAATCTAACTAAAACAACATTTTACTTCATTGTCTAGATTGGCTAGAATAAAATTAAAGGTTCTGCTTTTACATATAAAAAACTATTCAGGGGATAATAACACCTTTACATAATTAAAAAAAATATTTTCATATTCAAAACAATTCATTGAGCTTGTTTTCATGAGCACACAAGGTTTGTTATGTCTTTGAGTTCTTTAGTTGTTTACACACTGGAATCAAACAAATTCCCAGCAGCTTGCTGGCTGTGGCTGCGGTGGACAGGCAAAAATGAAATGGTCTGTGCCAAACTGCTCCCAAATGCTATAGGTCATCCTGCCATGCAGGGAAGATGTTTTTGCGAAAGGCACAAGGGTTATGAATAAAAAACAGCAGAAGATTATAGCTAATAAGTTTTTGGTCATCTTTTGCCATCATGGCAAGCAGTTGCTTCTGGGCTTTGGATGTTAGTGTTTTTAGATCTTCCCAGGTTATGGGATAGGCCTTTTGCCTGAGTTTCTTTGTTGGCTGTTCGCTTTTGGGTTGTTTGTGCAACATTAATATCATCTGGAAGTTGGAAATTGGATTTTCTAGGCCTTAATACTACGACATCTTTGGCTGATTTTACACCGTGCTGGCATCTAAGGCATTTCTGTAAAAATAAACACAACAACATAAACCCCCCCACAATGACCCCACCCACAATGTCTCATGTCCCCCATTTTTAATTGTTTAAATAAAAGGGAATTATAGGGTATGCTATATTTTAAAACTATGTTTCAGGTGGTATAAAAGGAAAAAAAGTTCTTTTAAAATATAAACAGGGGCACTGTCTGTTTTTAATGCAAGTGGTTTTTTTTATCACTGCAATTACATACAAAAGGTGGGAGTTTTCTTTTTAAAGGCTGAAATTCACATAACTAAAATAAATAGCAATACATGCATATAGATATGGATATGGCTTAAACTTAAAAACGTAAATAATATTTATTTACTACAATTGGTTTGCTTGAGTTCCACAAGGGTTTATTCCATGTGGAAACAAAGAAGGAGCTCAAGAGCAATGAGGACAAGCATGGACAATTGTTTGTGCTTGTGAAAAAGAGATGGAAAATTATTTAACATTTTTGCAAACTGATAAAATAAAGCATGATAGCTATGGGATCAGAGAATACAACGAATTCACTGATGAAAGAGGGAGGCTTTTTTAAGAGCCTGATTCAGTTTTATTTAACTATGGGGTCAGAAAATCATTTTCTGATGAAACAAGGAGGCTTTTAAAGCCTGGTTAGCTTTGTTACTACCTTTAAATAAAAATCTTAAAAAGGGGGGTATAAATAACTATGGGCAACAAAATAAGGTTTGGTTTGGCTTTAAAACAAATTTTACAAAATAAAAAAAACTTGACAAATTATAGTTAAAACATAATACAAACAACGAATAAATATTTCAAAAAATTATAAACATATTAAATATCTATTATTAAATTAAAAAACTAATTATTTATAACTTTAAAGCTGTGATGACTGCTGTCAATAGGTCAAATGGCTGGTGGCTGCAGTCTGAAAAGGTGTGGAATGAGAGGCACTGGGAAACCATGGCTATGTGAAAAATACTGGACCTGGAGTTGCTGCTTCCTAATGATTGCATTCAGTTTGACTATGGTTACTTGCTTTGCATGTTTCACAGCCTGCACCACTTGTTGTTGGTGCTTTATAAAATCTTTGTGTCTTTGTGATGATCGTTATTATGATGCTTCTTTTTATCTCTAATAGGGAGATGGGACTGCCCTCCAAGGGCACTGGACAAAGCTAAGAGGTCAGCACTGCTGCTAATTCAGCTCTTTGGGCAAACATTTGTAAACTTATAAAGTGGTTTGTGTTTTTTTTGGCCTTTCTTTTAATAAATAATTACTTTTTGCATTAAAAAATGGGGATACAGTGTTTGACTGGTGTTAAAAAGAGATTTGCTTGTGTCACTAGGGCAAACCTGAAATTTTGGGGGGTATTAAATTTTATTTTTTTTAACATACTTAACTAAAACAATTTAATAAGAGGTGGAAAATTTCTACAAATATAAGTTTTTGCTTTTTGTTATGAAAGCAGTGATGGCTTTTTGATAGGACAGCACATTTCTTGATGGACTGAATAAAAAATAAAGCCACTCAAAAATATATACTTGGGTGTCTGTTTTAAAACTACAAAAAACACCTGCGGGGCTATAAATAAAAAACGATTTATAAATTGGAATTTTGCTATAAAGCTACAACAAAAAAACTAGCTTTATGACTTTGGGTACCCACATTCTAACAAATTCTTATCATGTCTGCTAGGGCTAGGTCCTACTATAATTAAGGGTTGGAGCACCTTCTTGCAGTCTTTATTAACATTATTTACAGCAAATTTTAACAGCTGTGTGGGTAGCTTAAAATATAAGCATACTCAATTGATATGTCCTAACAATTGTTACAATTGCACCAGAGTTAGCCTCTGGGGGATGGTGTTACAGACACAGCATAAAAAGAGCTTGCTGTTGCACCCTTTTTTTTTTGGTGCTATATGAAAATCAAACTATTATAAAATTTAAGACAGTTCTTATAAAAAAAATAGAATTTAATTGGGGACTTGCTATGAAGGTATCATCCATTTGCTATACCTTCTAGCAGTCCTTTGGCATACTTTATGCTAGTGATTCCAAAGTCTCTAAGTGCAACCTGCACCTTCCTTAAGACGGAATAAAGGAGAGATTGCCAGGCTCTGATACCCTGCTCCTGTCCATTTTTACCTTGCACTACAGGGCAAATCATTGACAGCTCAAAAAAATTTTCTGCTGTCAATTTTTCTAATTTCATGGCTTTTTGGGCTATGCCCTTCACAAGGGAGGGCTGTTTGTTTAGGGATAATGTCTAACTGCTCTTTTTGTTCCTATGGAGGTGAAGCAGAGGGGAGAAAAAGAGAAATATAAGCTGGTGCGGGAGGGTTTTTAGAAGGAACACTGTTTATTTCCTCTAATTGCCCTTGTTTTAACTCTGTGACCTCTCGAGAGGAAACAGGGTGCTGCGCTTTGCGAAGAAAAAAGTGTAAATCATTACGATGATGTGTCTGTGCTGCTGATACTATACTTACCGGGATCCTGAAGGATGAATGAGCTCTGTAACCCATGCCGGGCGTGGTAAGTTAGCTTTTGTGTGGCCCCACGGCTGGGCGGCAGATGTTGCAATGATGTTGGGAGCAACCAAGACTCAAGAGTCAGGTTGCTGGATGTGGTGCAGGCGCAGAGTCAGAGAGGCAATGAATGAACACGGAGACAGGTTTCAAAGGGGGAGTGGAGAGAGAGAGAGAGAGAGAGAGAGAGAGAGAGAGTTCCTGTACCCGCCTCTCTGTCCGCTTTTATTCACTCTTGAAGCAGTACAGTTTACTAACGGTCGCTTAATAACAGCAGCTTGGTAACACATTCCTGAGGTCTGAGCGCTTCTCCTTATCACTAATGCTAGCTCATCCTGTTTACTAGATAAAAGGCAGTGAACAAGGTCGGCCCAGAGTGTGCTCTGCGCAGGAGCAGATGTGTCTGCTAGGTTGCCAAGTTCACTAAAGCCAAAGCGTGCTTCTACACTGCTACACCCTTCTCCTAGGCCCTGCTTGCAGGGCTTTTGAAAATTACTTATGGAGATTTTCCCTTCATATTTTTCTCTGCAGTTTTGTTACATTTATTCTCAATTTGTCTATTTTTTGTTTGTTTTTTGAGCTGCTTTACTGATGACGATTGTTGCATCTTCTTGTTTTTGATTAAAGCATATTTTAGAAATTTGTTTAAATGCATCACCCAGATGGCCCAGTTGGGTTGAAATTAAGTATATAAGTCTAAAACAAATAGGAAAAGAATACCGTAGATACTCGCCTAAAAGGCGAAAGATTCATGCCTTGAAATCCAGTGTGGATTGCCTCTTCGTCTTATCTCCGGGTCACTGAGGAGCTTGGGTGGTCTAAGGGTATCGCGGCAGCTATCAGAAGCCCAGAAGAGCTTCCCTCTGGTTTGCAGCGCCCCTCCGTTTGCTGCTGTGCTTCTTTGGCTGCTGGAGACTGCAGCCTGTACTTGCGGGCATGAGGGGAGCAGTCAGGACCCCGGAGCTCTCTCTTTTGTTCTGCAAAAGGAACAGGCTGCAGCCCCAGCAGGATGCAAGCTGCAAAGCCTTGCTTTGCAAGACTTTGCAGGAGCGTGGGACTGGGAGCACCAGGTGGACAGGCTTGCCTAAGGAGAAAGTGAGGAGCTACACATGGTAGCAGCAGTGGCTGCATTAGAAATCTCTCCAATTTGTGCTTTCTGCTTGGAAGGCAGGGTATGGCAATCCCTTTTCCTTCCACTCAGTGTTCCTCGCTTGTGCTTTTGTTCTGGTTATTTGCACTGTAAAGATAAGATAAAGTCTATCTGCATTGTAAAGAGGTACATACCTACACTTTCCTGAGAGTAAGCCCCATTGACTGTAATGGGACTTACTTCTGAGTAGACATGCATAGGATTCAGCTCCAAGGGCTTTTGCGCTGCTGTTGCTGTGATGTCTATGTAGAGATCTTCCCTCCCTCACACCTTCCCCCTGTTTTTGCACTAGTATTTATGTAGATCTGCCCCCCGCACTTTCATTTGTTGGTTCTGAGTGTGCAAGGGCTTTTGCCCTGGTGTTGCTGTGATGTCTATATAGAGATCTTCCTCCCCCACACCTTCCCCCTGTTTTTGCACTAGTATTTATGTAGATCTGCCCCCCCCACTTCCATTTGTTGATTCTGAGTGTGCAAGGGCTTTTGCCCTGGTGTTGCTGTGATGTCTATATAGAGATCTTCCTCCCCCACACCTTCCCCCTGTTTTTGCACTAGTATTTATGGAGATCTGGCTCCCCCTCTTCCATCTGTTGGTTCTGTGTGCAGGGGCTTTTGCACTGGTGTTGCTGTGATGTCTATATAGAGATCTTCCTCCCCCACACCTTCCCCCTGTTTTTGCACTGGTATGTATGGAGATCTGCCCCCCCCACTTCCATTTGTTGGTTCTGAGTGTGCAAGGGCTTTTGCCCTGGTGTTGCTGTGATGTCTATATAGAGATCTTCCTCCCCCACACCTTCCCCCTGTTTTTGCACTGGTATGTATGGAGATCTGCCCCCCCCCCACTTCCATTTGTTGGTTCTGAGTGTGCAAGGGCTTTTGCCCTGGTGTTGCTGTGATGTCTATATAGAGATCTTCCTCCCCCACACCTTCCCCCTGTTTTTGCAGTGGTATGTATGGAGATCTGCCCCGCCACTTCCATTTGTTGGTTCTGAGTGTGCAAGGGCTTTTGCCCTGGTGTTGTTGTGATGTCTATATAGAGATCTTCCTCCCCCACACCTTCTCCCTGTTTTTGCACTTGTCTGTATAGAGATCTGCTTCCCCCCCCCACTTCCATGTACACAAATGTATTTTATGATCTTTTACTTTATTTTTAATAAATTAGATGGTACAGTTCTTAGATAACAATTACTGGACATTTTTCAGGATCTGGCCTCGAGTAAAATCAGACAAAATTATAGTCAGACACCTCCCTAAGTTTAACCCCCAACTTATCTGAGGGTCATAGCAAATCCCATGATTTGGGGCTCAAAACCTGCCCTCGTCTTATCTGTGAGATCAACTTATAGATGAGTGTCTGTGGTAGATGCTCCATTAAATTGACCTGCTCTGCATTATATGCACACAGTCCATATTAACAAGGCCATCTTCCACCAATAGGTAAAGACCTGCCGTATCAACAGCATCTATTCACGCTGCAAAGAACCAGAGCACTGGTGGGAAATTCGGAGCCTTCTCAGGCACAGTGCTGGGTGCCAAGATGCCTGCTGGACAGAGTAAGTTCAGTGTAGGAGTGGGGGGAGGGTGGGAAGGGGTTGGAGCAGGGAGAAGATGGGCCAAGGGATGGGCAGACAGAGCCTGGGAGTGGGGTGGAATCAGCAGCCCTGACCATTCCCGGTCCTGATCAATGTGCACAGGTCAACGTGGACTTCATCCAGACATATCGCTGCCGCAGATCTGAGTTGACTCAATGTGGCTGCTGGGACATGCCCCAAGTTGATCTTCATGAGCAAAACGCCCTGGCCGGATGCAGGGCTTTGCCGGCAGTGCTGCATCACTGCTCAGTTGTTTAGTTGGGATCTAACTTGTAAAATAGTGGAAAGTGTAAACTACACTGGAGTGTAATAGTGCCCTTGAGCACCGAGATATCACAGCCATGGAGTGTTAAGGTTTATGCCCTAATTCTCAGTCTGGAGACTGACAAGTGGCTCAGTGCTCTCCCCTGTTCTCTGCTTTGGGTAGAACATATGGGGGTGCCCAGTTAAGCATTTGCAAATTCTTCTTAAGAATATTTATACTGTATACTGCTTTTCAACCATCCAATTGATTTTGATGGCAGAGATGTCCAGAGGGGAAGCTGGGGGCGAACCTTTCCCTCTTTGCCTGGGTTTCTAGCACATGGGCTTCAGAAGTTCCGTGGTGGCGAACAGTGCCCGAACCCTCCTTCACAGGGCTGCCAGGCTGGTGTCCCAGGGTTCGCAGGCTGCCTCCAATCCATCAGGGAAGAAGGGCTGCTCGACAGCATTGAAAAGAACGCTAGTAGCACTGAGAACTGTGCACCAGTGCCTCCTCAGTGGTTGCGGCCTGCAAAGTTCCTGTGCCTGCCTCCTGTGCCTGCCCTTGCCCAGGTTGCCCAGAGATAGGGGGGACTTAAGGGTCGCTAGATGGAGGTTGTTTCATTGGGCAAGTATTTTTACGTCCAGGGGTTCAGCTGCAGAGACCCCTTCTCCACACAACTGGAGACACAGTCTGAGGAGTTTGTATCAGACGCAGCTGATACAGACCCCTTCGCTGTTTCCTTACAGGTCTGGTGTTTCGTAGACGGCGATCACATTCAGCGCAAGTCTGGCCTGTCTGCCAACCACGTAGGTGTTGCTCGTCAGTCCTGCTGTGGGGTCTGGGTTCTGGCGATGGTGTGGGCCAGGGATGCCTCCTACAGGTGGTGCCACTGCGCCTTGCCCCAGTGCCACAGGTTGCCCCATGGAGTATCTGTGGGGGTGTGGCCCCAGGTTGCAACCAAACTGCATGGGGGCTGGGGACTAAGTGCCCACGGAATTCCTGTCCTGACACACTCCCGGCTGACTGGGGTCAGGGTTTCAGTCCCAGGGTCCAATGCCAGCTCCTCAGCTCTGGCACGGCTCCTTTCACACTGGGGGGTGGGGGTGGAGTTAGACTTCTTTCCCTCCTTCAGGTTATGGCTGAGAGCTCTGGGCTGGCTGGCCCGAGTCTGTGCCATTGCTACAGGCTATCCTGGGAGCTTCAGCAACCAGTCTCTCAGTCCATGCTGGCTGCTCCATCTGAGCTCCATCTGAGATGGTTCAGGCAATCTGGGCCTGGGAGGGGGGTGGAATCGGCAGGGACCTGGCATGCCATTCTGCGCCGGTGAAGCACCATGTCATGAAGTCCAGTGACCTGGAAGTGCCATAACACTTCTGGGTCACTAGGCCTTGGAACCTAACTGGGACCTCTTTCTGAGTCCCGCATAGGCTGCAGGCCCTGGTATGTTTCAAGGGCACTTCCGGTTTCAGTGAAAACCCGAAATGGTCTTTAAAACCTTCTGGGGCTTTCTGAGACCCATAAAGTGGTTCCCTTTGAGAAAACATATGGGAACCACTGAACTAGGGACATGTAATGGTATTCTTATTTCTGTTCAATCATTACAGATATAATGAAAGCGAGAAGCGTTAGCGCGCCGGGTCTGTTAATACGGAACAGACAGGAGAGCGTGGTTCCGTACAAAGGTACGTTGGCAGAATGGGGCTTACAGCAGCAACTCTCCCAAAGCCAAATATTGCACCAGCCAGTGAAGTCAACCCCAGCTTATAACAGGGTGAAGAGTGTGGGAGCCGACATAAGTGCGCTAGTTCCCAGACACCCAGATGTTTTTGTGAAGAGGCTCCAACATGCGGGTTTTTACAGAAGCTTAACTGTTTTGGCAGTGATTGTGGTCTGGGGAATAAAAGGAGAGGCTGGGCCCTACTAATGTTTGTCTCTTGCAGGAATACACACCTTGCAGGTAGGATGACTGAGCTCCAGTAATTTCCTTGTGAATGTGTTTGTCTCTTCTCAGTAAATCATCGTAGACCTATGCTTTCGCTTTGGCTGCAGGGATTTGTGGTCCTGATGCTGTTTTTTGGTGAGTTTCTCAAAGGTGCAGTCTAAATACGTTTTACCTTTCCAATGTCAATTTAAAAAAAACAACTGTTCTCATTTTCTGTTTGATTCAGACAGTAATAAATGCATTTTGTGTTTCCCTTTAGGATTTCTGGAATTTGTGTGCATCATCTCCCGTTTGCCGTATGCACTGCAACTGGATGCACTGCTGAGGTAAAATAGCTTAACCCATGAACACAATGCAAATGGTTGTTTGGACTATAGAAACAATGGTAAGCCTTGATCGTTCAACTCCAAGGAGGAAAAAACCCAGAGATTGAGGGCCCAATTCTGTCCAACTTCCCATGGTCTCCCTATGCCTTACAAGGCATTAAAAATGTCACTTAGGTTTTGACAAAAAACCAAGAGTCATGGTGTTTTGCTTGAAATAGTTATTCTGAGGCCTGCAGAGGCTCAGAATACCCTTGGGAGATAGATACAGGATCCATGGATTTGGGAGCTGCAGATAAAGGGATACTCCTGTATTTTAATACTGACCTCCTTCCTGTGGAAATGAAATGAAGGAGAAAAGAGGTTTGCTTTCCCTTGTGGAGGAAGCCCGTCTTCCTTCCTTACCCAGAAGGATGCCAGAAAGTGTAAGAAAAGGGAAAGACAAGCAAGTAATTCAAATATGCCACCAGTCTTTGAGGGGGGTCCTTGGACTGTTGGCACCTGCAAAAGGGCATCACTGTTTCTTTCATACGTTGAAAGGCAGGCCTAGAAAACCAGATATCCATTCCCATGGTGTATGAATCTGGAAAGTCTAACCTTTTCTTCCTCTTCATCAATGCAGAAGAAAACTTGCTTTAGACACCCCTCCCCCTTAACTGCTGGTCTAGATGAGCCACTGTGCCATTTCAAATTCATTCCCATCATCTGAGATGTACAGCCTACCAGGTGTTCCTGGACGGAAGCTTTGAAAACTGTAGCAGGGGATTACTTGACCGAATGTTCCCCTGTGTTAGCAGTACCACCTAGAAAACGAGGTGGCAAGAAGGTGGATTCCCCCCTTAAATTCTGCAGGGCATGCTTGTTCCTTCTGCGCAGGATGTTCCTTTTGTGGGGAAACATTCAGACTTGAAATCCCCCACCTGCGGTTTGAAGTGGTAGAGTCCAGGAACAGTCCGAACCCACTGAACTGTTTTGCTTTGTCTTCTCTTTTGATCTTTTGGTGATCTTTGCTCTTTCCTGCACAGGCGCAGGAGTGAGACCTTAGAAAATTTTGAGAGAACAATTGTTGATCTCAAACACAAGGTAGCTGAGACCCGGAGTGCCATGGATGACCTAATAAAGCGCGGTGAGGCATTTGAGGTGGGTCACCTAAAGCCGGGGGTTTTTTTCCTGTCACTTTTTCAAAGATAGCTGGGTAGCCCAATCCGGAGCTGCCTGGAGCACCAAAAACGGCTGCCACGGACTCCTCTACACCACCTCCTTGGGATAAGGGGACATTCATCCTCTTCCCCTGGGCAAGGGAAGTAGCCCTGCAGTGGGGCTACTCAGTTCTGCGGCGGCTCCAGAGCCGGCACAGAATTGGAGAGCTGAGCGCCACTGGTCCCACCCTCCTCCCACCCCTCTGCCTTCCCCGCCACACCTCTTCCCCGCACCCCCACTCACCTCTCCACCACCTGGGCAACCGCCGGATGCGGGCCAGCAGCAGAGCCGGCCCAGCGCAGGCTCGCCCTGGGCTAGCTCCAGCATTGTGCCTGTGGCCAGGGCTTGCAAATGTGCTTTATTTGCAACAGTGCATGCTGGCAATGAGCTGGCACGCACTGTTCAGGATCCAGCTCTCAGACTGCTGTAAATTATACATGGAATTGATGGAGGGCCCAATCCTGTCCACCTTTCCAGTGCCAATGAAGCTGCACTGCAGCCCTGAGCTAAGGACAAAAATGTTTGCTTACCTTGAGGAGACCTGCCCCCCCCCGCCACCACAGGATGCAGCGCCCTCTTCATTGGGACGGGAACCTTGGATAGGATTGGGCCCTGAGGCAAAGTTCTGAGTGTGGCTTGGCAGTTTAGAGCTTTTATCCATCCATGTAAGCCAAGATGATACAACATGATTGAAGGTTAGATACAGAGATGCTGAAATGATAAATTAAAAGATATTGTAGGGCTGAGCTGTGATCAGGGATCACAAAAGCCTTAAGCCGCTAACTGGGTTTCATACTTGGTTGCATGTGATTGCAGTTAGATGTGATGCATGGATATCCCAATTTTGCTCTTCCGCTCTTTCCTTTCCTCACATTCTGAATGTCCTGCTTGGTTGGGTGAGAGTGAACAGGACTCACACCTTTGGGGGCAAGCTAACGTTGTTATTTCTCGATGTGGCAATAACTGATATGTGTTTGCAAAGGGGCACTTTGATCTCACACCCCCCCCCCTGTTATTGTATTTTGCTGACAGAATTATTTAATTCTAATGGCTATCTCAAGAAAGGCAAACGGATTCAGCCTGACGGAAGATTTTGCTCTGAAGTCTGAAGGTAAGGCAAGGATAAATCCTCATAGCAAGAACTGTCTCCTCTCTTGTGTTCCTTTACCCCCCTCTTTTCCTGTGTTTGGGACCGGAAAGGAGAAAAAAAAATTCTATTGAGAAGTCTCAGAAGCACACCTTAGATTGTCTTGTGCTTGTGACAGTGAGGTTTTGATGCCAACAGCCCAGGCATTGGGGAGCAAGGAAGAGTGAGAGCAAGGAGTGAGAAGAGTGACAGCATTTGGGGAGCAAGGAGGAGGACTTTTCATGCTGTAAGGCAGTTGTTCTCAGACTTTTTAGCATCAGAACACACTTTTTAGAATGAGAATCTGTCTGGATTCAAACCAAACTAAGTAAGCAAATTAAAAGTATACAATAAGTATAAGTTAAAAAATATTTAAAATAAAGAACTCTCCTAACCCTCCCAAGCAGTTGCTGATCTGTTAAAAAAAATATTCCCCAAACATCCCAAAGGCTGCAGTCCTATCCACAGTTACCCAGGAGTAAGCCCCACTGACTATCATTGTTAAAAGCATATACCTAATAGCCTGTTAAAAGTACAGATCTGTAACATTTCACCCAAAACAGTCACATGCCATCAAGTCTAATATATTAAAAATACAGTACACATTGAAGTGAATGGATACTCACCTGAAATTGGCTTGTGACCCACCTAGTGGGTCCCAAACCACAGTTGGAGAAACACTGCTCTCAGGTTTATTCCATTTGTGGGAATTATCATCCAAACCACTGTAACTCCCCATGTAGAAATGCAGCGGCACCAACATGGTTTTGGCCTCTGGAGGTCTCTTTGAGGCAAGGGGACATTGAATCTGAAACATATCAGCATTTGTTCCCTTGCCTGTGGTAAGCAGCTGGCAGCCCAGTTGGTCTACTCAGTCCTGTGCCAGCAATATTGCTGGTGCAAGTCCATGTGGACCCATCAAGATGCATCAACCCTGGCAAGGGGATTTGGATTGGATGTATGTCGCTGCCACCAAACCGACCCCCTTCCTGGTCCTTATTCGCTCTCTTCCCTGCACGCATTGAACCCCTGTTCTGCACACCCCTACCCCCTCTTGCCCCACACATGATCTCACCTGGCCCCGCAGGCATCTGGGTGTCTGCTTGCATACGGAGCTGGCTGCTTGCTTTTTTGGCAGCAGCCAACCTGCATGCTCCAGAATGTTGCATTTTGCAACATCCAGAAAGTACCTTGCTGTGCTGGAACGCTCATTTCAACTGTGTTAGGCAGCAATAGTATGGGGCTGCTACTTTTACATTCACTCAGAATAGTAACTGCTGATTCACCTGCACAGGAAGATTATAGGAACTAATCTATAACATGTAAACGGAAGTCCTCCTGGTCAGGAAATCAGGTACTGCATCATCCACATGTTCTGAATGTATTTGCACTCCCTCTGGAGGAACAGGTGTGCAGTCTGGGAGTGCTCCTGGACTCACAGCTCTCCCTGGAGAGACAGGTTGCAGCTGTGGCCAGAGGTGCGCTTGCCCAGCTTCGGCTGGTGCTCCAACTGTAGCAGTATTTGAATCTCTCAGACCTGACCATGGTTGTCCATGCTTTAGTGACTTCCAGATTGGACTACTGTAACATGCTGTATTTGGGACTCCACCTTGAAGACAGTTTCAAAACTGCAATTAATGCAGAATGTGCTGCCTGGATGGGTCCTGGAGTCCGACAGATCAGTGATTCTCAAACTGTGGGTCGGGTGTGTCCCCATTCATTTCAATATTTTTAATATATTAGACTTGATGCTACCATGGTATGTGACTACATTTGTGTTACATACCTGTGCTTTTAACAAACTACTGTACTATGTATATGCTTTTAACAATGTTAGTAAATGGGACTTACTCCTGGGTAAGTGTGGGTAGGAGTGCAGCCTAGATTGTTAAAAATTTTCCCGCTTGATGATGTCACTTCTGGTCATGACATCACTTCTGGTGGGTCCTGACAGATTCTCATTCTAAAAAGTGGGTCCCGGTGCTAAATGTGTGAGAACCACTGAGACAGATGGATTCTATTGGACCACTGCTCAGCAGCAACATTGGCTGCCCATTTGATTCTGGGCCCAATTCTAGGTGCTGGTATTGACCTTTAAAGCCCTCCATGGTTTTAGGGATTGGGTTATCTGAGAGACCGCCTTTCCCCATGCATTCTGGCCCTCCCTCTTTGGTCATCTGAAGGGACTCTCCTGCAAGTGCCTCCTCTGACCTCGGTTAGAGGAAGGGCACTGTGAGGGCAGGCTTTCTCCATAGTGGCACCACATTTATGGCACTCCCTTCCAGGGGCGTTGAGGGAGCAGCCCCCTCTCTTAGCTTTTTGGCAAGGTGTCAACATTTAAGGGATGTGTGTTTTGGGTGTGCTGATGGTTGCCTCCTCTGCCTCTCTGTGATGCCTGCTGCGATTCCACCCCCTGGCTCTATTTTATACCAACCAACCCAGCAGTGTTTTTTAAAACATTTTTGTTTTGTTGTATTTATTGTTTCTGTTGTAAGCCTCATGGTTTTTGTGAAACGCCTTGGGCATTTGCCTTTAGCAAAGGAAAGGTGGGATAACAATTTATTGAACAAACAGGCACACAAACAATAAACAGGGGATAACACAACATTAGTTAGTCCATTAGTTAATTTTAGAAATAAGTGGAAATACTGACATTAGTTCAGGGCAGGGGGGACTTGAGGAATGGTGAAAGCCAGAAAAAAACACTTGCTGGGTATTTGCTTAGCCCTTCCTGTTCCTGAGCATCTCATTCTGATTTGATTCTGCCTGTACTAATCTCTGCAGGTGCCTCAGTGATCAACTCCAGCCAAAGCTATTCTCCAGGAGCAGAGGTTTGCAGATGGGGCTTCTGCTGGAAATCATCACAGTCACCAGATGTGATTCTTGAGGTAGGACTCTGCAAATCAGCCTTCTGCCCTTCTCACAAGTGTCGACTTCTCCCACACCTTTCAAGCATCTAGCAGAGACCTTCACTTGCTGTGCAGTCTCCTGGTCAGACTAAGCAAGTCAATGGCGGCAGCTCAAGGCAGTCTTTGAAAGTCCAGTCTCCAGGACTCGATTTGCACTTGCAGGCATTCGTGCCAATGTCTGACTCCACACACCTGCATGCTATAAATGAGTTCACTTATCAGCAAAGATGACATGAGCGCTTCAGATCCTGCTGTCAAACAGTCACTGAAAGGATAATTCTGCAGGCTTTTTTGGTGGGTAGCCTACAATGAAACAGCAGCATTTATCTGCAGCAGCTCATTTTACACAACCTGTCACTGAAAATAGTGCAGTATGTGGCTCAGGCTGCTTCCTGCTGCATACTGTCCCAGCCTTTTGTTTGATTGCATTGGACAAATCTCCCTAAATGCAATTATTGTCCTATCTGTTCTTCCCTATTTTTATAATTTTTTTTCCTTCCAAAAAAATTAAAATCCATTAACAGTCCAATCCTGAGCTGTGCCAGAACAGCCAGGTTGCATGGCCTATGCCAATGTTTCTCAAACTGTGGGTCGGGACCCCTCTGGGTGGGTTGCAAGCCCATTTCAGGTGGGTGTCCATTCATTTCAATATTTTGTTTTTAATATAGCAGACTTGATTCTACCATGGTATGTGACTAACATTTCCCCAAATAAACAGACCTGTACTTTTAACAAGCGATTATGTCTATTCTTTTAACAATGATAGTAAATGGGACTTACTCCTGGGTAAGTGTGGGTAGGATTGCAGCCTAAGATGGTTAAAAATTTTCCTGCTTGATGATGTCACTTCTGGTCATGACATCACTTCCGGTGGGTCCTGACAGATTGTAAAAAGTGGGTCCTGGTGCTAAATGTGTGAGATCCACTGGCCTATGCTCTATCTTACACAGAGTAGGCTGGAGGTCACCTCTGGGTAAGGGGATATTTTTCCTTTCACCCTTTGTAATGCCCCTACCTGCCCTATGGGGCTACTTGGATCTGTTCCAGCTGGGAGTTAGGACATGGTGCGCACCAATCCCACCCCCTCCTGGGCCCAATCATTCTTCCATTCTACCCTCCCTCGCACCGAAACACCTCCCCCCCACTCCTGGAATGCCCTCCCACCACTCTCTCTTACCCCTTGTGCCGCCCAGTTCAAACCCACATTCCTTGGCCAACACAGGTATGGGATCTGGCTCCAGCAGGCCAGTGCATGTCCTTGTGCCAGCACAGCCTGATGATGTCCTGGGTCCACCTGACTGGATAATCTACAATTACCTGGGCATCCTTGCAGCCCCTTGGTCTGGTTCATTGGGTTTGGATACCAGTCATGGCAGGCGTGAGGACAAGCAATCCACAAAATGACTCGTTGACTCTTCCATGCCAACTGTCTGCAATGGCACTGAATTCAAAGAGTCTCAGGGAAGCATCTGGAGACAATGGCTCTATCCAGAGACAATGGCTATTGCAGCAGGATGATACAGCATCACAGAAGCCTCTGGGGAATTAGAAGGGTTAAAAAGGGGGGGGGGAATCAGGCATTTTCTGCACAAGTGCATTCATTGAGGAACCTTTTATACAGGGATGATCTGTGTACTTACTGGAAAATTCAGCAAGGCTTAGTTTAAAGTCAGTTAAAATGAGCAAAAAATTTCCCAGACAGCTTAACCTTACTCAGGTGTGGCCTTGCTAAAGTATGGACAAACTGTTGGTTTTCCCACTACATGTGATGTCTGGGTGTTACTGAGTTCAAAGGGAAAACACTGTTTCTTGAATGACTTCCTCCCTCCCTTTCCTGATAGCCGTTGTGTGTTTGGTTTCCAGCGGGATAACACGCCTGGGAATTGTTGGGCCATGAAAGGATCTAAAGGCTACGTAGTCATCAAATTGACACAAAAAGTCTACCCAACTTATGTGTCTCTGGATCATTTGTCAAGGAGAGTTTCCTACGCTGAAAACATATCAAGTGCTCCAAAGGATTTCTCTGTCTATGTGAGTAACTTCCTCCTGTTCATCTAAACATCTCCCCTCCGTCCCTTTCTTATGACTGAGAAGCTGCCTGAGAAATGGTTTGCTTTGAATCACACACAAGCTTGTCCCAGTATCCGCAAGGGTTCCATACAGATATTTGTATGACCACTTTGAGGTCTCTGTTTTATCTTTCCCCCTTGTCTTCTTTCAGGGATTGAATGGTGATCCTGAAGAAAGGGAAGGTACCTTCTTAGGAACGTTTTCCTACAATATTGATGATTACCCTACGCAAGCCTTCAATTTGTGGGTAGGCTATATCCTTGTATAGAAAGTCCCAAAGGATTTGCAGGCTAACACTGAGAAGGAACTCAGGCCATCATTTCATCCCCCATTCCCTCATCAGGTTATGGAAAGTAGAAAGGATTCACTGCTGAACCCCCCCCCCCCGACTGCTGTGAATTGGATGGGAAATCCAGCGAAGTGGATGCAGGTCATTCCCGAGTTCAGCCCTGCATGCCTCTCTTATTTGAGGATGTGTCTGCCTCTGCTTCCTGCACTGCAAAAAGAACAGGGGGGTAAAGTGGAAGTATGGAGGAAAGGAGAGTGGTGGGCTCTTGTGGTGGAGATGCTGCAGCCCAACACCCTCCTCCACTCTGCCTCTTCTATTCCGCCCCTCTCTTCCTTTCTCAAGTCTAGGGAATGGTAGGAGGGGAAGGAGCAGTGGAGGTGAATGGCGATGGCTGCTCCCCACCCAGTTGCTGCCCGAGGCAGCAATCCGACAGCTCAGCCAGCCTTAGGGGTGGACCCACCCTTTAAAAAAATCCTGCTGCTCATTTCCCCTCCAGGATTTAGGGTGAGGTGAGTCTCAAATGTTCTTCCTTGTCTCTGAATGCCTTTGCCCGCTACCTGTACTTAGGAGACAGAGATTGCATTGTACTGAGTCAGATCATCTCTCTCATTGTGAGTTCTTGCGGGTGGTGGTTGTGGCTTTGTGGTAGAGCAGGTGCTTTATGTGCAGAAGGTCCCAGGCTCAATCCTGGCATTTCAAGATCATGCAGAGAAAGGTTCCCATCTACAGCCCTGGAGAGCCAGAGTCAGTGTTGATAATACAGTGGGCCCTGGTTCTCTGTGGGGATCCTCTGAGGATACTGATTTCTGCAGATAATGAAATCTGTGCTCAGCCCTCAGAGGACCTCCTGGATGTGATTGGAAGTGCCTTCTGGTCCCACCGAAAGGTGTTCTGAAGTACAGCGAGGCCGTGTGTGGCCTCCCTGGGCCACAGAAGGCCTCCCAGACATGTCCAGAAGGCAATTCCAATCATATTCCGTTCGCACTGGCAACTGGAAGTGCCTCCAGATTCGCTAAGAAGGCACTTCTGCTTTGTGCTGGCAACTGGAAGTGCCTTCTGAGCGCCTCTGGGAGGACTTTTGAGGTGTGCGGCCTTGCATGGCCTCCCTGCACCTCAGAGCTCTTTCTGGACAGGACTGGAAGACACTTCAGGTTGCCTCCTTGAGGTCCTCCTGCCATGGGGTCAGCAACCATGTTGAGTGAAATTTGCAGGTACTGAACCCATGGATAAAGAGGTCCCACTGTCCTGAGCCTGATGGTATAAGGCAGCTTCCAAAATCTGTGCTGATTGGTAGCATTCTCCAAAGTTTCAAATGGGTTTTTGGCATCCCTACATGGAAATGCCAATTCAAATATGTGAAGGCTTGAGGGACAATATTCTTCTATTTCAGTGGGTCCCAACCTGTAGGAAACTGTGGACCATTGAGGCAAGAATTGGAATTGTTGGGGACCACATGCAACCTCCCACCCCCGCACACAAAAAATACATTTAAATTTGTAATACAGGTGGCCCTCATTATCCACAGGGATTCCACTGCCAGAAACCCTGCAGATAAGGAAAAACATGGGTATTCAAGCCCTGTGGTTTCCCCCACCTGAACCTGATTGAAGCTGAGCTCCTGGAGGCTCTTCTGAAGCCCTCAGAGGCCGCGGGTGGGCGCATACAGCCTCTGTGGGCTCCAGAAGAGCCTCCAGAGGTGAGAGGAGCACAGCTCCCTTCACCTCGGAAGGCTCCAGGTTGCCCTGCACCATGGGGTTGGGGACCCGTGGATGAAGAAATCTGCAGGTACCAAACCCAGGGGTAATGCGGGCTGCTTATAATTTGAAAAGATTTATTAGAGATTTATTATTTTGATAGAGATGATTTGTGGTTTGCTGCTTTTGCTGCCAGCTGCAGGTGATCCTATCTCAGCCCTCTTGGGTGGTCCATGATGGACTGCTCACTCAGAGAAATGCTGGAAGTAATCAAAAACTTTTTTTTCCTGAGACCTCACGGACCACTTCTGAGGGTCTCAGACCACCTGCGGACCCCGGACCATGGGTTGGGAACCAGTGTTCTATTTCAATAAAATATTGTTGTGCAAGAGTTTAAAAAAATCATTCAAAAACTTCTGTTCTCCCCCCCCCCCCCAATTTATTTACAGGTGGAGAATTCATTGCAATTTAAATACTTGCGATTCAGGATTTTGAGCAACTGGGGCCATCCAGACTATACCTGTATATATGGGATTCGTGTGAATGGTATGCAATGGTGAAGAATGCACGTATGGGATTCATGCAAATGGAGAAGAATCCGGTTGATGTGCAGAAAAAAATACATCACAGTATAATAAACGAACACAACAAATATTATAATAGGTCAATAGGTAGGGGTGTTTTGGGGGTGGGTGGACGGGTGATATTTTTTCAAAAATATCTTGATTTAAATAGCAAAGAGCGATGTATTCATTTAATCCAAATTTTTATTCAAAATTGTACAGTTTGAAACAGTGTTTTGTGTGTGTGTGTGTTAATTTTGGTGATTAAAAAATGGAAAAGGGTAAAAAGTGGTGTTCTGTGTTTTTATTCCTAGAAGTCATATTTTAATAAATTTCACATGCTGTTAGGGTGTTCTCACGGTGGACAGTGACATTTAAGTGGAAAATTGTGCAGAAATTGGTCAGAAACCCCCCAGATGGCAGTCACAAAGACTACTAGTGCAACACATTGCGACTTGCAGCGGGTGCATCTGGAACATCCTGTCCAGAATGCTGCCTGTAATACAAAAACAGCATACGTTGCATACCCAGCTCCAAACACTTCCAGTGGAGAGCACTGCAGTAAAGGGAAACAAAAACAAAAACAACATACCTCAAAGCAGTGGGAAAGCTCCCATTGTATTCTATGGGGCAAATGCCCCGTCGCGAGCCTTTAGGACCCCACAGAAGCCTCTCTGAGGCTCCTGACGGTGTTGGAAATTGTGCTTCCCTTTTTGCGGAAGCACAGTTTATAGTGTCAGGGAAGCTTCAGGAAGCTTCCCTGATGCAGTCTATGGTTGCACGAGGCTCCGTGAGCCTCTGGTGAGTGTGGGGGCAGATTTGCTCACGGGGGCTGGCAACAGCCTGTGGGTGGGTGGGTGGGTGCCATCACGGAACTTTGCCCCTGGGCGCGGGGCTGGGGAGGTTCGTCACTGCCTCAAAGGCTTGCAGAGGAAGGCGACTGTCAAAGTCAGCACAAGAAGCAAAAAACCAGAACCTCTGCCTGAAGTCACTCAGTGTAGCGCTGCCTCCGCCTTCTCTCCTGCTGCATGTTCTGCAGCCATTTTTTAAAGGACTAGGCTGGAGCTCACCAGGGTAGAGATAAGAGGGTATCCGGGTTGTGACCCCCACTTGAAGCCCTCAGGAAGAGATGATGCAGCAGGGAAGGGCAGAGCTGGCCTTGGGAGTCCTGGAGGAGGTTTCAACAAGAAAAAAGAGGCCTCGAGCCTCGAAGGGGGTAAAATGGCAGTATTTTGCTTTAGTTTAAGATTTCATTGGTGACGGGAGACAAGGCATTTTGCGCACAAAGGAGCACTTTGTACAACAGCCTGCCGCTTTCAGAACACGTGTGGGAAAAAATACTTAGCTAACACTTCTCAGAACTCATTACACGGAAACACATGCTTTGACTTTTGTCGTAATTGTGGAGACTTTGCCAAGTGTTAGCAGACAGGGATCCCTTCTCTACATCCCCCCCCCCCGTCTTCCTACCTTGGGCGATACCAGGGCTCAGCGTCTGCATAATCTCACCTGTCTGTTCCCATGGGCTCAGGTCGGGGTCAGCTCCGTGGCCTCACAAGCAGCCTAGTCCTTTGGTCATGAAGACTGGGGCAGTTGGTGGGGGGAAGGGCAGTGTAGAACGGCTATGCTGGAGGCATCACCAACAGCATGTGCTCTGATGCTAATGACTATGGGGCGTGTGTGTGGCTAGATCCGATGCAAAAAGCAACTGGCGGAAATACATTTTTAAAAAGACCTTTTCTCAAAAACCTTTGTCAAAAACCTTAAGTGTAATCTAGTAACAAAAAGTCTGACATCACTGACATCTCATGACATCTCTTTCTCTTATGACCTAGTGAGTGTCTACAGCCCTCTACAGGAGGAAAAATAAAAATGTGAAACAAAGTCTCTTTTCCCGGCAATCAAGTCCTGTCATTTTGCCAAGCTACGTACAGTCTGAGTGTTTACCAGAGAAACTTGGACATTTAATTGAATTTAAGACCCCAGATGCAAAGGGCCCTACACCCAAGGAAGTACGCAAAGGATCTCAGCTCAGTTGTGCTTACCTAATTTGGCATGAAAGTATGAATTGGAATGCAAGTGAAGCAGAAGTATACGCATCGTCCCTTGGCATCCACAGGGGTTCCGTTCCCAGAACGCCTGAGAAGCAAAAATCACCGATATTCAAATCCACAAAAAAGCAGTTTAAATCATTTCTAAAAGGCTGCTGTATTTAGGCATGCGTGCTTCAGCTCTTGATAAATTGAGGCTGCAATCCAGAGCACCGCTTGAGCTGGCCCAGGCCCCCTGCAGTGTTTCAAAATTCTGTGTGGTTGGGAAGAGGTTTGGGGGCTGGGGGCGGAGGAACAGAAGTCATGTTCTGCTCCAGCGAAAGAAGAAAACTAAGCTGGAAAAGAAGCATGAAATCATTACACTTGCCTTATATGTGAGGTGAACATTATGAGTCCATGAGGTTGGTTTTTCTGAGCCTGGATAGATTGCTTTTTATAACCACACTACTTAACCGCAGGAACTTTTCATTGGGGCCAGAAACAAATGGACAACCAGTGCAGCTCCTTGAGGATGGATGATCCATGCACCCTTTGGCTCGGCCCAGAAATGAGTTGAGCTTCAGCATTCTGGACCATGAGTAATTTTTGAAAAAAATTTTTTTTATTTACTTACTTTAAGTCATGTGTACGGGAAAAATCACAAACATATATGTACAGGGTAATACACAAGGGAAAAAACACCAGGAAATCGCCGAACTTTAGGCCATACTCTTATGTTTCCCTACCTATCATCCTTGAATAACTTATTGTTTATCTAACCACTCATACAATGGTTTCCACAATTTCTGTATTCTCTCTATTTCGCCATCTCCCAATCTTTCCGTCAACACATCTATTTCGACCATCTCATATAATTTCTCAATCCACATCTCTACAGTGGGAGTATCAGGGTTCTTCCACAATCTAGCATACACCAATCTCGCTGCAATAATTGCATACAACAAAATATGTCTAAGATCATTGTTATAACTTTCAGGAAAAATGCTCAAGAGAAACAGTTCTGGTTGGAAATGTATTTCACAATTAAAAATAATTTGAATAGTTCTATATATTTTTTGCCAAAAATTTTTGGCCTTAGGGCAAAGCCACCACATATGATAAAAAAAACCTTTCACCTCTTTGCATTTCCAACACTTATCGCATGTGCCGGGATACATTTTTGCTAATCTATCTGGAGACAGGTACCATCTATAAAACATTTTGTATATGTTTTCTTTCATTGTTACTGCCTTAATTATCTTCATATTTCTCTTCCAAATCTGGTCCCAATTATTCATTGTTATATTATGTCCAATATTTTTTGCCCATATAATCATTACCTCTTTTACCGATTCGTCTTCCATTTCCATACTCAACAGATATTGATACATCCTTCTGATATAATTTTGCTCATTTGATAAAAATATTTTATCAAATTCCGTCTCCTCTGGGTAGATTCCTTCTTTTTTATCTTTCAACCATCTTGTTTTAATCTGTAACTCCGTCAACCAATCCAGTTCAATCCCTTTCTCCCACAATACCTCTTTTGAGTACATAACTGCTTTCTCATCTAATAGTTCATCATATCTCCTATTCTGTGAACCTCGCAACCACATTGGCCTAGTATCAATTTCTAACAGTTTCACCCATCTTGGAATCTTCTTGTAAACTTTATATCTGATTTGTTCCCAGACAAACAACAATGCCCTTCTTATTAGATGTTGTTTAAAGTAACTATGATATTTGGCTTTATCATAAACCAAAAAGGCATGTGGACCAACCTGCAAATCGTGTAGTTCTAATTTTAACTCTCTAGATTTTTCAGCTTCTGCCCAATCCTTTATCCAATTTAATGCCGCCGCATAGTAATAAATTTCCCAATTTGGCATTCCGAAACCAGCTCGTTCTTTAACATCTTGTAATAATTTCATCTTTATTCTAGCTTTTTTCCCTTGCCAAATGAAATTAGCCATCATTTTATTCAAATCTTGAAAGAAAACCTTTTTTAAAAAAATTGGGATTGTCTGAAATAAGAATAATATTCTTGGCAGCACGTTTGACTTAACTGTTGCTATTCTACCCAACAATGATAAATTTAATCCATTCCATCTTTTTATGTCTTTCTTAATCTCCATCATTAACTTTAGATAATTATTTTCCATCAACTCACTACATTTATCTGATATATTAATTCCCAAATATTTAACTTTCTTTGTGTTATTAATACCAAATTCCTGTAGTTGCTGTTTCTCTTGTTTTCTCATATTTTTTACTAATATTTTCGTTTTATCATCATTTATCTTCAATCCTGCCATTTCACCGTATTCTGTCAGATTCTCTATCAAATATTTTAAAGACTGGTTTGGATTCTCCAAGATAAAAGTAAGATCGTCTGCATAAGCTTGAATTTTAAATTCTTCATTTTGGACCTTCACTCCCACAATTCTTTCATCTCTTCTTACTATATTATTTAATATTTCCAGAGTTATAATAAACAGTAATGGAGATAAAGGGCATCCTTGTCTTGTTCCCTGTTGGATTTCTATATTCTTGTTATGTCTCCATTTATCTTTATTCTTGCAGTTTGTTTGGTATATATCTTCTCTATAACACTTATAAACTTTGGCCCAAAATTCATCTGGTACATTTGTTGAGTCATAAAGTTCCAATTTACTCTATCAAATGCTTTACAAAAGAGATTACAATATAGGACTCTTACATCATTTTTGAGAAGAGAGAATGTTAGATATAGGTGGTTACTCCCAGAAGGATTAGTTTTTACATATCAACTGAAAAGATATAGTATAACATCAAGAATGAAAATGAGAAACTTCTTGGAGACTTTGCAAAGAGATCAAGAGGAACAAGAACTACCAAAAGACGTAAGAAAGGATAACTATGATCGAGGAAAAATTAAAGAATCTCTAGAGGATACAACACCCTTAGAGAAAGAATCAGAAGTAGGATCGGACCACAGTAAAGAAGATGAAGAAGCAGAAGGGGAAGAAGAAGATGAAGAGGAAGAGGAGCAGGATGATGAATCTGAAAAGAAAGAAACCATTAAAATTAAACAACAAAGATGTCAACCAAGAAGAGAAGTGAAAATAAAAAGGAAAAGTATAGAATGATAGCTGCAGATACTCAACTTGAGATTTTATCCATAAATATTAATGGATTAAACGCACCACGGAAGAGAAAAAGGATTTTTCATCAGTTAGAAAAAGAGCATAAAGATATAATAGCAATTCAAGAAACACATATATTGAAAAAAGATTGGAAATTTTTACAAAATAAGAAGTTAGGTGAACTATTCTATACAGCAGAAACAAAAAGGAAGAAAAAAGGCTTAGCCTTATATGTTAAACCTTGGTTGAGTCCAAAATTGATTTATACAGATGAAGATGCCAGAATATTGATAGTGGAAATCACATATGCTGAAAAGAAATTATTGGTGGTAAATATATATGCTCCTAATGACTCTTGTGAAAATTTTTTTGAAAAATTACATAGAAAATTGGCTACTCTAAATGAATTTGACTTGATCTTGTTAGGTGATTTTAACTCAACGTTTGACATAAACCTAGACAGATCAGTTAAAAGGAAAAAAAAAAGGAGGTAATCTACCCAAATCATTCTTACAAATAGCAGAATTTAATTTGATTGATACATGGAGAGTCCAAAATCCAGAGAAAAGGCAATATACTTATTTTTCAACACGACATAAAGTATGGTCAAGAATAGATATGTGTTGGATTACAGCAACAACAGAAGCATTTGAAGCAGAAATATTACCAAATACCTTCGCGGATCATAATCCAATTAGTTTAAAATTTAATAAATCTCGGAGGAAAGGGCTCTGGAGATTGAATGTTATTGATATGAAAGATAAAGACTTTGTGAACTTAGCTAAAGAAGAAATGAGCTGGTTCTTTAAAATAAATAATCATCCAGAAATGATAATCATCCAGAAATGAAACCACAAATTATTTGGGATACAAGTAAAGCGTACTTTAGAGGAATTATGATGAAATTTTCAGTAAGGAAAAAAAGGAAGAAAATTCAACTTATCAAAGAACTAACCTTAAAATTAAAGAAGAAAGAGCAGGAGTTCCAAGAGAATCCATCTAGAGAGGAATTAGTTGCGAATATACAGAAACTTCAACATGAGATCAGAATCATACAAACGGAAGAAATGGAGAGAAAATTAAGATTAATTAAACAGAATTATTTTGAAAACGCTAATAAACCTGGAAGATGGCTGGCACACAGACTGAAAAAAGAACGACAGAGGAACTTTATAAATAGTTTGATAGATGAAAATGGAATTGAGAAATACAAATCCTCAGAAGTTAAACTCATTATTGAAAATTTTTTTCAACAATTATACAAGAAATATAATGTAGATCTGGACCTGCAAATGGATTATTTATTAAAAAACAATATGCTAAAATTGACATCAGAACAGAAACAAATTTTAGAGCAAAAAATTTCCATGCAAGAACTATCAGAAGCAATCAAAAGACAGAAAAATCAGAAATCCCCCGGACCAGATGCAATTCCAGCAGAATATTATAAATTATTTGAAGAGACGATACAATTACCATTTAAGGATCTGGTTAATGATATATGGGAAACGGGAAATATTCCAGACTCATGGACAGAAGCTTTAATTACGTTAATGCATAAACAAGGAACAGAAAAGAAAGTAATTAGAAATTATAGGCCAATTTCTCTTTTGAATACAGACTACAAGGTTTTTGCATCAATATTGGCTGGAAGATTAAAGAGAGTTCTGCTGCAAATAATACACCAAGATCAAACGGGCTTCTTGCCAAAACGACACTTAAAAGATAATGTGAGAGTTATTATTAATATAATAGAATATTTTGAGGCACACTCAGAGAAAAAATTAGGATTAATTTTCGTAGAGTAATTTTTGAAATTTTTTGAAGGCAGCCCCAGGCAGAGCAGCACACAACAGTCATATGAGTGGGAAGTTTGGAGTCATAAATGCGTGGCTTAGAATCAATATAAATACCCAACAGGGGAAGTTGGAATCTGATGTTTCAAGTGTAAGACAGGGATAATTGTATCTTCCAAGCATGTAGACCATTAAGTGGAGACAAGTTGCCTCTTCATGCTCAGGCAACAGATCTGTGGCTCCATTCAAGTGTGGCAGTCTTAAGAGTCAGAGTTTAGTGGCAGGGTATGCCATTTGGACTATCGGCCAAAGGCCCCAATGCACTCTTTAGAGCCCCCCACCCAGGCACTCGCCCCAACCTTATCTGAGTCTGGGAGTACTTAGTATTATCCAAACCTGTGATTGTTTGATTCAAAGAAAAGGTTTGCTTGTTTCACTGTCCTTCCTGTTCAAATACTGGTGAAAAAAATCTTCCCGTTTCCCCTTTTGCCATCTACGCTTCCATATCGTATTATGCTGTCTTTAAACATCCACCCGAGGGCTCTACCAATCTTAGATTTTTAAAGTTTCTTCTTTTTACCCTGGAAATGGCCGAATACCTTTATGCCCAGACAGATCATTCAAGTGGCACCTCCCCATGCCCATGGTGTTGCCTGCTGCCATAAAGGGAGGCCTGCCTAGGTCAGGCCAAAACGGTGGTTCTGTGGCCTGGTGTGGTGCAGAGCCAAATGACAACACTGAGGTGAGAAGCAAGCACGGGTTTGTTTATTGAGGCCTTGACTCCTTGGAGACAAGAATTTCAGAAGCTCCGGGGTTTGGGGCAGCAAGAATTTATACAAAGCAGCACGACATGATTCCCCAAAGCACAAAGTCATGCCCCTTTTCCCGAAAGCGACAATCTTCACTCAGCACTTTTCCATCATGCTCACTGCACGAGCTGCTCACACAGGAGGAATGTGAACCTTTCCCCTGCTGCCTTATCGACCAAGCAGCATTGTGTGTGAATTGCAAGACGTGCCCACTGCTTGTCTTACTTAAGGAATCCATATCTGTTCTCTTGACATGCCATCCCTCCTATTGAGGCCTAGTAAGGCCTATCAACTCTTTGGGGCCCAACAATGGTAAAAACAGAATAAGGAAAGAACAGATCTTTTGCTTTCCTTTAAGAGGATTTCCAGAACTGTCAGCTCTCCCTGTCTGACCTTGTTCTGCTCTAGAACCAGCAGGACCTGCATGCTGTCCCATTTGTCACATTTCAGCTCCCAGCACATCCCTGCCTGCCCTCCTGCCTCAAAGCACCACATTGCCTGAGGCAGAGGAATATTTAAAATTACAAGCAAGCAGTCTTCAAGCACATCCAAGATTATCAAGCATGATCTGCATTGCAGTTTCCTCTTCAAATCTTCGTCTTATAATTTGTACCAGAGCATGGAGAAACTCTACTTGTGTGTCATGGCTTTATCTTCTGCTCAGGACATTCTCACACTACACTCCGCAGAACCTGGGTCAAGTTAACAGAGATTGAAATGTGACATGGTAAGCACAGGGGAGCTAGAATAAGCCCAAGCTACTTACCTGTGATGTTTTAAAAAGGCACTATGATGACAACAATAATTACATAATATATAAACTAATATAGAATATGTTCAGCCTGCCAGGTACTGATCAGTCCCCTTAGTTTTAGAGTCCTAGGCAGGCAGAAAAAGTGAGGTTTGTTGTATAGGACAAAAAAAGAAGAGGCATGGGTATTATTCTGCGTGGCTTGTATATGGAGTTTGTGTCTGTTTTGATGGATCACAAGATCTGCAGTGTTGGCTCATGGTGTGGTGTACTGACCCTTTAAGAGCTAAGTCCAGGAGGCCTCAGGATAAGAAAGGTCACGGAAGAAAACTACAGAACTAAGTTCAGTTTTGCTGAGTTGATGTGTCCTGAGGGGTTGGCTTGTATGAGCTTCACAGATGCCTGAACAGTCCTAGGACCCCTTGGTCCAAACACTAGAGAGAGTCTACAGATAAGATGTGCTGGGTGGTTGTTTTGCCGTTCACTAATCTAAGTTTTAGGCACAGGGTTTTCCAGCGTGCAATAAAGAGGGGAGTTATTATTAGACACACTTCCGTGTCTGGTGCGGTCCTCTGGCATGTTACAACCCAGTTTTCTGTGATCCCGACTGCACCAATCTCCTGTCAAACAGACCATTCATTCCAACTGCTTTCTATCTCTCGATCCTACAGTCATTTGCTCTTTTGATTTCTTTATGCCCTTTAAAGACACACTTTGTTGCACTACTGAAAGATGGTGTTGTTTATGTGTGGAAGCATGCCTGTAGATCAGAAATGTGGTGATTGTTGGCATTTACTGGTAATATTTATGACTTTAAGAAAAAAATGATGACAAGGTCAGACATTTACCAGTAACAAGTTGGGTAGAAGCAGGCAGGCAGAGAAGGATGGGGAGAGGCTTAACCATTTTCCCCCAGTCATTTTTCTCCTCAAAATCATCACCTCAAGTTGCATTGTCATCTATGGAAGGAAAGATATAGGGTCCCCATAACTGCCTTGTGCCCAGAGCTGGCCCACCAACAAGATTGGCTGAAGTGGCAGCTTCAAATCGTGGGCTGGGAAGGAGATGAACTGGATGGTGGGGGGATGTCCTGCACCCTGTTTCTGCCTGTGACCATCCCTGACCCATCACTCCAAAAGTCTTCTAGCTTACAAAGACATGCCATAATCTCACAACCTGTCTCACTGATTTTGCTCTAAAAATGCAGAAAATTTAAACTTACGCCCCCCCCCCCCCCGGAATTCACAATAATGTGTAATTTGAACTGAATCTTTGTGCTAGATTTTTCTGTGCTACATGGTATTTTGAGGGTTGACCTACAGGTTTCCTAGGATGCATTGCTACATCCAAAGCTAACCTACCACATGGGACTCAGTGTTGACCTGAAGAGCGGGAGGTCTGACTGAGGACTAGAGCTGCAACCCTTGCCTGAAGAAACATCTGGGGATGCAAGTTCAAGGCAACTGGAAGTGTCCGAGAACTGCAGAAAACGCTGTTGACAAGCTGAGCCATCCCAGCTGGTGAGCACCCTTGGTGAGAGAGATGAGTTGCATTCCAGCTGGTGTTCAGAGATGAACACTCACAGCAGGATGTAGCACATACCGTTGGCGTAGCTGCACTGGCACTGGAAAGTTGGATAGAATTGGGTCCTTTATTTCGTTAGCACTGGATAAACCCACTTCTTCCAACAGCATCACTTTAACTGTACA
Organism: Tiliqua scincoides; assembly: GCF_035046505.1. NCBI lineage: Eukaryota > Metazoa > Chordata > Lepidosauria > Squamata > Scincidae > Tiliqua > Tiliqua scincoides. The sequence goes on from NC_089821.1 coordinate 120,544,497, forward strand.
TCCATGCGACACATTCAAACAGTGAAGGTCTGTTCACATAGCACTGTTCCCTGGTACATCTCTGTACCAAGTTAAAGAAATTGTCACTCTGTTTCTGGGTCCAGTTGTTCATACATACTATTCAACAGAAGTACAGGTTGAGTCATTATTTTTGAGGGTTCCTTTCCCAGAACTCACCTGGATGGCAAAAAATGCACTAACTCAAATCAGTTTAAGTCCCTTTGCTCTGGTGATTTAAAAACAGCCTTGCTGATCTTTTGTAGTGCACAGAGAGGCATTCAGTCTCTCTTCAGGTGCTTAGGCTTCACTAGGAGGCAGCAGTCCCTCCCTTCACCAGGAGCCTCAGTGAGGGGGAAAGAATGGAGGAAGTGATCATCACTGCCATTTAGCCTTCCTTCACATGCTTTCACATGGGCAGGAGTGAATCCTGGAGAGAGAATGATTGATGGATTGTCAGCTGGCTACCCTCCCTTGCATTATTAAAGACTGTTTTCCTTTCCTTTAAAGGGTACTTCTCATCAGCATTGAGATAGAAAAATCTGTGGATTCCCCCTCTCCCTCCCTCCCCCTGTGAAAAATCTGTGGATAATTAGGTTGTACCAGTAATCACTTGCATGACTGTCTCTCTACAACAGTCAAAAGCAGTTTTTTAAACTGTGATTTTAAAGGGATGGATTTTTTCCCCTTCTTCAGGGATCAGCACATTCCTTCTCATTTGCAGTGGCCATTCACGTTGAGTCAAATCCATGTATAAAATATCCATGTATAACAAACAAGGTTGGACCTGTACAATCTGTGTACAGTGTGTACATAAATAGACGATATGAAATCTGAATCCAGTTACAGTCATTTACACAGAATGGTGTATCCATATACAGTGGTACCTCGCATAACGAATGCCCCGCGCAGCAAAAAACCCGCATAACGAAAGCGTTTAGCGAAGTTTGGTAACTCGCACAACGAATTTTTATGACTTATGCTTCGCATAACGAATTTGTTTGTTTGTTTGTTTGTTTGTTTATTTTGGTTTGTCTTAAGGGGGGATCTTCATGCCGGTTTATGCTCACATTCACCCTAAGGAAGGATGATGCGTTCTTGGGGTTTCCTCGCGCAGCAGCGGGTCAGTCAGCATCCCTCCCTCCCTCTCACACACATACTTATGCTCTCTTCACCACCACTCACTCACTCACTCACTCACTCACAGGGCCAGGCTCCTGTGTGCCTGTCAGGGGTTGCACGTTTTTGCTCCTGCCCGTTTTTGTGCCCCCCGCAAGCCTGGAACATCACAGCCCTCTCTCTCCCCAAGCCTGGAGCATCCCAGCCTCTCTCCCCCCCCCCCGCAAGCCTGGAGCATCCCAGCCTCTCTCCCCCCAAGTCTGGACCATTGCAGCCTCTCTCTTCCCCCCCCCCCGCAAGCCTGGAGCATCACAGCCCTCTCTCTCCCCAAGCCTAGAGCATCACAGCCTCTCTCTTCCCCTCCCCCCGCAAGCCTGAAACATCACAGCCCTCTCTCTCCCCAAGCCTGGAGCATCGCAGACTCTCTCTTCCCACCCCCCGCAAGCCTGGAGCATCCCAGCCTCTCTCTCATCCCAGCCTAGGGAGTGAGCCCAGGGAGTGAGCCTAGGGAAGGAGTCCAGGGAGTGAGCCTAGGGAGTGAGCCTAGGGAAGGAGTCCAGGGAGTGAGCCTAGGGAAGGAGTCCAGGGAGCCCAGGGAGTGAGCCCAGGGAGTGAGCCTAGGGAAGGAGTCCAGGGAGTGAGCCTAGGGAAGGAGACCAGGGAGTGAGCCCAGGTAGTAAGCCCAGGGAAGGAGTCCAGGGAGTGAGCCTAGGGAAGGAGACCAGGGAGTGAGCCCAGGGAGTGAGCCTAGGGAAGGAGCCCAGGGAGCCCAGGGAGTGAGCCTAGGGAAGGAGACCAGGGAGTGAGCCCAGGGAGTGAGCCTAGGGAAGGAGACCAGGGAGTGAGCCCAGGGAGGCTTCTCTCCCGTCCACGCATCCCTGGAGTGAGCCCCATTGACTCTACTGGGGCTGACTTACCTTTCCCCTGTTTTTGCACTGGTATGTATGGAGATCTGCCCCCCCCCCAACTTCCATCTGTTGGTTCTGTGTGCAAGGGGTTTTGCACTGGTCTTGCTGCGATGTCTATATAGAGATCTTCCCTCCCCCACACCTTCCCCCTGTTTTTGCACTGGTCTGTATAGAGATCTGCTCCCCCCCCACTTGTTTTGGAATCAAGCTCCCCACTCAGCATCCCCCCGTTTTTGAAATCCTCAGTACAGTATGTATGCCTTTAAAGAGCACTTAATAAACACTTTGTAAACCAAATTTGACTTTGTTCTGACTTTTCTTGCCCATAGGAAGGCATTAATTAAATTTCAATGCATTCCTATGGGAAAACGCGCTTCGCAAAACGAAAAACTCGCATAACAAAAGGACTCGCAGAACGGATTAATTTCGTTATGCGAGGCACCACTGTACAGCCATACTGTACCTGGGTACATCATAACAGCTCTAGAAAGGCATTCTCAGAGAGATTTTCTCTAATTCTGAAGCTTGCTTTCCCTAGTAGTCCATCAAAGTATTTCCAGAATGATCTGGTTCTTGACAGTTAGGTCAAAACTGCATTGAGACTGTCTTTGAGAAATGGTTGTTTCATGGGGTGGTCTTGGCAATCCCCTTTGGCTAACCCTGCCACCCAACGATCCAGCTTCAGTCATTCTCCCTGAGTGACGATGCAGCTGTAGAACCCAACGGGGAGAGAATAAAGCAGGGGTCAGGGAAACTGGCAGCACTTAAACAGGAATTTGGGCAGGAAGAGGCAGGAGGCATCTGTGCATAATATTTCCCTGGCGGCCAATGAGGAACTAGGAAGAGGGTAGTTGTCAGCCTGCTGGGGGTTGCTGCCTGTGACCCATGGGAACAAAGGCTGAGGAGAAGGAAGTTGGATGATTTAACCTCCTCCTCTGGCTGTGGCTGCTTCCAGTCCCTCTTTGGGAATGGACCTTGGGTCTTTGCCTGTGTAATCAGTGGCAATCCCAGCTGAGCAGCCAGTGAGAACAGGGACCCCCTTCTGCCCCAACCGTACAAGAACCGGGGTCGGGAAAGTCCGGCGTAGCTTGACTCAAGTCGAATCTAGAGTCACCACCCCTTGTGACTTGATTCAAAAACGAGTCATAACGTTGGCATTTTCCAAGTCGCCGAGTCGCCCTTTTGCGACTCTAAAAGACTGGAGTCAAGTTGCCCCCTTTAAAAAGCCCACCATGGGAAAAACAGGGCTGCTGCCAGGGTGTGTGTGTGTGCGCGCGTGTGTGTGTGTGTTGGAGTTCTCCTTTAGTAGTCCCCTGCTGTCCCATCCCATCAGTAAACAGGGTGGGAGAGTTACCAAAAAGGGCTATTTTGTTTAGGGGGAATTATTACACTACCCTTTTTGGAACCTCAGGATCGCAGGCTGGATAACAAGAAGGCATAATGCAGAGAAATTCCCTTTAGCTTAAAGAGACTGGGAGAAAGATAACCTTCTAATAAAAGATTATAGTTTTATTACGGAAGCACAAAGGTAAACATAATGCACATGGAAAAATGGTAAGTATATGTCTACTTGAATGCTAGTACTTGAATCCAGTGTACCTAGCTTTCATGGTGGTTGCATGTGGAGAGTATTTGGTGCATCCGAGGAAATTAGAAAAAAGGAATGGTTTGTAGGGAAGGATTTTAGGGGTCCCTGATCTGCCAAACCCAGTTGCTGACTAAAGATGGGGAGACAAGGGGAGAAAAAAGGGGGGTTGAAAGAAGGGAAAGAGTTCCAGACGCGGGATAGTTACCTGTCTTGTAGAGCAGTTGGATGGGGGGGGGAAGAGTCCTGTGTGCAGGACCCTCTGACACAACACAGATGTGTCCTTGGAGGGGGAGCCAGAGAGAGCGAGCATGTGGCAGCCCTCTCTTAAAAAGGGTTTTTCTGACTGTCTGGGCTGGATGGTAAGCTTCCATCATCCACACAGTGGGGTACTTGGAATATGTAAAACATTGAAAAGATAATCAGCAAAATTCAATAGGGTCAAATGACTGTCTTCCTAGCTGGGGGAACTTACACAATACTGTAAATACAGTAACTCAGGTAGGCATTTCAAATTTGCATAGAGTACTTAAACAGTGACTGAGTTAAAACAATACAATGAATAGGAGACACTCAAACAATGATTTACAATGCCAGACTTCTTCCTAGAGAGGTGGAGGTTGTATAAGCTTGTGATTTGACCAGAGTTTATGGAAATGTGTGCTGGAAGAAGTTTGGTCTGCATGATGTTTTTGTAACATAACCAGATATAGAGCGAAAATTACAACTAAAAGGAAAAAGGAGATTTTCGCGTAACAGATTTCCTGCCTTGGGGCTCAGATCACATGAGTGGTCTCATGGCCCCACACAAAATAAAACTAAGTAAGCAAAGCACATTAAAACAAAATTATAACAAAAACAACAACAACATTCTCTTGTGCTGAGAAATCGTGTATGCTTATAACACAGCTTATTAGTATCAAGCATTGTGCCTAGGGGGCAGTACAAAATTGCTTTCCTCCAACATCAGGGTGGCAAAGTTGTTGTCTTCCTCGAAGGGGTGGCGTTTGGCACAGCTTGAACTCGAGAAGTGTGTGGATCCTGTTCCATACATGGACCTGTCCATCCGGAGCATAGCCATGGCTCAGTGAGTGATCACCTTGCTGTCTCGCTGAGAGAGTCCACAGGCTGAGTGAGGAGTCAGATTGTTCTGACAGCCATGCTGCTTCCAAGACGAAGTACAGTCCAACAGAGCACGGGTCCAGCTTGTCTTGCAGTCCACGCCAGGGTTCCCAGGGGTGTGAGGTCGCTCAACTCATGTACACACCGACAGGATGCTTGAGGTGGCTTTTGCACTGGCATTCATTTCCCCGCCTAGATACTAAAGATATCAGTGCACGAGATAATGCTGAAACATTACACGATTTCTGAGTGAAACAAGAGTAAACACATTTTAAAAAAACTTTAACAAAATAACTCTGTCTTGCTCGGGGTTTCTTTGGTTATCTCTTAAGTTCATGGAGAAATGTTTCTTCTTAAGTTCATGGAGAAATGGGCAGGAGGTCTGGTCTAGAGGGTTGAGCCTCCATTTGCCTGAAGATAACATCCAAAGGTTGCCAGTTCGAGGCCACCGGCACCGTGCGACCTTGAAGCAGCTGACAAGCTGAGCTAAGTTATTCCATCTGCTCTGAGCGTGGGAGGATGGAGGCCAGAATGTGTGGCCAGATCAAGAAAGAAACATCTGAATGTTGTGGTTTCTTGAAAGATAGAATCTTCTTTCAAATTGTAAAAATCCCTACGGGGATTTAAATTGTCTGCCTATGTAAACCGCCTTGAATAAAGTCTGAGGAGAAATCTGAGGACCAAGAAAGGCGGTATAGAAATACCTGTAGTATTATTATTATTATTCATGCAAAACCGTTTTATCTGCTCACTGCATCTCAGGATATGTCTTCCTTGGATCAGAACACATGAGGTCATTTACATGAATAGAGGTTACATGAATAGGGTATAGGGGTTGTAAGACATAGACTTTAGAATTGATTATCACCCAATTTGTGCTGCAGTACCAGATTAGCATTGGATAGCCAATTTTTCCTATCAACTGGACTTGACCGAGAGTCAGGAGGGCTGATAAACATTCTGATTCTCGCACTGTCCATCAGTTAAAAGTGTCTGTTGTGGGTGACATACAACAGGCAAAATGGGGTGTTATTTTCTATAATATTGGTTTTGGCTGAGCATCTGGATTTGTTGTGCCAGCTCTGAGAGTTGGTTATACTTTTCCCTTTGCCAACGTACAAGCAGAATGAAGAAAATACAAAATAATAGTTGGACAACAATGGTAAACACGATGGGAAGAAGCCCCAACATTAAGAGATTGTTTGCTGAGGGACTGTATCCTTTGAAAATGTCCCTCACTTGAAAATGTCTATCACTGGTGGGACATAAAGTGTTCAGATACCTTAGGGTTATTCTGTATGTTCCCTCCATCTTTGGTGATGGGTGTGTGTGTGAAAAGAAAACACATTTGATTAGAGTACTCTTGCATGTTTAAAAGCATATAGAGAGATAAAAAAAATCATGTTACCAAAAATGATACTGAGCCCAAAAATAATAAAAGAAATTGTTGCAACAAATATCAGGCCTGTCATAAAAAGAAAGTCTACAACCATGTGGGCTTCATTTAGCCTGGTATGGACTTTACTATAAGTAAAAAAAAAACCAAAAAACAGGAACAAGGACAGACAAGGACAAAGCGCTTCTTTCATACTACACACACATACAACAAACATATAGAGCATTATAGTATATGTATGTGGATAAGCAGAGAAACAAATAAATTTGTCATGACAATCAAAAAGAAATACTTCATTAGTTTTATAGGATCATTGCTTAGCTCCTGTAAAGGAAATTGAGATTGAGTAAATTTGTCCTCTGGAGGGCAAATGCTTTTCTTCTTTGTCCTTACTTGCTGCTGAAACAAAAAAGGGTTAAAACAAAAGATAGCCATTGCTAAGTTAGGCATTAGAGGCTTTTCTTTGTTTGCTACTACTTTGCACTCTGTGCATGCTCTGAGGCACAAAGATTAGGAGGGTTCCTCCTGATTTCTTTTCCTTAGGAACAATGCACTGGCTTCTTGCATTGCCTACATGAGAAACCTAGAAAGTTTTAAGGAAACATAAAGTTATTATTCAAACTTCTGTTGCTGGCTACATTGGCAGGGAGTTCCAATGGCCAGTATGATCTATTTGACTTTTAGCATCAAAGAAACAAAAATGTTAATAGGTTTTAAAATGTATTAAACACACACATGGTTCGGTCCTTGCTCCAACACGATAATGTCTTTTACGGGGTGCTGCAAAAAATCTTCCACTCCCTATCGTTGCTTTATCCCTAATTCTAGGCTCGGAAGTTATTTTTCCTGCTTTAGCTTCTTGGTTGATGGAAGAGATGCCTGAAGGATACTCTCTTCCTGCTTTAGCAGCCATGGCTTGTCCATATGGACTTCTGCCTACTGGAGCTTCTCTATTATACTTTCTAATGGCTGCAGCTTTCTGCCTGTTCAAAACATCACAAAAATCTTGTCCTAAAAGAACTGATGTGGGCGTGTCTGAATGTACAGCCACAATACGTGTACCTTTCCAACCTCTGAATTCTAACCGCACTTTTGCTTTAGGTACAGAGATCTCAGGACTCTCATAAGGATTGTTTCAGAGGAATCCATGTGCTCAGAATAACATGGTTCCATACCAAGGTATGTTGGCCGGGTTGGGATTACAGCAGCAATTCTCCCCAAAGCCAAATAGTGCAGTTAATTCCTGCTGCACCGAGTGTGTGTGCTGAAGTCGATGAACGTTTCCGCCTCTTCCCTGATCCCTGTAATGGGTTAATTTACTTTTGCTGCTTTTTTGAATATGCTTTGGATTGGTTTGTAAAGAGATCTTTTCCTCCCTCCTTCTCTCCATTTGTTTGTTGAGTGTGCATTGGTCAGGCTTGTGAAGAAATCTTTTCCTCTCCCCCCTTTCCATCTGTTTGTTTTATTTAATATGCTTTGGATTGGCTTTGGACTGCTTTATAAAGAGATATTTTTCTCCACCCACCTCTGTTTTTTGAATGTGCTTCGGACTGGCTTTGGACTGGTTTCCACAGAAATAGTGCAAACAAGAAGTTGTAGCACTCCAGGATTGCTTCCAAGGAATCCATGTGCTCAGAATAACATGGTTCCAAACCAAGGTACATTGGCAGGGTGGGGCTTACAGCAGCAATTCTCCCAAAGCCAAATTTTGCATCTGCTAGTGAAGTGATCCCTGGCTCATAGCTAGGCGAAGAGTATGGGAGCCAACATAAGTCCGCTAGTTCCCAGACACCCAGATGTTTCAAGGGCACTTCCGGTTTCAGTGAAAACCAGAAGTGGTCTTTAAAACCTTCTGGGGCTTTCTGAGACCCATAAAGTGGTTCCCTTTGAGAAAACATATGGGAACCACTGAACTAGGGACATGTAATGGTATTCTTATTTCTGTTCAATCATTACAGAAATAATGAAAGCGAGAAGCGTTAGCGCGCCGGGTCTGTTAATACGGAACAGACAGGAGAGCGTGGTTCCGTACAAAGGTACATTGGCAGGGTGGGGCTTACAGCAGCAACTCTCCCAAAGCCAAATATTGCACCAGCCAGTGAAGTCAACCCCAGCTTATTACAGGGTGAAGAGTGTGGGAGCCGACATAAGTGCGCTAGTTCCCAGACACCCAGATGTTTTTGTGAAGAGGCTCCAACATGCATGTTTTCACAGAAGCTTAACTGTTTTGGCAGTGATTGTGGTCTGGGGAATAAAAGGAGAGGCTGGGCCCTGCTAATGTTTGTCTCTTGCAGGAATACACACCTTTCAGGTAGGATGACCGAGCTCCAGTAATTTCCTTGTGAATGTGTTTGTCTCTTCTCAGTAAATCATCGTAGACCTATGCTTTCGCTTTTGCTGCAGGGCTTTGTAGTCCTGATACTATTTTTTGGTGAGTTTCTCAAAGGTGCAGCCTAAATACGTTTTACCTCTCCAATATCAATTTTAAAAAAACTGTTCTCATTTTCTGTTTGATTCAGACAGTAATAAATGCATTTTGTGTTTCCCTTTAGGATTTCTGAAATTTTTTGCATCATCTCCCGTTTGCCGTATGCACTGCAACTGGACTCACTGCTGAGGTAAAATAGCTTAACCCATGAACACAATGCAAATGGTTGTTTGGACTATAGAAACAATGGTAAGCCTTGATGGTTCAACTCCAAGGAGGAAAAAACCCAGAGATTGAGGGCCCAATTCTGTCCAACTTCCCATGGTCTCCCTATGCCTTACAAGGCATTAAAAATGTCACTTAGGTTTTGACAAAAAACCAAGAGTCATAGTGTTTTGCTTGAAATAGTCATTCTGAGGCCTGCAGAGGCTCAGAATGCCCTTGGGAGATAGATACAGGATCCATGGATTTGGGAGCTGCAGATAAAGGGGTACTCCTGTATTTTAATACTGACCTCCTTCCTGTGGAAATGAAATGAAGGAAAAAAGAGGTTTGCTTTCCCTTGTGGAGGAAGCCTGTCTTTCTTCCTTACCCAGAAGGATGCCAGAAAGTGTAAGAACAGGGAAAGACAAGCAAGTAATTCAAATATGCCGCCAGTCTTTGAGGGGGTCCTTGGACTGCTGGCACGTGCAAAAGGGCATCACTGTTTCTTTCATACGTTGAAAGGCAGGCCTAGAAAACCAGATATCCATTCCCATGGTGTATGAATCTGGAAAGTCTAACCTTTTCTTCCTCTTCATCAATACAGAAGAAAACTTGCTTTAGACACCCCTCCCCCTTAACTGCTGGTCTAGATGAGCCACTGTGCCATTTCAAATTCATTCCCATCATCTGAGATGTACAGCCTACCAGGTGTTCCTGGACGGAAGCTTGGAAAACTGTAGCAGGGGATTACTTGACCGAATGTTCCCCTGTGTTAGCAGTACCACCTAGAAAACAAGGTGGCAAGAAGGTGGGTTCCCCCCTTAAATTCTGCAGGTCATGCTTGTTCCTTCTGCGCAGAATGTTCCTTTTGTGGGGAAACATTCAGACTTGAAATCCCCCACCTGCGTTTTGAAATGGTAGAGTCCAGGAACAGTCCGAACACACTGAACTGTTTTGCTTTGTCTTCTAGTTTGATTTTTTGGTGATCTTTGCTCTTTCCTGCACAGGCGCAGGAGTAAGACCATAGAAAATTTTGAGAAAGCAATTGTTGATCTCAAACACGAGGTAGCTGAGACCCGGAGTGCCATGGATGACCTAATAAAGCGCGGTGAGGCATTTGAGATGGGTCACCTAAAGCCGGGGTGTTTTTTTCCTGTCATTTATTCAAAGATAGCTGGGTAGCCCAATCCGGAGCTGCCTGGAGCGCGGGGCTGCTGCAGCACCAAAAATGGCTGCCACGGAATCCTATACACCACCTCCTTGGGATAAGGGGACATTCATCCTCTTCCCCTGGGCAAGGGTAGCCCTTGGGCTGGGCTGGGCCCTACTAATGTTTGTCTCTTGCAGGAATACACACCTTTCAGGTAGGATGATTGAGCTCCAGTAATTTCCTTGTGAATGTGTTTGTCTCTTCTCAGTAAATCATCGTAGACCAATGAGGGAAATGCTTTCGCTTTTGCTGCAGGGATTTGTGAGCCTGATATTATTTTTTGGTGAGTTTCTCAAAGGTGCAGTCTAAATACGTTTTACCTCTCCAATATCAATTTTAAAAAAAACTGTTCTCATTTTCTGTTTGATTCAGACAGTAATAAATGCATTTTGTGTTTCCCTTTAGGATTTCTGAAATTTGTGTGCATCATCTCCCGTTTGCCCTATGCGCTGCAATTGGACTCACTGCTGAGGTAAAATAGCTTAACCCATGAACACAATGCAAATGGTTGTTTGGACTATAGAAACAATGGTAAGCCTTGATGGTTCAACTCCAAGGAGGAAATAACCCAGAGATTGAGAGCCCAATTCTGTACAAACCCCATGGTCTCCCTATGCCTTACAAGGCATTAAAAATGTCACTTAGGTTTTGACAAAAAACCAAGAGTCATGGTGTTTTGCTTGAAATAGTCATTCTGAGGCCTGCAGAGGCTCAGAATACCCTTGGGAGACAGATACAGGATCCATGGATTTGGGAGCTGCAGATAAAGGGGTAGTCCTGTATTTTAATACTGACCGCCTTCCTGTGGAAATGAAATGAAGGAGAAAAGAGGTTTGCTTTCCTGTCTTCCTTCCTTACCCAGAAGGTAAGCTTCGCAGACACTCAGAGGCTTCAACATGCAGGCTTTTACAGAAGTTGAACTATTTTGGCAAAGATTGGGATTTGTAGAATGAAATGAGAGACATATGGAGGATGAGGAGAAATTGCAATTCAAGGACAGAGCCAGAGAGAAGCTGTCATGTGTGTTGTCCCCAGGTGGCTAACATGGGGAGGTGTCTGCTGACAGGTTGGATAAAGAGGCTGTCCTGGGAAAGTAGGCTCCTCCCTCTCAGGCAGCTAGGTCAGGTTACAAAGTCTTCCTGAGAGGAGCAGCTCTCTTGATTTTCCCAGACTACAAAAGCCTTGATGGCCCCTCCCCAGATCAGTTCTGTCTTGGACTTGCTCAGGTAGATGTCCATTCTTGAAGTCCAGTGTTGAAAAGCTATCCGGATGAACTCCAACCACCGAAATCTAACACCATTCTGAACCAAGAAAGACTTAACAGGGTTGCCACTTTCTGAAAAGTCAGGGAAAGTCAGGGAAATTGGCCTGAAGTCAGGGAAATTGTGATTGAAATATATTCATGCAGTGGATTTTTGACCTGCTGCTGCAAGAGCATGATCTGTTTTTGTGGCAACAGGAACAGAGAAGTAGCAGAATACAAGGAAAACTTCATGATGCCCTTTCCCAGCTCCACCTTTTTCTCAGCTCCACCCCTAGCAACCATCCTAATGTGTTTGTTGAGCTCTGTCCCTGTATGATTTCCAAGTTCTGTCTGTAGCATTTGCAGAGCAAAGCTAGTTTAAACGTTTAGCAATATACAAACTTTAAACATCTAACTGTTTTCATCCCTGCCTGCTAGTACTGCATTTAACTTACATATAAAGGTAAGCATGTTTTAGGGTCCTGTACGGAATGGACATTTTGTTTCCTGCTAAACCCAGCACAGAGTTGCAAATGAGTTTTGCTGCTGTTGGATTTCACAGACAACTAGCACTTTCTACTCCGCTCCATGCAAAGTAAATTTTGCAAATGTGATTGCTTGTTCCTGCTGAAGTTTACAGAGTACCAGCTCTCTCACCCTCTTTCCTGATTTCTCCCATGCATAAAAGGTTGCAAATGAGGGTTGTCTGCTTCTCTAGATTGCAGAAACTAAATATTTAAATTTCTTTCTGGTCCTCAACACCATGCCAGATATTTGATGTGGCCCCCTGGCCAAAATGTTTGGAGACCCCTGGTCTAGAGCGTTGGGAGACTTTCCATGGACACTGTTGTGCCCACTAGACACCTTGTGTTTTTTTTGGTGGGGGATGGAGAAAGCTCAACATCTAGCTCAGCCTGGCCCTGATGTGGATTAGAACCACGTTAGGGGCCAGCGATATCTGGAGACTGGCCATGCTGGAGGAGCCATTGGCCTGAACCATGCTCTGAATCGTGGCGGTTAATTCCTTCCAGTTGATAGAGGTGGGGGCAGAGAGCTTGGACTTGGGGTCTCAGATGCCATTCTAGAGGGGCTTGCCATCTTGCATAAATCTCCCCCTTCTTGAATTAAAAAATGACTCACCCAGAGATTGGGGCTTCTGAAGGGCTGTGTCACTGCTCTGCCATGCCCTCACAGCATTCTCGCAGCACGTTGCTTGCTGTGTGGTGTTTTGGCAGGAAACAGGCTTGTCTTGTCAGAATTGCCATTGGAGTGGCAATGGTACTTTTGTAATCCCTACTCCTCCTGTCTTGGATACTATTGGTCAGACCTCCATTCTCCAGTGGCTCAAGGGCTTGACTGATACCCTGTTTCCCCGAAAATAAGACCTACCCCAAAAATAAGACCTAGTGTGTTTTTTGAGAATTGCTGAAATATAAGGCCTATCTCCAAAATAAGACCTAGTTGTGATCAGGGATGGGACAGGGGGCGGAAGGGGTCCTTGGGCGGGGGCGGGTGGACAACGTGACCGGTAACACTGCACTCCTGTGCGTGCCACCTAGAAAGCACCTGCTGTGCTACCTTGGGCAGAGGACGCTGAGGAGGAGCTGAGGTGGGAAGCAGCAAGCGAGGCAACCCTGCCTACCGGGCTCTGAGGCTCTCCACACTTTCCAGGGAGTAAGTCCCTTTAACTAGAAAGGGACTGACTTCTGAAAAAAATAAGACCTACCCTGAAAAAAGACCTAGCGTGCTTTTTTGAGCCAAAGAGAATATAAGACATTGTCTTATTTTGGGGGAAACATGCTAGCAAGCTATCCTTACAAGACCTGTTTACTCTCCCTAAACAACTGAAAAAGACCAAGGATGGAAAAGGGAAAGCACGCTTCACACATTTGAGGAACCCTATCCATTCCAACTCTCCTTCACAATGTTCACGCCAATCTCATTCCTCAGATTCAGAGTTGCCCATTCCTCAGAAAAGGACCAAAAAGTCTAAGGAAGTCAGTCACGTTGTTCTGAAAACAGGCTGCTACAGTAAGATCTCTAATGAGCCAGCCCAAGGGTATTGGGGTCTGGTCTGAGCTCCTCTGAGGAACACATATTCAGGGAGTTTTCTTGTGGGGATGTGGAGAGTGTGGAAATTAACATCAACCATCTCTTTCCAGGGAAAGTTTTTTCCAGGATGTTGGATAAGGTTATTAAGTCATTGAGCTTATTAAGTTATTAAGCCTTAGAGGGAGATCCCAGTGCTGCAGCTCAAACTTTTTCCTCAGGAAGTCTCTTTTTCCTCAGGGTCCACTGAGGCTAGCAGAGATACCTTTTCCAGAACCCATCCTAAAAATTATGGAGAAGGAATGGTCCTTCCTACCACACGGCAAGGGAGACACAAAACTCCTAAGGTCTACTCCCTTCTCAAGGAAATCTTTGATAAATGAAAGGTACCATTGATAGATGCACCTATTGCAGCACTGTCTTCTCATGCTGTGATCCCTTCAGCGGGGAAAGGTGGATCTCATGACCCATGTGACAAGCACACTGAGGTGTTGTGGAAGAGAGCTTTCAAGGTTACTCTCTTTTCTAGAGCTATCGCCTCCAATGTGGTGGCCAGAAGAAATTTGTGGCTATGCAACTGGGAGGTGGACACTGGGTCTCAAAGTAGATTACTGGGGACTCCATCCTCTGGATAAGTTATTTGGATAAGCATTAGACCCAGTCCTTATTGCAAACAAGGACAACACAAAGTGCTTCCTGCTGTTTCCAAGACAGGGAAGCCAACCAGAGCTTTCGCTCCTTTCATTCTGCAGGAAGGAACACAGAGCCATCCAAATTCAAACTAGTGGCACAAATCTAGGAATCTGAGCAATGTTGTAAGTGCTAAGTTTACTGTCACTGTAAACCTGTCAATCACAGTGACAGTTGAGGAGAGAGGGCAGTTGAAAAAGAGCAGTTAAGAAACAGCAGTTGCTGCAGAAAGTGGAGGAAAAAGCTGTGAAGAGAGAACAGATGAGGCGTTGAGGAAAGGGCAGTTAAGAAAGAGCAGTTGAGGAGAACAGTTGAAACCGATGAGGAGAGTTGATGTGAACTGATACAAAGGAGAATTCGTTACCTCAGGAAGGGAAAGTGGAATATTTAGGGAAGGCAGTTAGAGTGTTGGAACTGGATTTTCTGTTAAATTTGCTTATAAAATAAATTACATGTGTACCACTCGCATGGTCTCTGGTGTCTGTCCAGTCTCTTTGTCCAGGGCCCACATTACAGCAAGAACCAGAGGGGGGGGGACGACAACATGGCATTTCCCTCATGGAGGAGGGAGAGCTTTCAGAGGATGATGATGATGTATTGACAACCCCTGTTACCCTCCCCTCTCTGGCGTGCTGGAGCAAGCATGGCCATGCCTGAGTTACCTCAACAGCCTTCATATCAACTGCCTTCTGATGGGTCAGGCATCTACCCTTCCTTTAACAGGCCTTTGCCCTCAGTAGTTGGGGTTATGGCAAGTCCTATCAGATGGGCTTCTTTACGAGAAGCTTCAACCCCAAACCCATCTTTAGATTGGGACGATTTGGAGGCTAAGAGCTCTCGAATTGCAGAAGCCAGCTTGTCCTCCAAAGTGGCACCTGCGATTAGTTCCATAGCACAGAGTGCGGCTGCTGGTCTGGCTCCTCCTCATCCATCCACTTCCACCAGACCTAATAAAAAGGAGGACTTCCTCCCCCAATTCTCCCCACCCTCAACTGGGAGGAGGCCAGACTAAACACGCCAACTCTCTGCTACAGTGTGAAGGAGACCTGTGGCCTATATGCCATCTAAGGCAGGCCTTATTCCCTGTTCTACTGTTATTCCCTCCCTCCTGCAGGGGAGGTCTGAGGCCTACATGCTAACTTAGGGCGTGCAGTCCTTGCAATCTTTGCAGAGGGAGGTCTGTGGCTTACAGACCCACTTAAGCCTTGATAGGGGCCCCTGACAAGAGTGACCAACAGTGAAGAGAGCACCCAGCAGCAGCCTCGGAGCCCTCAGAGTGTTTTTGGAGGGAACCACAGCAACCATCTTGCTAGCATTTCCCCATAGCCTGCCCTGCCAGTGCAATAGTCCAGGAGGGCTCAGCTTCCCTATGCTCAGATCACAACAGCAGTGCCAAAGCTTTGAAACAGCTGCAGAGCTCCTTGATCCACCTCACCCCTCCTGGCTGACTTGGTAGGATCTGATAGGCCCCCACATTTGACACCTTCCCTCACATGGGCCTAGCTCAGTGTGGGGTCTTGTAGGCCTGCACATTTGATGACCTCTGTTTCAACCTCTGTTTGGTTGACCCCCTCCCCCCAAACCAATCTCCCTATGCCATTGGGTTCACAACCTCCTCAGTCTTGCTTGATCTATTAGAAAATCAGGCCAGAGTGCAGCTCCTTGACAAGGGATCATGGCTAGGCTGCAGATGCTGCAGATGTATCTGGAAGTCCCTAACTTGCACATCTTGCTCTCCAGTTCAGCCTTCTGGGTACCCTGGAATGTCTATAGAAGTTTGGGGCAACAGTCCTTGAAATTCATTTCTAGGGAGAGTCTAGCAAATGTCTACACAAGCATACTATATGTAAGGTCTCTAGCGGTTTTGGGAGCACAGAACACTGATTATTAATTAAGAATGTATTAATTATTACTACTAAATAAAAAGTATTGTTTCTAGATCTCTCTTTCGATCTCTCTCGTGTATGCGTGTGTGTGTGTGTGTAGTGGGTTGCAATAAACTGTTGTTTTAAAAAGTGGATCCAGGTGCTAAAAAGTTTGGGAAGCACTGCCCTAGAGATGTCTGAGGCAGGGGGCAAGTCATACAATACCATGGAGATGTGTTGTGTATGTGTATTCAATAGCCATTACCTGTGCGAGCCACCTCTGCTTTGTTCACCTGCAACTGGTAAGCTGTGGGACTCCCCATCCCGCCAGTTAGGACCTTGCGATAACAATGATGGCTGCTTCCTGCTTTCTGCCTCACCTCGCTGGTTGCTCTTGTATACTGTACCTAGTTCCCAGGCCAGGCATGTCCCCATTCAGCCAGTATACTGTTGAAGCAAGACTGCCTCTATGATTTACTGTCGCTATTCAAATTTGGAGAGAGTAGATAATGGTGCAATACAAAGTGAGGAATAGTTCCCACCACCACCATCATCAAATTGCACTATAGGGGTCTTCCATATGGCCAATTCTTTGCCAGATTGCAGCTCTTTAGTGCCAATCTTAATGTTATCAAAAGGGTTACTTTCAGTGCATGCAAGAGTTTTCGTGCACCCACTGGGATTATTGAAAACCCGCCCCTCCCCCATTTTTTGACACTACTGTGCCACATCACAAACTTCTTTTTGAAATTGCTGTGATTTTCAAACTTGTTATATGTGGTATCTGGAGGGGGATACTGTGAGAGAAACAGAAGATAAAATTCATGTGTAGCAAACGGTCTTGGACTGGAGCCGAGGGCCAGATTCAAATTCGCTACTCAACAATGTATTTCAGTGGGTGACCCTCAGTAAGTCACTACATTTTTTGTCCCTGACATTTCTTACAGGGGAGCACTAGATCCAAAGATGCGGTTCTGCCAGTGTCTTCCATTCACAGAAGGGGCTGTTTGTATTGGCAGATTGCAGAAGATGCATGCCATGCTGCGAAGATAGTGGTCTGCTTTGTTTCTCATCAATGGTCAGCTTGTCCCTCCATTTTTGGGAAGGGTTTTGAGAAATACTTCATTACTTTGTGCCTGTGAATCTTATCGGAAGACATTCTGGGCAGCATGCCAAGATCATGTACCTGGATGAAGTCATCCTCCTGGAATTACATAAGCCATTTTTTCCCACTATAGGGGGCTTGTAACACCATCTAAAAGCATCAGGATCAGTAGAAGGAATCGTGTGGAGCCAGCTGCAGATAAACCATATAAAACCTGTTCGCAAGAGGGATGCATCTGGTAGAAGGCCACTTCTTCCTGAAGGGTAGGGATCACAACAGCAGATCCCTGACCTGAAGGGTAGAAGTTGTTGTTCTGTTGTTATCTGTTTGAGACAAAAGATTTTGTTGTTGTTGTCTCTTTTTGTTGTTGTTTTGTTGTTATCTGTTTGAGTGAAATTATTTGTGTAGGGTAAAAAATCCTGGCTTCTGTTTGTCTCCCACTGGTCTGCTCTTTGGCTCCATATCTGAAAAGAGCTTTTGCCCTCCTGGCAATGCACTGCTTCACATCTCATACTAGAGTGTGGTATGAGGAAAGTGAAACTCAATCCAGAGATGTTCTAGTTGCACAGAAGGGGTTATACAAGCAAAAGCAGAAGAACTGCACTACAACCTACCCATCATAGAAGTGTGTGTGTTTTATTGCTTGTTCTTGGGCAAGCATTTACGCAGAGCTGACTCCACAGGAGGGACCTGTGGGTCATGTGCCAGGGGCCCATGTTCGTGCAAGACAGTGAGGGTTTGCTGCTGACTCTACTCCTCACTGCCACCTTGTAAGCCAGGGCCCATGGGAATTCTGATAGGGTGACTGTGGGGAGCAATGGCATCTGCAGTCCATCTGCTGCCTATGTTCTGTGCACCGTGGTGGGAGGTAGCTGTTGGGTGCATGTGCTTTCCAAAGCATTTGGGGGGGGGGGAGAGACTGAGAGAACCTATTGGTGGCTCCACAGGTCTTTTGCTCCTAGCCTGCACTAAAGCTGAGCTGCCATTGCATTTATAGAATTACAGCACTGAGGGCCCAATCCTATCCAATTTTCCAGTGCTGGTGCAGTTGGGCCAGTGGGGTGTGCACTGCATCCTGTGGTGAAGGGGGCAGTCACTGGGGCCTTCTCAAGTTATGGGAAGGTATGGGAACGTGTGTTCCCTTACCACAGGGCAGCAGTGTGGCTACACCGGAGCTAGAAAGTTGGATAGGATTGGGCCTTAATAGTATTTCCTTCCACTCACAGTTCTTTGGACACAGACCTGGAGAGGAGGAGGGGCAGCGTACAAAATCCATAGGGCAAGACAAATTTATTACAAAATGAATGTGGGTACATCAATCTCAACCTATCCAGGGCAGCCTTTCCACTACAGCTTTAAACCACTTCCAGTGCACTGCTATTATGCCAATGCATTCTGGACACTGTAGTTTGTTAAGGGTAGCTCTAACAGTTCACAGATTCCTTAACAAACTTGTCCTCCTCTCCCCACAAAAAGCAATGGGGGATAGAAGTGTATTGAAAGTGAATTAAAGCTGCAGTAGAAATGCAGCCCAAGTCTTCGCCATAAACAACAATATATAGAGTAGACCTGCTACTGGGACCTAGTAGTTCTGCTCTGGAGGTTTGTTTAAGTTCAGTTCACAGAATTCCTAGGCCCCAGTTGTCAGCTCCACCCCTTCTAGTTCAGTGTGTGTCTAGAACACATGGCACTGGATCAAGCCTACATGTGTTTTGGCATTGTTTGAAGGTGAAATTAAAATATTGAGTACAAATATGAGTCTGGAGCACAGAAGAGAAAAGAAAAAAAAGGGGGGGGGGAGACAAATTGAAAAAAGGCCAGACAAGTTTATTTCACCTGGGCTTTGTTTAAAAATCATCACTTAGTAATGAGGGAGTTAGTGAAAGTCAGACCTTTGATGCCCCTGTATTATTAGAAGAAGAAGCAAATCAGAAGACTTTGCTGAGGTAGAAGACAAGAAACACAGTAGCACTACTTGAAGTAAGCAAATTATCCCATTCTGATAAATATTTTAATTTAGTTTCAGGTCCTAATCCTATCCAACACTCCGGCACTAGTGCAGGTATGCCAGTGGGGCATTTGTCACATCCAGCAGTGGGGGGGGGGCAGTCATGGAGTCCTCCTCAAGGTAATGTTTGTTATCCTGTCTTGGAGCTGCATTGGAGCTGCATTTGAGGCAAGCTGGCAGAGGTAATCCAAACTGTATACATGTTCATGTGCTAATGTTGTTCAAATGTATGTATGAGCCAAATGTTATGTTATGTTAGAGGGATGTTAGCATGTTCACAAGCACAGTTGCCAAAAAGAAGATATGAGAAGAGTTTAGATCCATTTTACTCAGAAGTCTTAGAGGGAGGACTATGAGCTGGGAGTCCTCAAGGAAATGTCTGTTAGGAAGGAATCAAGGATACATCCTAATTGCTCTTTTATAAGAACAAAATTAAAGGAGAAGTATAATAAGTAGAGGAAATGGGTAAATAAGTTAGTAAATAAGTTAGGGAATAAAAGAATTAGTTTGGAAATAGAGAATACAGTAAAATCAAATGAACTCTGTGTCACCCTTCAGAGTCAGAGCTAGCCTAACACAGAGAGGTCCCAGATAGATAAACAGAGGTAGTTAATTGCTTAAGCAATAAAACAATTTGACATTCGATTAGATTACGGGCTTCAAAGAATCCCCCTTGACAAGATTTATGGCATCTGAGCTCTAACTGCTTGCTGCTGGAATCCCCCCTTCTTCATCTCCAATTCCAGACAGTATTGAGCAGAGAAGGGAAAACACACAGAAGAGCGTATTGGATTATTTTAAAAACCAAAAGACATTGTTAAACCAGGATAAAGTTTTAAAATAATGTATTTACAGAGAAGCAGTGTAACATCTAAGAGTCAGGCTGCATACTGAAAGGCCTACAATTAGACAAAAGAGCAGCCTTCTATGATCTCTAAGACCGTAGCACGATTAAGCCAGGCAATAAACTGATGAACCCTAATGGGGGTAATGAGGGTTAACTGATGAAGTCGTAAACAGAAGCCACATGGTCCACAAATGAAAATACCAGCTTCTGAACAGTGATTCAGAAGCTCCAGCACCAAATAGGGACTTTAAAAGCTGTTCTGAAATCATTTAAAAGGAAAGTAGCACATAGAATGTTACAAAATTTATTGTTTAAACTCAGAAGTTAGCAAGCATATTCTTTGCTGAATATTAGTTAAATTAATAAGGGAAAACCTAAGTTAAAAAGATTTAAGTCTGCCTTAGAGTGAGGCTTGCAAAATAAAGGCAGTACAGCTATTTTGGAATGTGAAATTCTTATCTAAGCTGGAATATTTCAAACTTGACAACTAACTAAAATGCCCAGACTTTCCTAGGCGCCAGAATAGATAGTGAATTTAAGAATATTTCTAGTAATGAGGATAATTAATCTTGGTAGGCACAGACTCATTAGCAGAGAGTCTGTTCAAACTCAAAGTTGACAGAACAGATATGAAACTAGTGAAGACTACACATATCAAAGTTGGCAGAAGATGCCTCAGGAATGTGAGTCTCTTGAAAATGCAACTTATATCAGAGAAGAGAGAGATTTTACAGAAATCAGAAACCAGTTAATAACTTCTTGTAGAAAATAGATATAAAATATCTGAATCCAGAATAAGACAGAGGATAAATTGGTGATTAAAATAAGTATAAACACCATTAAAATAAGAGCATAATTAGAGAAACAGGAACAATTAAGAAAATTAAGATAGAGGCACACTGCCCCCTTTGGAATAGTATTGACATTACAGAAAGGGGAGGAGTTCTCCAAAATGGCGAATACAGTAACCTGAGATATTTTAAATATATGCTCCAGATATGGCAATAGCCAATGAAAAATCCCCATTTCTGATATCACAGGCTCTAACAAATATGATTGGAGTTTTCTCAAGACAAAGAACCTACAGGTATATATGGTCACACCCAGCAGGGAATGTTGCTTTTTCTCTGGGACACTGAGAGACCACAGCTCTCTGTGTTCCCCATTTTGAACCACCAAGAGAAGCCCATTGCTGGCAATGAATAAAGCTTGAAGATAACCACAATTCTAAGTCTGCTGAGATTGTTTTTGAACCCTGATTCGCCGTGCAGCACATTGGTGCTGAAAAGTTGGATGGAATTGAGCCGTCAATCTTGCTTATCAGTTAAAAACTTGTTTTAAAAATGTAATAACGTTGTATGTGGGAAAATTTTGGGGGACGACGACAATCATGCATCTTGCTCTGTGTCCAATGCCAGTTCTCAGTGTTTGGATGAGATTTTAATGAGATTACAAAGGGAGAACTTCAGTGTACATTGGCTGGAGCTCCTAAGAGGAAGTACTGAATACTATTATGGCTACTACCCCTTGATTTGATTATCTCCCACTTGGGCATATGGATTGAGTTGCAAGGTTCTTCACATGACCCCGCCTTGGTCAGTCTGGGCCTAAACAGTAAGGCTGGGTTGTGTGCCTGGGTTGTATATTAAGCATTGTAGCACTTTAGCAACACCAGCACATGTAATGTTTGGGACACTGTGGGGCTCCTCAGTGGCTGTATCAATTCTGAACGCTTACCTGCTGATATGGTAAAGCTCAGATTACTAACATGTATTTCACTAGCTTAAATAGTCACCTTATGTGAGAGTGTGGACTGATGTGCTAATGCAAACATAGCTAGATGATAGCTAGAGATTTTTATCCCAAAATCTCAAAAGTCTTTTTACAAGTAAGGTTACAAGTAAATGCAGCCAAGTCAGCATTTAATTCACATTTCTCTCACTGGACAATACTATCATTACAATGAACATATATTTCCTGTTTTAAGCAGATATCAATATGGCTCTCCAATTGTAATATTTTACACCACCACCAATGATAGAGACAAAGAGCACCCTGCCATACCCGTCTTGCTGGGAGTCTTGAAACTATCTTCAGCAACCTTTTGTTCAAGTTTGTACATTAATCACCCCCCCCCCACACACACACCACAAAAGGAAGACAAGCCTACATTCCAGGGAATCACATGATCCTGTGGATCACTGATAAAAACATAGGAAGAATGTGTGCACATCAGGGGGCTTGATTTTGCAGGTGTTTCTCTTCTATAAGAGCCCTTATTCATGAAACCTCTACAAGACCAGGCATCAAGTTGAGAATACTCACCCTGTGAACAGGAGAATCCAGGGAGCAGGTAAAAATGGGAAGCAACTTCTCAGCAGCCAGCTGTGCACATTGCAGGAAGGTCCCAGCACACCGCAGTGAAAGACCTTCTTCCCCAAGTCTCACTCAGACTGGCAGGTGATAGCTGCGTGTGTGTGAAGTGGTCTTGAACAATTTGTCCAGAGTCACCAGTGCAGGCAGGCTTGTTCCTCCAGCAGAAGCACACCTCTCCTTGCCTCTGTTGAGGAAACTTTTTCTTAAATTGCAGACAATAAAAAAGAAAAGCATTCTCCCTTTTTTGACTCTCCTTGCGTTTCTCATACAGTGTCCAAGAACAAAGTGACTTCTATCATATACAGTAGTAGCATTGAAAGGCAAATGGCTAGAACAAGAACTCCGGCTCTGGTTGAAAGCAACATGCTGGAAGAAAAGGAGTCGTCAAGCATTGTCTTCAAAGAAAGGGGCACAAAATTAATTAAACACATGCCCAAAGATGCTGTGAAAGCACTTCCTTGGAATTCTCATTCCAGATGAAAGCTACAGTGTGCCTGAACTGGTCAGATTGATGCCTGCCTTCAGGGACACCAAGGAATGTTTGAATATGGCTAGTAAGTGTTCTTTGAGAAATGAAAACGAAGGAGGCCACAGTTCCATGAAAGGCTGTACAAGCCCTGTAAGGCAAGGGGTCTGAGAAGCTCGTGAGCTGAAAAATAAGATGTCATAGCACAACTGGCTGTAGCATAATGGTGCATGATTCACAAATGGCATGATTGTGCCACTATCTCTCCCTCTTCCCAGCAGCATAGGAAGCAAAGCCCCAGCAAGCTCTAGGAACACCTGGGACACCCAGCTTTGGAAGCCTCATCAAGGAGCTTACATTAATGCATGTATAGTAAGGCTAGAGGTAGGCATATCTGAGTGCGTAGCAGTGAACAAGGAAAACTGAGCCAGGTCCAAACGGCCACCCATCTGTGAGGCTTGGGCATCTCTGCATCTCTCCATCATATTTGACACTAAATTGCCCGCACAATGACAGGATGTCATGTGACAGTGGAACTCGCGGTACCTCTGGCTGCAATATGCAGAAACAAAAGTACTTGTCAATAAGACAGGGATTCCCCTCCTCTCTTGATCGTTCTGCAGGCATTGCTGGCAGTTTCCAATCGTGAACGACTTCATGAGCAGCCACATTCTGTTAAGGCACTAGTCCTGTTTGTGCAATGAGGCATGTTCAGGGAATGGGTTTAAGAGTGGGGAGTGGGATGGCTCCTACAGGCTCCATCCTTGACCTTCAGTGTTCAATGAATTGTCTGAATGGAGCCTATCTGTGTCCAGCTCTTCCCTTCCCAGCACGGCTGTTGACTCTTCTCCTTCTCATGCATTCAGGGAATGCATACAGGGGAAACAGAACTGCATGTCCTGACGATGCCATTCCATGATGTTGGTGCTCACGCTGCCCACATTAACACTGGAAGTGAATGCGAAGAACTTTTCCATGCATTTGGGAACTCTGGGACGATGTACTATGTACTGAGCCATGCAGAAGCAACACCCTTTTTACTCCTTCCTCCCCCTGAAGCAACTGGCATGAACAAGAAGTGAAAATGAATGTTTAGTATGAACTGCCATACGTGTACTTCACCACAGCCAGCCATGGAATACTAAAAATGCAGTGGTGTTGCTAGGGCGGTGCGGGGGACGTGGACCACACCGGGTGATACCCTGAGGGGAGATGACACCTCTAGTGGCCAAATTTTAGAAAGCTTTTGGAAAATTTTTATTTCTGAATAATGCAATCATGTTGGAAAGGTCATGTCATGAAGAATGTAATGAAACAAACCGTGGTGAATTATCTGTATTCTATAAAATGTTATGGCCAAGTAACCAGAAAAAGAAAACACAATTGCCTTATGTAACAGAGTGGATTTCTTTAACTCAAAACTGACCAATGAGACTGATTGTTCCAAGAGCCAATGAAGTGTTATTAAGACACAGCGGGGAACCCATAAGGCAGTGGTTCTCACAGATTTAGCACTGGGACCCACTTTTTAGAATGAGAATCTGTCCGGACCCACCGGAAGTGATGTCACAACCAGAAGTGACATCATCAAGCAGGAAAATTTTTGACAATCCTAGGCTACAATCCTACCCACACTTACCCAGGAGTAAGTCCCATTTACTATCCTTGTTAAAAGTACAGGTCTGTAACATGTCCCCAAATGCAGTTACATGCAATGGTAGCATCAAGTCCAATATATTAAAAATAAAATATTGAAATGAAGGGGACCCACCTTGCTGAGCATTCAGATACGTTATCCCTTCATTGCACCATGACATGGCGCAGTCAAGGGGAAAAGAATCCACCTTTGACGCTACTGGCTGTCTAAACTGGTCCTGAATTTCCTGAAGAGACACTTCAGTCCACCCATCTGTTCTGATGCAGACGTGAGGCTCCACTGTCTGCAATGACTTTTCCACTCCCTTCAAGCAGAGTCGCTAAACTCTGCACACATTCCTCGGTGTGCATGATTCAGCTCAGTGGG
This sequence comes from Tiliqua scincoides, assembly GCF_035046505.1. Lineage (NCBI taxonomy): Eukaryota > Metazoa > Chordata > Lepidosauria > Squamata > Scincidae > Tiliqua > Tiliqua scincoides. The sequence continues at coordinate 120,569,138 of NC_089821.1, forward strand.
ATATTTAGGCGTTCTGAATCAAAGCTGCTCCACACTGTTACGAAGGATGAGATGGGAGACTGATGTCACAGCATTCTGTACTGTACTACTTCAGACTGTAACGGGAGGACGGGCCACATTTCTGAAGCTTCCTCCATTTCAGAACATGCGCTGCATGGAGTAAACTAGGGATCTAGAAAGAACACTGTGCAACTTGACATTTTTCCTCTGCTATGCCAACTTATCACATTCACAGCCCAATGGTAACCTGCACTGGAACAGGCAGGCTGACTGGCCTGCGCAGTATCCTGTGCAGGTTAGTAGGTGGCTGGAGGGCAACGGGGTAAGGGGATGTTTTCCCCTGTACCCTATGTCTAGCCCCAGTAACCCTGATCTGCACCAGAGATTTTGCTGGCGCAAATTTGAGCAGCTTGTATAAGGCTGCTCAGGCCAGGGATGGGGGTTGTGACTGCTGTGGCAGGATGTCTAGAATTTGCTCATTGATTAAGGTTTGATGCCACAATGAGATTTAAGGATTGAATGACACCCTTAATCGCAATGAGGTCCATGAAACTTGAGAAAGCGAGAAGGCTCTCCAAACGGTTGTTTGATGAGGAATGTATAAAAGCCATACAGGCACTCACTTCTGCTTTCTGGCCTAGAAAATGACTTCTGGATCAGACCCCTTGATTCTCCATCAGCATCTTCTAGCACTTAAGAAGTCCTATCAGCAACTAGCAGGTAGGAAAAAGAAAGCTGAGATAAAGGTAACGTAGGAATGTTTAATACAAGCAGCTAAAGTTCCTTGTTCTTTTGGAAAATGACATCTGGTCATTCATTTAAGGACTCTTCCTCTTTATCGGTAGTCACCTGGGAATTATATTTCCCAATCTATACACAGACTCAAGCAGGGATGTTTCTTTGCAAAAGTTAGAAGATCTTCCTTCATGGCCTCCTGTCTCTGTAAATGAAGTTATATTGCTAATTAACCAACTTCAAAGAGGCAAAGCTCCTGGCATTAATAATATTCCTCCAGAATTTTTAAAAATAGTATTGATTGGTGGGCCCCATATTTGACCTCCCTCTTTACTTACATCAATTCCTCAGGACATATCCCCAAGGATTGGGGGGCAGGCAGTTATAGTCCCGTTTTATAAGGAAGGAAGGATAGATGACCCAGCCAATTATAGACCAATTAGTCAGCTTAGCATCATTAGTAAATTATATGCTGGCCATCTTTTAGACAAATTTAAAAGCAGATTTGATCAGGAAAATTTAATTGCTGAGGAGCAAGCAGGATTTAGGGAAGGATGAACCACTTTAAGTCACAGTTTCATTACGCAACATCTGATTGAAAAATACGCAGTTCACAGCCTGGCCTTTTATGCAGTTTTTAGTGATTTAAAATCTGCTTTTGATTCCATCTCTGGAAAAAAGTTACGGGAGAAACTAGAAGCCAAGTCTATAGATCGTAGGCTTCTATTCCTAATATGAGCCTTTTATTCCAATACATCTCTCAGGGTTAGACGCAGTAGGGAAGGGCACCTCTCCAATTAAATTCTAACATCAAAAGGAGTGAAACAGGGATGTGTCCTGGCCCAGTTGCTGTTCATTTTCTATATAAATGGCATGGCTAACAGCTTAAGTAATCCCAGCGTTTACCCCGTGTCTCATTTTATTGCCCGTATTTTCAAGAAATTTGTTAAAGTTTATTTCAGATTTTGGGATAATGTGGGCAATAAAGTGAGACACAGATTAGAAGGCTTCCTGACCACTCTGAGGTTGTCCAAATGCTCCTTTTGGGTGCGAACTCCTTTTGGGTTGGGGAAGACTGATGACTGTGTACGATGCCTTCAGCTCTTTGGAGGAACAGTGGACGGACATGAAATAACAGCTTTCTGTGAAAGTTGAAAAGGAAAGCCTTCTACTTCACAGCAGAGTGGGGGATACGTTCAGAGCCATAACTGGGGCGGAGCCTGAGGGGCACCCGCCCAGGTGCTCCACCAAGGGAGGGCACGAGATCAGCCCCAGGCTCCACCCTACTTACAGAGGTCACTGCTGCTGCTTCCCATCTCCTGTTCCATCAGCTCCCAGCCTCCAGAGGAGAAGCAATGGGGCCTGCAAAGTGGCCTCAGCACCTGCCCTCCCTTCCAGAGCGAGGTGACCCCACAGGTGACTGCCTTCACCTTGCAAGCAAACGCAGTCCCAGAGGAGGAGGTGCTGGCCATGCACACATGCGTAGCTGCTCCTCCTCCAGGGAGAGTCTGGAAGAGACTGCTTTCATGCTGCTTGTGGAAGAGACTGACTTCGTGCCACCTCCCCCAGGGAGAGTACTGGGGCAGGATGTGATGCCTCTGGATACACTGCTATGCAACCAAGAGACTTCTGACATCAGCACCATCTTTTTGGCGTCGTCTCCACACCCTGTTACTTTAGTAAAAATGGAGGCGCCTGTAAAATTCCCAAACTTGCTCATGCTTTTGTTATTTTCACTTGGTGTAAGACTTCATGAAGATACTTTTCCTGTTTAGACTCCTCCCCCCGGACAACATGTCTGCCTTTGCTCCCACTCCTCCCTCACTTTGCATTTCCCGTGCTTCTACGCATAAGAATCCCTTGAGGGAAAAATGCAAGGAAATTCATATTTAATCTTTACCTTTGCTCAGTTTCGAAGTCAATTGAGCTTCCAAATTGTGTTTGATGTTGGCTGGGATGAGCCCCTAGGCAGTCATTATTCAGCGTTACTCTAAAGAGTTGATCCCATCCTTTGGAGGCCAAGGGCTTGAATTAGATACAAAAGGAGGCATTAAGTGCAGGTTGAATAGCGCTGAACTCCTCACACAGCGCATTTAAACGAGTAATGCATGGACGCCTTGAGAGGCTGCAGGGTCCTGTTCGTGCTCGGAAGTGGACTGACCCAACACGTCATGGAGGAATCCAGCCACGTGTCTCCTTTTAGCATTCTTGATGCTCAAGTACTGCCTTCCCTGTAGACAGGAGCCAATAGATGTCTCTTCTATTACTTTTTTGGCTCATACTTGGAGACGATATCCTCCCCCTTACTAACAATGAACAAGCAGCATGAAGGCAGATCTCAGGGGCTTGGACAATTCTTGATTTTCTGCCAGAGATGGAAAACACAGTTCTTCTCCTTTGAGGGCCTGTGAGTCTCTGAACGGAGCTGCTGTGCACTCTGGCCAGCGTTAGGAGTATTTCCCCACAGGCTGAAGAAAGCCTTCAATACTCAGGCTGCCAGGAGTACAGTCTTCTCTGGATTAGGTTCCACCTGCTGGATTGGATGACACCTTTTCCTGAATTCATCCCATCTGCAGATGGGTGAGCAAGGGTGCGCCTTCCTTTCCCATTCACCCAGCAATCCAGCTTCACCTCCACTGTCACCAGCTGTCCACCCAGTAGTGCAATGGTTATATAGGACCTGTGCGCCTAACGTACAACATGCACATGGTCAGAGTGATTCTGATCACATGACTCAGCCCTGTGTGTTTGAATTTTACCTGTATAGGTCCTATTTGATTGTTACACCTCTGCGTGGATCTCTGATCACGGCAGGGGTGGGGCAAGCTTGTCAATGCGGGTGGGGGGATTGTGTGCCTGGGTACAATTAGTCACACATTTCATAAAACACTTGTACAACCTGTAAACAGTGTATAAAGTTTATTGACCGGTAAAACATACCCAGAAAATTAACACCCAGGGCAAGGTAAAAAAGGAGTACTCCCTGTTCTTAATCAATGAATTGAGACCATTGTCAAAAGAGTGGGAATTGACGCTTTGGGTCTCAGACAACCCCCCTACCCCACCCTTTAACATTTTTGTGCCACTGTTATTTTTGCGCCCAGGGCATGTGCCCCATTCACCCCACCCTAGTTCTGTGACCAGAAATGTGTATCCACGAGCAGGCATTCTGTTCTCGGGTACAGCACAAGGTGTGAACAGTCCTTGAAATGCCAGACACCAGCAAATGTGTTCAGGGAAGAAAGGGGCATTGATTGCTTTTCACTTCAAATGAATGCCAACGTTTCAGTAAGCTGTAAGAAGCTAACATTCAATCTACTGTAGTGAGAAGCAGGGTGAAGGAAGTCTGACTGTGGCCAATGCAGCTTACATCCTCTTCTGTCTTCACATTTCAAAATCAATCCCTGTTATGAGTTCCTGAAAGAAATGCTTGAGGCCAAGATACTGTACCTACAAACCACGGCATGACAGAATGAGGTGTGGGGAGAAATGTATTCAAAGCACTTCTGAGAAATTCTAGCAGGCATGTATAGGGAGAGCCAGGCAGTTAAAATCTCACGTGGCAAACAACACCGAATCCATTTATTTATTTGGAAAAGCTTTGACACCATCCTTCTCCCAAGGGATCCAGTAGAATCTTCAACAAAACAACAGCAATACAAATAAATGTAATCTAAAAATCAACCCAAAAAAATCATCAATATAATGAAAACCATGACGGTAGCAAAGGCTGCAGTCCTATACACCAGTATTTCCAGCTGTGGGTTGTGACACCACTGGTGGGTTGAGACTTGATGTGCGGGGGATCGTGACCACCTATGCGCTGGGCCATAATGCAGTGCTCCCTGTAGCGCTGCAAAGCCTTATCCGGAGGCTGCTTCCTTGTCAGGCCGGGCTCGCGACCCACTCCATTGGCCTCTGTGGGCCCCAGAATGGCCCACAGAGGCGACTAGAAGCAACCTCTGATTTGTGGATGCAGCGTCCATCCACTTTACTGCCACAACTCAGAAGTTGCTTCCAGTTGCTTCCGTGGTGCATTGTGGGGCCCGTAGAAGCCAATGGAGTGGTCATGGGCCCAGCTTGACCTGGAAGCAGCCTCTGGGAGCTCCAAATAAGGCATCGTAGCATTACAGGGAGCATCAGATAATGACCCACTGAGGAGGACGAGGACATGCGTATATCTCTAGAAAGGCATGCTCAGTGGGATGTTTCTTTAATTCTGATGCTTCTCTTCTGTAGTTGTTCATCAAAGTTCTAGAAGCATTGTCTTTCTGGAACAATCGGGTTCTTGACAGTTAGAACTTCTGTCTAACTTTCTTTGAGACACCTTTGTCTCACACCTTTTTCTTTGAGACACCTTTGAGATTTCTTTGAGACACCTTTGTCTCACACCTTGTCTCCTTTGAGACACCTTTACCTCTTTGTGACACCTTGTCTCCTTTGAGACACCTTTACCTCTTTGTGACACCTTGTCTCCTTTGAGAAACCTCTGACTCTCAAGTCTCTCTGACCTCTCCTCTCAAGTCTCAGAGTAGACTGTTGTCTCCTTTGAGAAACCTTTGTCTCTTTGAGACGCCTTGTCTCCTTTGAGAAACCTCTGACTCTTTGAGACACTTTTGTCTCCTTTGAGAAACCTCTGACTCTTTGAGACACCTTGTCTCCTTTGAGAAACCTTTGTCTCTTTGAGACGCCTTGTCTCCTTTGAGAAACCTCTGACTCTTTGAGACACTTTTGTCTCCTTTGAGAAACCTCTGACTCTTTGAGACACCTTGTCTCCTTTGAGAAACCTTTGTCTCTTTGAGACACCTTGTCTCCTTTGAGAAACCTCTGACTCTTTGAGACACTTTTGTCTCCTTTGAGAAACCTTTGTCTCTCTGAGACACCTTGTCTCTCACCTTTGAGACACCTGACAATCCTGTCTTTGGAGTGGCCATCCATGCCACCCAACTATTGAGCTTCGGCAGCTTCGGAGTGACGAGAACGCTGTCACGGAGCCCAACGGGCTGGCAGGTAAAGGAGGGAAGTGTCCTTCAGGATGGAGGAGATGAGAGTCTGACCTCATCGGTGGGAGAGGAGGGATTAAAGCAAGGGGCGTAGAAACTGGCACCACAGGGACTGGGGCAGTAAGAGGCAGGAGGCCATGAGGAGGAACCTATATGGAAGACTTCCCTAGTGGTTGATGAGGAGCTCAGTTGAGGGTAGGCGTCAGTCTGGTGACGGTTGCTGCTTGTGACCCATGTGAGTAAAGGCTGAAGAAGAGGAAGCGGGGTGATTTAACCCCTGGCTGTGACTGAGACTGCCTACAGTTCCTCTGTGTCTGGGGAAAAGCCCTTGGGTCTTTGCCCTGGAGGGCTCACCTGTGTCATCGGGGCAACCCCAACTGAGCAGCCAGTGAACGCAGGGACCTACTGTACAAGAACATATCTGCTGTATTCCAGCTGATGTCAGTGAGGTCAGGAGAAGGAGGTTTAGGCATACTGCAAGGTCAGCGTGAGTTTTCGCCGCGTTTGGTGTCGCCTTTTCACAGTGGCTCTCCTCTTCTAATTAGCAGGGAAATAGTGACTGTCCTGCCTCTCATTCTTAAAGATTGGGACAGTGATTGTGGTCAACCAATCTTGTGGGATTTGTCCTGTTCTGTTAATTTCAGAGAAAAGAGGAGAAAGTCATCGTGCCCACCAATCAGGATCATTTTTCAGCAATTCAGGGGGTATTGCATCAATTCCAGGGGCCTTCTTACTTTTAAGATGTCCAATTAATTGACTCACCTCTTCTGGTTCCACTGGGGCCCACACAGGAAGCTCAGATTGAGAAAAATCTACACATCCTTCCTGAGGGAGGTTAATATCCAAGAACATTTTTTCAAAGTGTTGTACCCAAAGAGAGAGAGGGATTTGGGCTGAAACACCTCCTTCCGGTCTTCGTGAGCCTGTTATGATAGACCAGAAAACTCTGCTATTTATAGAAAGAATTGCTTGTAATAACTTCCCCCATTGCTCTTGGTAATACCTCTGTTTCTTCTCCAGTGTTATTATACCCAGCTGTTTTTTAAGTTCAGAGTACTTAAGCAGGTACCTGGGATTGTTGGATTTTCTAAAATTGCAGTATGTTTCTCTAATTTGCTGCTTCAAATCCTTCCATTCATAGCCAAACCCCTCCCTTTTGAATCCCGTTCTTGGCGTACCCATCAGCCCCATCTTGCATCCTAATTCCTGACAAAGCCAGCTCACGAGGGATTGATAAGATCTAATTATAACTATAGTATCCCCCTCTCTTAAAATATCTGAAAGGTATTTAGTACATTGAGTTCTCATAATTAATTGTTGGAATTTTGCAGGGGAACTACTATCCCACTGTATTTTATATCTATGTTCCACACTAGCCTAGATAAAGTCTCTAATGTGGGGACATACAGGTCCAAAGCCATGATAAGAGGCAGGTGGTCACTCATGGTATTATCACCTATGTAGAAATCTGTCACAAAGGGTCTCAGTTCCATAGGGACCAAAATAAAGTCCACCACACTAGCACCCAGGGCAGAGGCATAGGTAAACTCCCCCGAATATGGAAAGTCTTTTAGACCATTTAGCCATACCTTATCAAGGCTGATGCTAAATTTAGCAAAGTCAATACCAGCAGCATGAAGGTGGCAGTCTTTAGAATGTCTATTGAGCAAGCAGATTGGGGGGAGAGCTGAATCCTCATAGATTTCCAATGCCTTATAGAAAACCTGCCTTGAGCTGCCCACCCTGGAGTTCATATCACCCATAATCAGGCCCTGAGCTGAGGGATGCAAGCTTTCTAGAGTTTCTACCTAAGACAAAAGATTGCCCCAGTATAAAGATTGTTGGGCGGAATTAAGGGAAGGGGGAACATAGACATTAACACAAATTAATTTCATCTCAAACACAAGTGTCATTATGGCTTGCACTATGCAGCAGCCCTGCCTTATCTCCACATGACTTGGATTGAGACGTTTTGTGACAAACACAGTCCCCTAGTACTGACTTGCATGGTGATCCTGACTCCCCGGCCAGTTTTAGGCCTATCAGTTTATTGTCAACTGTCGGCAAAACTTAGGCAAGATACCTATATAATAAGCTCAGGGCCTGGGTTAGCTCCCACTGCATTCTCGGACCGGACCAAGCAGGTTTCAGGCAAGGTAAATTGACCATTGACAACTGCCTGATTCTCTCGCATCTTATTGACAATCAAGGCATCCAAGACAAGGCTGTATGTAGCTTTTATTGATTTGAAAGGGGCATTTCATTCAATAGATAGAGGATTGCTTTGGAACAAGCTTACCTTACTAGGGATAGATAAAAGACTTTTGCTTCTAATCAGATCTCTGTACACCAACACATCCTGTAAGGTGCGGTGCCCCCAATCTGGGACTTTGTCCCAGAAAATAACTACCAATAAAGGGGTCAAACAGGGTTGCATCCTGGCACCTCTACTGTTTAACCTGTTTATGAATGACCTCGCTCCAGCCTTGGAGAATGTTAACAGCCATTGTTCTAAGCTGGGCAACCTTTGGGTGCCACTGCTTTTATATACAGATAACATGGCTCTAATATCTTGCACCCGCGTTGGCCTTTTGAGGTTGCTTAATAAATGTGCTGAATATCTAGCAACCAACAAGCTGGAGATTAATTATACCAACAAGCTGGAGATTAGTTATGATCTTTGCAAAGAGTTGGAAATCTTACAGCTGGATCTGTAAGGGTAATAAGATTGAGCAAGTCCGCCAGTTAAATACACTCATGGGCTTCCCATCGCAGCTCAGTGCTTAACTTGGCTAAGCTTTCATCATCAGCAATTGCACGATTTTATCATACCCAGGGCAACAGATATGTTCCGGCCGCCCTGGAGGTTTTCAAAGCCAAGACTGTTACTCAAGTTTTATGTGGTGTTCCGGTCTGGTTCAAGACATTAAATCTAGCTACGGAGCGTATTCAATCTGTTTCCCTTAGGAAAATTTTAGGCATGCCGAGATGTGTCCCTTACTCCGTTTTACGCCTTGAGACAGGTCTTATCAGGTTGAACACAATGGCATGGTTAAAATTTGCAAAGTTTTGGCTTGGCATCCTTTTCAATGTGGTCAATGACAGTCTGATGTTCCAATTGGTATCAGACTCGGTCCTGCCTTGTGGGATCACCATTTTATACACCAAGTTCAAATCAATTGGTCTCGATATGGAGTGTCTGGATACGTTGTGTCAAACAGCAGCATATAGAGTTGTCAGGGAGAGAATCATGGACATTGAATGTCAAGAGCTAATGAGTTTGGCCAACACCTCCTGCTCCCCACTGCACTTTCATGTACCTGTCCAGTTAGGCAGGATGCCATTTTATTTATCCCAGCTGTATAATCCGCAGTTAAGAAGAGCCTTCATGCTGGCAAGATGTAATGCCCTTCCTTCAGCCCTTCTATGGGGCCGGTTTAAAGGGATACCTCTTTCCACAAGGCTCTGTCTTTGTGATCTGAACCATGTGGAGTCAGTTGAACATATCCTTTTGTTCTGTCCCTTGCATAAGACCCAGCGTCAGAAACATCTTATGCCCATCCTAGCGCGCTTCTGGGGATGGGCAGAGGCAGATGTGCTACAAGCACTTTTCTCAGTAGAGAAGGGAGAAACTCTTATCAACATCTCTTGTTTTGTCGCCACATTCATAAGTCCGCGGGAAATGAGACTGGAAGCTTAGCCCTGTATGAGATCAGCTAATGGGGGCACTATTGACTATTGGATTTTTCCTGGGTGTGACAGGCATTTATGGATTATGGACATCTTCTGATCTTATATAAATTTTGAATTTTATTCGTATATTCCTTTGATGTATGTATATGCCAATAAAGGTGACAACAACAACGACTATCCTGCCTCACCCCAGCGCAGTGTCTTTGGTAGAGGCTGTTTGATGGTGTTCTATTTAGATTGTGATTGGAATCTTTAATGGCCTGGTCCTGTTCTTGGATGGCGTCAGTGTCTCACCTCTGCTGGTGGCTGCTGCACAGCCACAGATTGTAGCCACTGTAAATCCGCACAAGCCCAGCAGTTCAGGGGAGACTGGCCAGTGGCCACCAGCAAGGTTCTGCCAGCAGAGAGCTGAGACAGGGGGTTGAGCAACGTCTATCATATTTGCAACTTTCGGCATGATTGCCATGCTGCGGTGCAGTGAAAAATTGCCAATGTGCCAAGGGAGAAACCCGTTTCATATCGAGAAACAGGAATAAAGAAGTACTGGGGAGCTTTCTTCATTCTTCGGCCTGGTTTACGTTTAAATAGCATGCTGTAGGCACTCTTTCATTTCCATGTATGTCGAGTTTCAATTGTTCTGAAAGGACTTGCTATCCGTCACATTTTGTTCAGAATTCTGTATCAGTTTAATTCACCAGAGCAAGCACTATTTTGCAATAAATACTATGTGATGAAATGTTTGGGGAGGGGAGCGGTCGAGGAAGTGAGCACTGCCTGCTGGGGGACTGTGGCAGTCACTATTAAAGGGTTGCATCTGCACGCAGCCTCCCTGGTCCTCAGAACTCCATCTGAAGGCCTAAGAGCATCACTTCCTGGATTTCCTGAAAAACCAAAGTAACTTTCTGTGCCCTCTGAAGGCCTTGGAAGGCTTTCTGAGGGTTGGGAAGGCCTCACCACCCCCCAGAACACGCTCCAGGTTTTTCCTGAGATGTGCTGGTTCTGAGATATTTACTACAATTTTGTCTAGACATTCATGATACATTTCCTGGACCAGAGAGCCAGAAAAGATGTAAAATACACGTGAGTGTAACAGTTTCCCATGAGCACCGAGATATCACAGCGAGATGCAGTGTTTAGGTTTATGCCATAATTCTCAGACTGGAAACTGACAACTAGCTAAGTACTCTCCCCTGTTCCATGCTTTGGGCAGATCACATGGGAGCATACAGGCGTTTATAAATTATTATTAAGACTATTTATACTGTATGCAGTAGCTCTCGCTTATCCATGGGGGTTCCATTCCGGAACTCCCCGCGGATATCTCAAACTGCGCGTACAGGTGAACGCCTGTCCCTCTGTTACCAAAAAAGGGCTGTTATGTTTTAAGGGGAATTATTATATTACCCTTTTGAAACTTTAGGATCGCAGGCTGGATCACAAAACAGCGTAATGCAGAGAAAATCCCTTGTTTAGCTTAAAGAGGAGACTGGGAGAAAGATAACTTTCAATCAAAGATTATATTTTTATTACAAAACACACAAAGGTAAACATAATACATTTCTTGGTTCTAGTACTTGAAAAATATACCTAGCTTTTATGGTGGTTGCATGTGCTATGTATTTGGTGCATCTGAGAAGGAATCAGAAACGGATAGGGGTCCCTTAATGTGCTAAACCCAGTTTGCTAACTAAAGATGGGGGAAGAAGGGAGGAATAGATGGGGAAGAAGGGAAAGAGTTTCAGAAATGCAGGATAGTTACCTGTCCTGGGGAGCAGTAGGGGAGGGGAGAGTCCAGTGGAGGACCTTTGCCTTGGAGGGGGCCGCCAGAGAGAGAGCCATGTGGTGGAGTTCTCTCTTAAAAGGGGCTTGGCTGACCTGGAAGCTGACCTAGAATGACTGGATGTATCCCAAAGCTGTGCGCATTCTCAGTATACACACAATGGTACACGTGGAGTATGTGGAAGGGTGCCACTTTAAAAAGTGGAATGGTCCAGAAATCAGCTATCAGCAAAGGCTGACTCTGGGGGAGGGGGGGTAGCTTGCTTCCTGTTGCTACTGGACTTTGGAGTCAGGATGTAGCTTAATGGCTTGCTAGCTACACAATAGATAACAATAAGCAACTATTTACAGTGATTGAGAATACTCTTCCAGATTCCTTGACTGGGGGATGGGTATGTGATTACCATGAGCTTGACTGTACTTGCTTACCTGTGTTGAGGATTAATAGGTTTGCATAACAGTGAATGGATCAGGAGGCACAGTGATTAGGTTAAAACAATACAAATTTTTAGGGGACATTTAGGAGAATAAAGAGACATTTGCTTGTCCCTAGAGAAAGGAGCTCGATACCATAGTCTTTTGAGACTGAAGGTTGCCAACAACATGAGAAATGAGTGAGCTTATGATTTCACTCTTTTGTGGCCTGTAAGAGAAGTTTTAGGCCTGCATTTTAGTCCAAAATACATAACCAGATATAAAACCACAACTTGGAAGGGAAAAGGGGATTTTCACGTAACACCTCGACCGTCTGGAGACGAGGAAAGCCCGGCCCCCCTCCCCTCTGGAGGTAAGCCTGACTCCCCTCCCCTCTGGATGGGTTTCCGAGTTCAGCAGAGGCTGTGGGTGTCTATTCGCGACCTCTGCCGGGCTCAAGCTGAGCTCAGCAGCTCAGAACACATGACTTCCGGTTTCACTGAAAAACTGGAAGTGACACTTTTCATGCCTTGTAAGACATTTGGAGGCCTGGAGAAGCCCTCAGGGGTTTTCCCGGGCCTCCCAATGCCTTAAAAGGAATGAAAAATGTCACTTCCGGTTTCTCGGTTAAATCAGAAGTCATGTGTTTTGAACTCTAAGTCTCTGTCTGACTTCTGTGGAGACCGCGGAGAGACATCGGCAGCCTCTGCTGAGCTCAGAAGACCCTCCAGAGGCACGCTCCCCTCACTTTCAGAGTGGGCACACATGGAGGACACAAGCAGGGGGCTCTGCGGACCCAATCCGTGAATAACCGAATCTGTGGATATGGGATCTGCGGATACAGCAGTCCACCTGTACAGCTTTCCAACAATCCAATTGATTTTGATGGCAGAGATGTATGGCCCAGTCTAATAAGGGCCCCTGCCCTGCCAGAATTCCTGTTCCAACAGTGTAAGGTTTTTTATGGCTATTGCAAAATTTGATATGCCATTCCGCACAGTCGGGCTGCCACCATAAGGTGTGTTTGGCTTGTCAGTGGCCCGCACTGCTGGTAAGTCAGTGCAGGGGGGTGACAGATAGTCAGGGGTGGGTGGAACCGGGCAGGGAGGGGGACGAACAGGGAGGAAACCCCCATTTTCTACCAACTGGGAGGCAGGGCCTCTGAGAGGAATTTTATCAGGGGGTACAAGTTTCTTTTGGGCTCCTTCCCAAAGAGGGAGGGAGTGAAACAGTATGGGGGCGTCAATGGGGGTGGGCGGAATGCAGACAAAACAGGTGGGGGAAAGTGGCAACAGCTGGAATAGTCTTTGGAGCCCAGGTCTACCAGTTTTCCCAATGCAGAGTTCAGGTCTGCCTGCCTGCCTGCCTGGCGTTAGCAGCTAGATACAGCAATACGGAAACCAAACACACTCCTAAGTCTCTGTAAAATAGAACAACATTGCAGGAGATTAGCACCATTGAACCTAGGCTCACACTGGAATGGAGAGTGTCCTGTGTACAACAAAACGGACTTGTGCAGCAGCTGCTGTCCTGCATTTTCGCTGAGCTCCTCTATACTCTTCATGGTAAGCAGATCCACAAGCCAAAGAGCAACTGTAGCAGGTCGGTTTTCTCCCAGATGTGACCCTGTTCAGGAATATATGCATTCATGGGCCTTGTGGCAGTAGTTGTGGCCATGTGCCCGTGGTAATGCCCCCAGCATTCTGCGTGGGCAGTGAGTCAGGGCAAGATTGGAAAAAGTAAGATCCCAGGAAATTTCTGGGCCCCTCCTTTGGCTCCTGGGCCCCCTTTCCGACCCTGGGTACAAATCTATCTCTTTACCCCCTTTGTAGCAATGATGTTGGGAGCAACCAAGACTCAAGAGTCAGGTTGCTGGATGTGGTGCAGGCGCAGAGTCAGAGAGGCAATGAATGAACACGGAGACAGGTTTCAAAGGGGGAGTGGAGAGAGAGAGAGAGAGAGAGAGAGAGAGAGCTCCTGTACCTGCCTCTCTGTCCACTTTTATTCACTCTTGAAGCAGTACAGTTTACTAACGGTCACTTAATAACAGCACCTTGGTAACACATTCCTGAGGTCTGAGCGCTTCTCCTTATCTCTAATGCTAACTCATCCTGTTTACTAGATAAAAGGCAGTGAACCAGGTCGGCCCAGAGTGTGCTCTGCGCAGAAGCAGATGTGTCTGCTAGGTTGCCAAGTTCACTAAAGCCAAAGCGTGCTTCTACACTGCTACATCTCCTCATTTTATAATTTATTTCTAATAAAAAAGGTTATAACCTTAAAAACATTTATAAAACAAGTCTAGGACTTGCTAACTAAACAAAAAGTCCCTAGATTACGCTGTGGGGTTATAAAATGCATAGTTTGACTCAACAAGGGGAAACATTGGATAAAATATATTTTAACAGAATTTTACATTAAAATCACAAGTGGCATCAATCGTTAGAGCACACTTGGTTTAATCAGTTGGCTTTAGGGGGAACATTATTATAATCTAACTAAAACAACATTTTACTTCATTGTCTAGATTGGCTAGAATAAAATTAAAGGTTCTGCTTTTACATATAAAAAACTATTCAGGGGATAATAACACATTTACATAATTAAAAAAAACATTTTCATATTCAAAACAATTCATTGAGCTTGTTTTCATGAGCACACAAGGTTTGTTATGTCTTTGAGTTCTTTAGTTGTTGACACACTGGAATCAAACAAATTCCCAGCAGCTTGCTGGCTGTGGCTGCGGTGGACAGGCAAAAATGAAATGGTCTGTGCCAAACTGCTCCCAAATGTTACAGGTCATCCTGCCATGCAGGGAAGATGTTTTTGCGAAAGGCACTTTCGCCTGAGTTTCTTTGTTGGCTGTTCGCTTTTGGGTTGTTTGTGCAACATTAATATCATCTGGAAGTTGGAAATTGGATTTTCTAGGCCTTAATACTATGGCATCTTTGGCTGATTTTACACCGTGCTGGCATCTAAGGCGTTTCTGTAAAAATAAACACAACAACATAAACCCCCCCACAATGACCCCACCCACAATGTCTCATGTCCCCCATTTTTAATTGTTTAAATAAAAGGGAATTATAGGGTATGCTATATTTTAAAACTATGTTTCAGGTGGTATAAAAGGAAAAAAAGTTCTTTTAAAATATTAACAGGGGCACTGTCTGTTTTTAATGCAAGTGGTTTTTTTTATCACTGCAATTACATACAAAAGGTGGGAGTTTTCTTTTTAAAGGCTGAAATTCACATAACTAAAATAAATTCCAATACATGCATATAGCTATGGATATGGCTTAAACTTAAAAACGTAAATAACATTTATTTACTACAATTGGTTTGCTTGAGTTCCACAAGGGTTTATCCCATGTGGAAACAAAGAAGGAGCTCAAGAGCAATGAGGACAAGCATGGACAATTGTTTGTGGTTGTGAAAAAGAGATGGAAAATTATATAACATTTTTGCAAACTGATAAAATAAAGCATGATAGCTATGGGATCAGAGAATACAACGAATTCACTGATGAAAGAGGGAGGCTTTTTTAAGAGCCTGATTCAGTTTTATTTAACTATGGGATCAGAAAATCATTTTCTGATGAAACAAGGAGGCTTTTAAAGCCTGGTTAGCTTTGTTACTACCTTTAAATAAAAATCTTAAAAAGGGGGGTATAAATAACTATGGGCAACAAAATAAGGTTTGGTTTGGCTTTAAAACAAATTTTACAAAATAAAAAAAAACTTGACAAATTATAGTTAAAACATAATACAAACAACGAATAAATATTTTAAAAAATTATAAACATATTAAATATCTATTATTAAATTAAAAAGCTAATTATTTATAACTTTAAAGCTGTGATGACTGCTGTCAATAGGTCAAATGGCTGGTGGCTGCAGTCTGAAAAGGTGTGGAATGAGAGGCACTGGGAAACCATGGCTATGTGAAAAATACTGGACCTGGAGTTGCTGCTGCCTAATGATTGCATTCAGTTTTACTATGGTTACTTGCTTCGCATGTTTCACAGCCTGCACCACTTGTTGTTGTTGCTTTATAAAATCTTTGTGTCTTTGTGATGATCGTTATTATGATGCTTCTTTTTATCTCTAATAGGGAGATGGGACTGCCCTCCAAGGGCACTGGACAAAGCTAAGAGGTCAGCACTGCTGTTAATTCAGCTCTTTGGGCAAACATTTGTAAACTTATAAAGTGGCTTGTGTTTTTTTTGGCCTTTCTTTTAATAAATAATTACTTTTTGCATTAAAAAAATGGGGATACAGCGTTTGACTGGTGTTAAAAAGAGATTTGCTTGTGTCACTAGGGCAAACTTGAAATTTTGGGGGGTATTAAATTTTATTTTTTTTAACATATTTAACTAAAACAATTTAATAAGAGGTGGAAAATTTCTACAAATATAAGTTTTTGCTTTTTCTTATGAAAGCAGTGGTGGCTTTTTGATAGGACAACACATTTCTTGATGGACTGAATAAAAAATAAAGCCACTCAAAAATATATACTTGGGTGTCTGTTTTAAAACTACAAAAAACACCTGCGGGGCTATAAATAAAAAACGATTTATAAATTGGAATTTTGCTATAAAGCTACAACAAAAAAACTAGCTTTATGACTTTGGGTACCCACATTCAAACAAATTCTTATCATGTCTGCTAGGGCTAGGTCCTACTATAATTAAGGGTTGGAGCACCTTCTTGCAGTCTTTATTAACATTATTTACAGCAAATTTTAACAGCTGTGTGGGTAGCTTAAAATATAAGCATACTCAATTGATATGTCCTAACAATTGTTACAATTGCACCAGAGTTAGCCTCTGGGGGATGGTGTTACAGACACAGCATAAAAAGAGCTTGCTGTTGCACCTTTTTTTTTTGGTGCTATATGAAAATCAAACTATTATAAAATTTAAGACAGTTCTTATAAAAAAAATAGAATTTAATTGGGGACTTGCTATGAAGGTATCATCCATTTGCTATACCTTCTAGCAGTCCTTTGGCATACTTTATGCTAGTGATTCCAAAGTCTCTAAGTGCAACCTGCACCTTCCTTAAGACGGAATAAGGGAGAGCTTGCCAGGCTCTGATACCCTGTTCCTGTGCATTTTTACCTTGCACTACAGGGCAAATCATTGACAGCTCAAAAAAATTTTCTGCTGTCAATTTTTCTAATTTCATGGCTTTTTGGGCTATGCCCTTCACAAGGGAGGGCTGTTTGTTAGGGATAATGTCTAACTGTTCTTTTTGTTCCTATGGAGGTGAAGCAGAGGGGAGAAAAAGAGAAATATAAGCTGGTGCGGGAGGGTTTTTAGAAGGAACACTGTTTATTTCCTCTAATTGCCCTTGTTTTAACTCTGTGACCTCTCGAGAGGAAACAGGGTGCTGCGCTTTGGGAAAAAAAAGTGTAAATCATTACGATGATGTGTCTGTGCTGCTGATACTATACTTACCAGGATCCTGAAGGATAAATGAGCTCTGTAACCCATGCCGGGCGTGGTAAGTTAGCTTTTGTGTGGCCCCACGGCTAGGCGGCAGATGTTGCAATGATGTTGGGAGCAACCAAGACTCAAGAGTCAGGTTGCTGGATGAGGTGCAGGTGCAGAGTCAGAGAGGCAATGAATAAACACGGAGACAGGTTTCAAAGGGGGAGTGGAGAGAGAGAGAGAGAGAGAGAGAGAGAGCTCCTGTACCCGCCTCTCTGTCACTCTTGAAGCAGTACAGTTTACTAACGGTCGCTTAATAACAGCACCTTGGTAACACATTCCTGAGGTCTGAGCGCTTCTCCTTATCTCTAATGCTAACTCATCCTGTTTACTAGATAAAAGGCAGTGAACAAGGTCGGCCCAGAGTGTGCTCTGCGCAGGAGCAGATGTGTCTGCTAGGTTGCCAAGTTCACTAAAGCCAAAGCGTGCTTCTACACTGCTACACCCTTCTCCTAGGCCCTGCTTGCAGGGCTTTTGAAGATTACTTATGGAGATTTTCCCTTCATATTTTTCTCTGCAGTTTTGTTACATTTATTCTCAATTTGTCTATTTTTTGTTTGTTTTTTGAGCTACTTTACTGATGACGATTGTTGCATCTTCTTGTTTTTGATTAAAGCATATTTTAGAAATTTGTTTAAATGCATCACCCAGATGGCCCAGTTGGGTTGAAATTAAGTATATAAGTCTAAAACAAATAGGAAAAGAATACCGTAGATACTCGCCTAAAAGGCGAAAGATTCATGCCTTGAAATCCAGCGTGGATTGCCTCTTCGTCTTATCTCCGGGTCACTGAGGAGCTTGGGTGGTCTAAGGGTATCGCGGCAGCTATCAGAAGCCCAGAAGAGCTTCCCTCTGGTTTGCAGCGCCCCTCCGTTTGCTGCTGTGCTTCTTTGGCTGCTGGAGACTGCAGCCTGTACTTGCGGGCATGAGGGGAGCAGTCATGGATCCCGGAGCTCTCTCTTTTGTTCTGCAAAAGGAACAGGCTGCAGCCCCAGCAGGATGCAAGCTGCAAAGCCTTGCTTTGCAAGACTTTGCAGGAGCGTGGGACTGGGAGCACCACGTGGACAGGCTTGCCGAAGGAGAAAGTGAGGAGCTACACATGGTAGCAGCAGTGCCTGCATTAGAAATCTCTCCAATTTGTGCTTTCTGCTTGGAAGGCAGGGTATGGCAATCCCTTTTCCTTCCACTCAGTGTTCCTCGCTTGTGCTTTTGTTCTGGTTATTTGCACTGTAAAGATAAGATAAAGTCTATCTGCACTGTAAAGAGGTACATACCTACACTTTCCTGAGAGTAAGCCCCATTGACTGTAATGGGACTTACTTCTGAGTAGACATGCATAGGATTCAGCTCCAAGGGCTTTTGCGCTGCTGTTGCTGTGATGTCTATGTAGAGATCTTCCCTCCCTCACACCTTCCCCCTGTTTTTGCACTAGTATTTATGGAAATCTGCCCCCCCACTTCCATCCGTTGGTTCTGAGTGTGCAGGGGCTTTTGCACTGGTGTTGCTGTGATATCTATATAGAGATCTTCCTCCCCCACACCTTCCCCCTGTTTTTGCACTAGTATTTATGGAGATCTGGCTCCCCCACTTCCATCTGTTGGTTCTGTGTGCAAGGGCTTTTGCACTGGTGTTGCTGTGATATCTATATAGAGATCTTCCTCCCCCACACCTCCCCCCTGTTTTTGCACTAGTATTTATGAAGATCTGCCCCCCCCACTTCCATCCGTTGGTTCTGAGTGTGCAGGGGCTTTTGCCCTGGTGTTGCTGTGATATCTATATAGAGATTTTCCTCCCCCACACCTTTCCCCTGTTTTTGCACTAGTATTTATGGAGATCTGGCTCCCCCACTTCCATCTGTTGGTTCTGTGTGCAGGGGCTTTTGCACTGGTGTTGCTGTGATATCTATATAGAGATCTTCCTCCCCCACACCTCCCCCCTGTTTTTGCACTAGTATTTATGGAGATCTGGCTCCCCCACTTCCATCTGTTGGTTCTGTGTGCAGGGGCTTTTGCACTGGTGTTGCTGTGATATCTATATAGAGATCTTCCCGCCCCCACACCTTTTCCCTGTTTTTGCACTTGTCTGTATAGAGATCTGCCTCCCCCCCACTTCCATGTACACAAATGTATTTTATGATCTTTTACTTTATTTTTAATAAATTAGATGGTACAGTTCTTAGATAACAATTACTGGACATTTTTCAGGATCTGGCCTCAGGTAAAATCAGACAAAATTATAGTCAGACACCTCCCTAAGTTTAACCCCCAACTTATCTGAGGGTCATAGCAAATTCCATGATTTGGGGCTCAAAACCTGCCCTCGTCTTATCTGTGAGATCAACTTATAGATGAGTGTCTGTGGTAGATGCTCCATTAAATTGACCTGCTCTGCGTTATATGCACACAGTCCATATTAACAAGGCCATCTTCCACCAATAGGTAAAGACCTGCCGTATCAACAGCATCTATTCACACTGCAAAGAACCAGAGCACTGGTGGGAAAACCGGAGCCTTCTCAGGCACACTGCTGGGTGCCAAGATGCCTGCTGGACAGAGTAAGTTCAGTGTAGGAGTGGGGGGAGGGTGGGAAGGGGTTGGAGCAGGGAGAAGATGGGCCAAGGGATGGGCAGACAGAGCCTGGGAGTGGGGTGGAATCAGCAGCCCTGACCATTCCCGGTCCTCATCAATGTGCACAGGTCAACGTGGACTTCATCCAGCCATATCGCTGCTGCAGATCTGAGTTGACTCAATGTGGCTGCTGGGACATGCCCCAAGTTGATCTTCATGAGCAAAACGCCCTTGCCGGATGCAGGGCTTTGCCGGCAGTGCTGCATCGCTGCTCAGTTGTTTAGTTGGGGTCTAACTTGTAAAATAGTGGAAAGTGTAAACTACACTGGAGTGTAATAGTGCCCTTGAGCACCGAGATATCACAGCCATGGAGTGTTAAGGTTTATGCCCTAATTCTCCGTCTGGAGACTGACAAATGGCTCAGTGCTCTCCCCTGTTCTCTGCTTTGGGTAGAACATATGGGGGTGCCCAGTTAAGCATTTGCAAATTCTTCTTAAGAATATTTATACTGTATACTGCTTTTCAACCATCCAATTGATTTTGATGGCAGAGATGTCCAGAGGGGAAGCTGGGGGCGAACCTTTCCCTCTTTGCCTGGGTTTCTAGCACACGGGCTTCAGGAGTTCCGTGGGGGCGAACAGTGCCCGAATCCTCCTTCACAGGGCTGCCAGGCTGGTGTCACAGGGTTCGCAGGCTGCCTCCAATCCATCAGGGAAGAAGGGCTGGTGATCCGCAGCTCGACAGCATTGAAAAGAACGCTAGTAGCACTGAGAACTGTGCACCAGTGCCTCCTCAGTGGTTGCGGCCTGCAAAGTTCCTGTGCCTGCCTCCTGTGCCTGCCCTTGCCCAGGTTGCCCAGAGATAGGGGGGACTTAAGGGTCGCTGGATGGAAGTTGTTTCATTGGGCAAGTATTTTTACGTCCAGGGGTTCAGCTGCAGAGACCCCTTCTCCACACAACTGGAGACACAGTCTGAGGAGTTTGTCTCAGACGCAGCTGATATAGACCCCTTCGTTGTTTCCTTACAGCTCTGGTGTTTCGTAGACGGCGATCACATTCAGCGCAAGTCTGGCCTGTCTGCCAACCACGTAGGTGTTGCTCGTCAGTCCTGCTGTGGGGTCAGGGTTCTGGCGATGGTGTGGGCCAGGGATGCCTCCTACAGGTGGTGCCACTGCGCCTTGCCCCAGTGCCACAGGTTGCCCCATGGAGTATCTGTGGGGGTGTGGCCCCAGGTTGCAACCAAACTGCATGGGGGCTGGGGACTAAGTGCCCACGGAATTCCTGTCCTGACACACTCCCGGCTGACTGGGGTCAGGGTTTCAGTCCCAGGGTCCAATGCCAGCTCCTCAGCTCTGGCACGGCTCCTTTCACACTGGGGGGTGGGGGTGGAGTTAGACTTCTTTCCCTCCTTCAGGTTATGGCTGAGAGCTCTGGGCTGGCTGGCCCGAGTCTGTGCCGTTGCTACAGGCTATCCTGGGAGCTTCAGCAACCAGTCTCTCAGTCCATGCTGGCTGCTCCATCTGAGCTCCATCTGAGATGGTTCAGGCAATCTGGGCCTGGGAGGGGGGTGGAATCGGCAGGGACCTGGCATGCCATTCTGCGCCGGTGAAGCACCATGTCATGAAGTCCAGTGACCTGGAAGTGCCATAACACTTCTGGGTCACTAGGCCTTGGAACCTAACTGGGACCTCGTTCTGGTTGCATCCACAGTCTTTCTGAGTCCCGCAGAGGCTGCAGGCCCTGGCTATGTTTCAAGGGCACTTCCGGTTTCAGTGAAAACCAGAAGTGGTCTTTAAAACCTTCTGGGGCTTTCTGAGACCCATAAAGTGGTTCCCTTTGAGAAAACATATGGGAACCACTGAACTAGGGACATGTAATGGTATTCTTATTTCTGTTCAATCATTACAGATATAATGAAAGCGAGAAGCGTTAGCGCGCCGGGTCTGTTAATACGGAACAGACAGGAGAGCGTGGTTCCGTACAAAGGTACGTCGGCAGGATGGGGCTTACAGCAGCAGCTCTCCCAAAGCCAAATATTGCACCAGCCAGTGAAGTCAACCCCAGCTTATAACAGGGTGAAGAGTGTGGGAGCCGACATAAGTCCGCTAGTTCCCAGACACCCAGATGTTTTTGTGAAGAGGCTCCAACATGCGGGTTTTCACAGAAGCTTAACTGTTTTGGCAGTGATTGTGGTCTGGGGCATAAAAGGAGAGGCTGGGCCCTACTAATGTTTGTCTCTTGCAGGAATACACACCTTGCAGGTAGGATGACTGAGCTCCAGTAATTTCCTTGTGAATGTGTTTGTCTCTTCTCAGTAAATCATCGTAGACCTATGCTTTCGCTTTTGCTGCAGGGATTTGTGGTCCTGATGCTGTTTTTGGGTGAGTTTCTCAAAGGTGCAGTCTAAATACCTTTTACCTCTCCAATGTCAATTTAAAAAAAACAACTGTTCTCATTTTCTGTTTGATTCAGAGAGTAATAAATGCATTTTGTGTTTCCCTTTAGGATTTCTGAAATTTGTGTGGATCATGTCCCGTTTGCCGTATGCGCTGCAACTGGATGCACTGCTGAGGTAAAATAGCTTAACCCATGAACACAATGCAAATGGTTGTTTGGACTATAGAAACAATGGTAAGCCTTGATCGTTCAAGGAGGAAATAACCCAGAGATTGAGGGCCCAATTCTGTCCAACTTCCCATGGTCTCCCTATGCCTTACAAGGCATTAAAAATGTCACTTAGGTTTTGACAAAAAACCAAGAGTCATGGTGTTTTGCTTGAAATAGTCATTCTGAGGCCTGCAGAGGCTCAGAATACCCTTGGGAGATAGATACAGGATCCATGGATTTGGGAGCTGCGGATAAAGGGGTACTCCTGTATTTTAACACTGACCTCCTTCCTGTGGAAATGAAATGAAGGAGAAAAGAGGTTTGCTTTCCCTTGTGGAGGAAGCCTGTCTTCCTTCCTTACCCAGAAGGATGCCAGAAAGTCTAAGAACAGGGAAAGACAAGCAAGTAATTCAAATATGCCGCCAGTCTTTGAGGGGGGTCCTTGGACTGTTGGCACCTGCAAAAGGGCATCACTGTTTCTTTCATACGTTGAAAGGCAGGCCTAGAAAACCAGATATCCATTCCCATGGTGTATGAATCTGGAGATGCAAGTCTAACCTTTTCTTCCTCTTCATCAATGCAGAAGAAAACTTGCTTTAGACACCCCTCCCCCTTAACTGCTGGTCTAGATGAGCCACTGTGCCATTTCAAATTCATTCCCATCATCTGAGATGTACAGCCTACCAGGTGTTCCTGGACGGAAGCTTGGAAAACTGTAGCAGGGGATTACTTGACCGAATGTTCCCCTGTGTTAGCAGTACCACCTAGAAAACGAGGTGGCAAGAAGGTGGGTTCCCCCCTTAAATTCTGCATGGCATGCTTGTTCCTTCTGCGCAGGATGTTCCTTTTGTGGGGAAACATTCAGACTTGAAATCCCCCACCTGCGGTTTGAAGTGGTAGAGTCCAGGAACAGTCCGAACCCACTGAACTGTTTTGCTTTGTCTTCTCTTTTGATCTTTTGGTGATCTTTGCTCTTTCCTGCACAGGCGCAGGAGTGAGACCTTAGAAAATTTTGAGAGAACAATTCTTGATCTCAAACACGAGGTAGCTGAGACCCGGAGTGCCATGGATGACCTAATAAAGCGCGGTGAGGCATTTGAGGTGGGTCACCTAAAGCCGGGGTTTTTTTTCCTGTCACTTTTTCAAAGATAGGTGGGTAGCCCAATCCGGAGCTGCCTGGAGCACCAAAAACGGCTGCCATGGACTCCTCTATACCACCTCCTTGGGATAAGGGGACATTCATCCTCTTCCCCTGGGCAAGGGAAGTAGCCCTGCAGTGGGGCTACTCAGTTCTGCGGCGGCTCCAGAGCCGGCACAGAATTGGAGAGCTGAGCGCCACTGGTCCCACCCTCCTCCCACCCCTCTGCCTTCCCCGCCACACCTCTTCCCCGCACCCCCCCTCACCTCTCCACCACCTGGTGCTCTGGGCAACCGCCGGATGCGGGCCAGCAGCAGAGCCGGCCCAGCGCAGGCTCGCCCTGGGCTAGCTCCAGCATTGTGCCTGTGGCCAGGGCTTGCAAATGTGCCTTATTTGCAACAGTGCATGCTGGCAATGAGCTGGCACGCACTGTTCAGGATCCAGCTCTCAGACTGCTGTAAATTATACATGGAATTGATGGAGGGCCCAATCCTGTCCACATTTCCAGTGCCAATGAAGCTGCACTGCAGCCCTGAGCTAAGGACAAAAATGTTTGCTTACCTTGAGGAGACCTGCCCCCCCCCCGCCACCACAGGATGCAGCGCCCTCTTCATTGGGACGGGAACCTTGGATAGGATTGGGCCCTGAGGCAAAGTTCTGAGTGTGGCTTGGCAATTTAGAGCTTTTATCCATCCATGTAAGCCAAGATGATACAACATGATTGAAGGTTAGATACAGAGATGCTGAAATGATAAATTAAAAGATATTGTAGGGCTGAGCTGTGATCAGGGATCACAAAAGCCTTAAGCCGCTAACTGGGTTTCATACTTGGTTGCATGTGATTGCAGTTAGATGTGATGCATGGATATCCCAATTTTGCTCTTCCGCTCTTTCCTTTCCTCACATTCTGAATGTCCTGCTTGGTTGGGTGAGAGTGAACAGGACTCACACCTTTGGGGGCAAGCTAACGCTGTTATTTCTCGATGTGGCAATAACTGATATGTGTTTGCGAAGGGGCACTTTGATCTCACCTCCCCACCCCCGTTATTGTATTTTGCTGACAGAATTATTTAATTCTAATGGCTGTCTCAAGAAAGGCAAACGGTTTCAGCCTGACGGAAGATTTTGCTCTGAAGTCTGAAGGTAAGGCAAGGATAAATCCTCATAGCAAGAACTGTCTCCTCTCTTGTGTTCCTTTACCCCCCTCTTTTCCTGTGTTTGGGACCGGAAAGGAGAAAAAAAATTCTATTGAGAAGTCTCAGAAGCACACCTTAGATTGTCTTGTGCTTGTGACAGTGAGGTTTTGATGCCAACAGCCCAGGCATTGGGGAGCAAGGAAGAGTGAGAGCAAGGAGTGAGAAGAGTGACAGCATTTGGGGAGCAAGGAGGAGGACTTTTCATGCTGTAAGGCAGTTGTTCTCAGACTTTTTAGCATCAGAACACACTTCTTAGAATGAGAATCTGTCTGGATCCACCAGAAGTGATGTCACTAACCTAGAAGTGATGTCATGGTCAGAAGTAACACAATCCAGAACAAAACATTTTTTATCACCCCCATATGACAAAATCAAACCAAACTAAGTAAGCAAATTAAAAGTATACAATAAGTATAAGTTAAAAAATATTTAAAATAAAGAACTCTCCTAACCCTCCCAAGCAGTTGCTGATCTGTTAAAAAAAATATTCCCCAAACATCCCAAAGGCTGCAGTCCTATCCACAGTTACCCAGGAGTAAGCCCCACTGACTATCATTGTTAAAAGCATATACCTAATAGCCTGTTAAAAGTACAGATCTGTAACATTTCACCAAAAACAGTCACATGCCATCAAGTCTAATATATTAAAAATACAGTACACATTGAAGTGAATGGATACTCACCTGAAATTGGCTTGTGACCCACCTAGTTGGAGAAACACTGCTCTCAGTTTATTCCATTTGTGGGAATTATCATCCAAACCACTGTAACTCCCCATGTAGAAATGCAGCTGCACCAACATGGTTTTGGCCTCTGGAGGTCTCTTTGAGGCAAGGGGACATTGAATCTGAAACATGTCAACATTTGTGCCCTTGCCTGTGGTAAGCAGCTGGCAGCCCAGTTGGTCTACTCAGTCCTGTGCCAGCAATATTGCTGGTGCAAGTCCATGTGGACCCATCAAGATGCATCAACCCTGGCAAGGGGATTTGGATTGGATGTATGTCGCTGCCACCAAACCGACCCCCTTCCTGGTCCTTATTCGCTCTCTTCCCTGCACGCATTGAACCCCTGTTCTGCACACCCCTACCCCCTCTTGCCCCACAAATGATCTCACCTGGCCCCGCAGGCATCTGGGTGTCTGCTTGCATACGGAGCTGGCTGCTTGCTTTTTTGGCAGCTGCCAACCTGCATGCTCCAGAATGTTGCATTTTGCAACATCCAGAAAGTACCTTGCTGTGCTGGAACGCTCATTTCAACTGTGCTAGGCAGCAATAGTATGGGGCTGCTACTTTTACATTCACTCAGAATAGTAACTGCTGATTCACCTGCACAGGAAGATTATAGGAACTAATCTATAACATGTAAACGGAAGTCCTCCTGGTCAGGAAATCAGGTACTGCATCATCCACATGTTCTGAATGTATTTGCACTCCCTCTGGAGGAACAGGTGTGCAGTCTGGGAGTGCTCCTGGACTCACAGCTCTCCCTGGAGAGACAGGTTGCAGCTGTGGCCAGAGGTGCGCTTGCCCAGCTTCGGCTGGTGCTCCAACTGTAGCAGTATTTGAATCTATCAGACCTGACCATGGTTGTCCATGCTTTAGTGACTTCCAGATTGGACTACTGTAACATGCTGTATTTGGGACTCCACCTTGAAGACAGTTTCAAAACTGCAATTAATGCAGAATGTGCTGCCTGGATGGGTCCTGGAGTCAGACAGATCAGTGATTCTCAAACTGTGGGTCGGGTGTGTCCCCATTCAGACTTGATGCTACCATGGTATGTGACTACATTTGTGTTACATACCTGTGCTTTTAACAAACTACTGTACTATGTATATGCTTTTAACAATGTTAGTAAATGGGACTTACTCCTGGGTAAGTGTGGGTAGGATTGCAGCCTAGATTGTTAAAAATTTTCCTGCTTGATGATGTCACTTCTGGTCATGACATCACTTCTGGTGGGTCCTGACAGATTCTCATTCTAAAAAGTGGGTCCCGGTGCTAAATGTGTGAGAAGCACTGAGACAGATGGATTCTATTGGACCACTGCTCAGCAGCAACGTTGGCTGCCCATTTGATTCTGGGCCCAATTCTAGGTGCTGGTATTGACCTTTAAAGCCCTCCATGGTTTTAGGGATTGGATTATCTGAGAGACCGCCTTTCCCCGTGCATTCTGGCCCTCCCTCTTTGGTCATCTGAAGGGACTCTCCTGCAAGTGCCTCCTCTGACCTCGGTTAGAGGAAGGGCACAGTGAGGGCAGGCTTTCTCCATAGTGGCACCACATCTATGGCACTCCCTTCCAGGGGCGTTGAGGGAGCAGCCACCTCTCTTAGCTTTTTGGCAAGGTGTCAACATTTAAGTGATGGGTGTTTTGGGCGTGCTGATGGTTGCCTCCTCTGCCTCTCTGTGATGCCTGCTGCGATTCCACCCCCTGGCTCTATTTTATACCAACCAACCCAGCAGTGTTTTTTAAAACATTTTTGTTTTGTTGTATTTATTGTTTCTGTTGTAAGCCTCATGGTTTTTGTGAAATGCCTTGGGCATTTGCCTTTAGCAAAGGAAAGGTGGGATAACAATTTATTGAACAAACAGGCACACAAACAATAAACAGGGGATAACACAACATTAGTTAGTCCATTAGTTAATTTTAGAAATAAGTGGAAATACTGACATTAGTTCAGGGCAGGGGGGACTTGAGGAATGGTGAAAGCCAGAAAAAAACACTTGCTGGGTATTTGCTTAGCCCTTCCTGTTCCTGAGCATCTCATTCTGATTTGATTCTGCCTGTACTAATCTCTGCAGGTGCCTCAGTGATCAACTCCAGCC
This sequence comes from Tiliqua scincoides, assembly GCF_035046505.1. Lineage (NCBI taxonomy): Eukaryota > Metazoa > Chordata > Lepidosauria > Squamata > Scincidae > Tiliqua > Tiliqua scincoides. Next base: position 120,596,582 of record NC_089821.1, read on the forward strand.
AAAGCTATTCTCCAGGAGCAGAGGTTTGCAGATGGGGCTTCTGCTGGAAATCATCACAGTCACCAGATGTGATTCTTGAGGTAGGACTCTGCAAATCAGCCTTCTGCCCTTCTCACAAGTGTCGACTTCTCCCACACCTTTCAAGCATCTAGCAGAGACCTTCACTTCTGTGCAGTCTCCTGGTCAGACTAAGCAAGTCAATGGCGGCAGCTCAAGGCAGTCTTTGAAAGTCCAGTCTCCAGGACTCGATTTGCACTTGCAGGCATTTGTGCCAATGTCTGACTCCACACACCTGCATGCTATAAATGAGATCACTTATCAGCAAAGATGACATGAGCGCTTCAGATCCTGCTGTCAAACAGTCACTGAAAGGATAATTCTGCAGGCTTTTTTGGTGGGTAGCCTACAATGAAACAGCAGCATTTATCTGCAGCAGCTCATTTTACACAACCTGTCACTGAAAACAGTGCAGTATGTGGCTCAGGCTGCTTCCTGCTGCATATTGTCCCAGCCTTTTGTTTGATTGCATTGGACAAATCTCCCTAAATGCAATTATTGTCCTATCTGTTCTCCCCTATTTTTATAATTTTTTTTCTTTCCAAAAAAATTAAAATCCATTAACAGCCCAATCCTGAGCTGTGCCAGAACAGCCAGGTTGCATGGCCTATGCCAGTGTTTCTCAAACTGTGGGTCGGGACCCCACTGGGTGGGTCGCAAGTCCATTTCAGGTGGGTGTCCATTCATTTCAATATTTTGTTTTTAATATAGCAGACTTGATTCTACCATGGTATGTGACTAACATTTCCCCAAATAAACAGACCTGTACTTTTAGCAAGCTATTATGGCTATTCTTTTAACAATGATAGTAAATGGGACTTACTCCTGGGTAAGTGTGGGTAGGATTGCAGCCTAAGATGGTTAAAAATTTTCCTGCTTGATGATGTCACTTCTGGTCATGACATCACTTCCGGTGGGTCCTGACAGATTGTAAAAAGTGGGTCCCGGTGCTAAATGTGTGAGATCCACTGGCCTATGCTCTATCTTACACAGAGTAGGCTGGAGGTCACCTCTGGGTAAGGGGATATTTTTCCTTTCACCCTTTGTAATGCCCCTACCTGCCCTATGGGGTTACTTGAATCTGTTCCAGCTGGGAGTTAGGAAATGGTGTGCACTGCCGCCACCAATCCCACCCCCTCCTGGGTCCAATCATTCTTCCATTCTACCCTCCCTCGCACCGAATCACCTCCCCTCCCACTCCTGGAATGCCCTCCCACCACTCTCTCTTACCCCTTGTGCCGCCCAGTTCAAACCCACATTCCTTGGCCAACACAGGTATGGGATCTGGCTCCAGCAGGCCAGTGCATGTCCTTGTGCCAGCACAGCCTGATGATGTCCTGGGTCCACCTGACTGGATGATCTACAATTACCTGGGCATCCTTGCAGCCCCTTGGTCTGGTTCATTGGGTTTGGATACCAGTCATGGCAGGCGTGAGGACAAGCAATCCACAAAATGACTTGTTGACTCTTCCATGCCAACTGTCTGCAATGGCACTGAATTCAAAGAGTCTCAGGGAAGCATCTGGAGACAATGGCTCTATCCAGAGACAATGGCTATTGCAGCAGGATGATACAGCATCACAGAAGTCTCTGGGGAATTGGAAGGGTTAAAAATGGGGGGGGGGAATCAGGCATTTTCTGCACAAGTGCATTCATTGAGGAACCTTTTATACAGGGATGATCTGTGTACTTACTGGAAAATTCAGCAAGGCTTAGTTTAAAGTCAGTTAAAATGAGCAAAAAATTTCCCAGACAGCTTAACCTTACTCAGGTGTGGCCTTGCTAAAGTATGGACAAACTGTTGGTTTTCCCACTACATGTGATGTCTGGGTGTTACTGAGTTCAAAGGGAAAACACTGTTTCTTGAATGACTTCCTCCCTCCCTTTCCTGATAGCCGTTGTGTGTTTGGTTTCCAGCGGGATAACACGCCTGGGAATTGTTGGGCCATGAAAGGATCTAAAGGCTACGTAGTCATCAAATTGACACAAAAAGTCTACCCAACTTATGTGTCTCTGGATCATTTGTCAAGGAGAGTTTCCTACGCTGAAAACATATCAAGTGCTCCAAAGGATTTCTCTGTCTATGTGAGTAACTTCCTCCTGTTCATCTAAACATCTCCCCTCCGTCCCTTTCTTATGACTGAGAAGCTGCCTGAGAAATGGTTTGCTTTGAATCACACACAAGCTTGTCCCAGTATCCGCAAGGGTTCCATACAGATATTTGTATGACCACTTTGAGGTCTCTGTTTTATCTTTCCCCCTTGTCTTCTTTCAGGGATTGAATGGTGATCCTGAAGAAAGGGAAGGTACCTTCTTAGGAACGTTTTCCTACAATATTGATGATTACCCTACGCAAGCCTTCAATTTGTGGGTAGGCTATATCCTTGTATAGAAAGTCCCAAAGGATTTGCAGGCTAACACTGAGAAGGAACTCAGGCCATCATTTCATCCCCCATTCCCTCATCAGGTTATGGAAAGTAGAAAGGATTCACTGCTGAACCCCCCCCCCCCCCGACTGCTGTGAATTGGATGGGAAATCCAGCGAAGTGGATGCAGGTCATTCCTGAGTTCAGCCCTGCATGCCTCTCTTATTTGAGGATGTGTCTGCCTCTGCTTCCTGCACTGCAAAAAGAACAGGGGGGTAAAGTGGAAGTATGGAGGAAAGGAGAGTGGTGGGCTCTTGTGGTGGAGATGCTGCAGCCCAACGCCCTCCTCCACTCTGCCTCTTCTATTCCGCCCCTCTCTTCCTTTCTCAAGTCTAGGGAATGGTAGGAGGGGAAGGAGCAGTGGAGGTGAATGGCGATGGCTGCTCCCCACCCAGTTGCTGCCCGAGGCAGCAATCCGACAGCTCAGCCAGCCTTAGGGGTGGACCCACCCTTTTAAAAAATCCTGCTGCTCATTTCCCCTCCAGGATTTAGGGTGAGGTGAGTCTCAAATGTTCTTCCTTGTCTCTGAATGTCTTTGCCCTCTACCTGTACTTCGGACACAGAGATTGCACTGTACTGAGTCAGATCATCTCTCTCATTGTGAGCTCTTGTGGGTGGTGGTTGTGGCTTTGTGGTAGAGCAGGTGCTTTATGTGCAGAAGGTCCCAGGTTCAATCCTGGCATTTCAAGATCATGCAGAGAAAGGTTCCCATCTACAGCCCTGGAGAGCCAGAGTCAGTGTTGATAATACAGTGGGCCCTGGGTCTCTGTGGGGATCCTCTGAGGATACTGATTTCTGCAGATAATGAAATCTGTGCTCAGCCCTCAGAGGACCTCCTGGATGTGATTGGAAGTGCCTTCTGGTCCCACCAAAAGGTGTTCTGAAGTACAGCGAGGCCATGTGTGGCCTCCCTGGGCCACAGAAGGCCTCCCAGACATGTCCAGAAGGCAATTCCAATCATATTCAGTTCGCACTGGCAACTGGAAGTGCCTCCAGATGCACTCAGAAGGCACTTCTGCTTTGTGCTGGCAACTGGAAGTGCCTTCTGAGCGCCTCTGGGAGGACTTTTGAGGTGTGCGGCCTTGCATGGCCTCCCTGCACCTCAGAACTCTTCCTGGACAGGACTGGAAGATACTTCAGGTTGCCTCCTCGAGGTCTTCCTGCCATGGGGTCAGCAACCATGTTGAGTGAAATTTGCAGGTACTGAACCCATGGATAAAGATGTCCCACTGTCCTGAGCCTGGTGGTGTAAGGCAGCTTCCAAAATCTGTGCTGATTGGTAGCATTCTCCAAAGTTTCAAATGGGTTTTTGGCATCCCTACGTGGAAATGCCAATTCAAATATGTGAAGGCTTGAGGGACAATATTCTTCTATTTCAGTGGGTCCCAACCTGTAGGAAACTGTGGACCATTGAGGCAAGAATTGGAATTGTTGGGGACCACATGCAACCTCCCACCCCCGCACACAAAAAATACATTTAAATTTGTAATACAGGCGGCCCTCATTATCCACAGGGATTCCACTGCCAGAAACCCTGCAGATAAGGAAAAACATGGATATTCAAGCCCTGTGGTTTCCCCCACCTGAACCTGATTGAAGCTGAGCTCCTGGAGGCTCTTCTGAAGCCCTCAGAGGCTGCGGGTGGGCGCGCACAGCCTCTGTGGGCTCCAGAAGAGCCTCCAGAGGTGAGAGGAGCACAGCTCCCTTCACCTCGGAAGGCTGCAGGTTGCCTGCACCATGGGGTTGGGGACCCGTGGATGAAGAAATCCTCAGGTACCAAACCCAGGGGTAATGCGGGCTGCCTATAATTTGAAAAGATTTATTAGAGATTTATTATTTTGGTAGAGATGATTTGTGGTTTGCTGCTTTTGCTGCCAGCTGCAGGTGATCCTATCTCAGCCCTCTTGGGTGGTCCATGATGGACTGCTCACTCAGAGAAATGCTGGAAGTAATCAAAAACTTTTTTTTTCCTGAGACCTCACGGACCACTTCTCAGGGTCTCAGACCACCTGCGGTCCCCGGACCATGGGTTGGGAACCAGTGTTCTATTTCAATAAAATATTGTTGTGCAAGAGTTTAAAAAAATCTTTCAAAAACTTCTGTTCTCCTCCCCCCCCGAATTTATTTACAGGTGGAGAATTCATTGCAATTTAAATACTTGCGATTCAGGATTTTGAGCAACTGGGGCCATCCAGACTATACCTGTATATATGGGATTCGTGTGAATGGTATGCAATGGTGAAGAATGCACGTATGGGATTCATGCAAATGGAGAAGAATCCGGTTGATGTGCAGAAAAAAATACATCACAGTATAATAAACGAACACAACAAATATTATAATAGATCAATAGGTGGGGGTGTTTTGGGGGTGGGTGGACGGGTGATATTTTTTCAAAAATATCTTGATTTAAATAGCAAAGAGCGATGTATTCTTTTAATCCAAATTTTTATTCAAAATTGTACAGTTTGAAACAGTGTTTTGTGTGTGTGTGTTAATTTTGGTGATTAAAAAATGGAAAAGGGTAAAAAGTGGTGTTCTGTGTTTTTATTCCTAGAAGTCATATTCTTAATAAATTTCACATGCTGTTAGGGTGTTCTCACGGTGGACAGTGACATTTAAGTGGAAAATTGAGCAGAAATTGGTCAGAAACCCGCCAGATGGCAGTCACAAAGACTACTAGTGCAACACATTGCGACTTGCAGCGGGTGCATCTGGAACATCCTGTCCAGAATGCTGCCTGTAATACAAAAACAACACACGTTGCATACCCAGCTCCAAACACTTCCAGTGGAGAGCACTGCAGTAAAGGGAAATAAAAACAAAAACAACATACCTCAAAGCAGTGGGAAACCTCCCATTGTATTCGATGGGGCAAATGCCCTGGTCGCGAGCCTTTAGGACCCTACAGAAGCCTCTCTGAGGCTCCTGACGGTGTTGGAAATTGTGCTTCCCTTTTTGTGGAAGCACAGTTTATAGTGTCAGGGAAGCTTCAGGAAGCTTCCCTGATGCAGTCTATGGTTGCATGAGGCTCCGTGAGCCTCTGGTGAGTGTGGGGGCAGATTTGCTCACGGGGGCTGGCAACAGCCTGTGGGTGGGTGGGTGCCATCACGGAACTTTGCCCCTGGGCGCGGAGCTGGGGAGGTTCGCCACTGCCTCAAAGTCTTGCAGAAGAAGAAGACTGTCAAAGTCAGCACAAGAAGCAAAAAACCAGAACCTCTGCCTGAAGTCACTCAGTGTAGCGCTGCCTCCGCCTTCTCTCCTGCTGCATGTTCTGCAGCCATTTTTTAAAGGACTAGGCTGGAGCTCACCAGGGTAGAGATAAGAGGGTATCCGGGTTGTGACCCCAACTTGAAGCCCTCAGGAAGAGACGATGCAGCAGGGAAGGGCAGAGCTGGCCTTGGGAGTCCTGGAGGAGGTTTCAACAAGAAAAAGAGACATCGAGCCTTGAAGTGGGTAAAATGGCAGTATTTTGCTTTAGTTTAAGATTTCATTGGTGACGGGAGACAAGGCATTTTGTGCACAAAGGAGCACTTTGTACAACAGCCTGCCGCTTTCAGAACATGTATGGGGAAAAATACTTAGCTAACACTTCTCAGAACTCTCATTACACAGAAACACATGCTTTGACTTTTGTCGTAATTGTGGAGACTTTGCCAAGTGTTAGCAGACAGGGATCCCTTCTCTACATCCCCCCCCCATTCCTACCTTGGGCGATACCAGGGCTCAGCGTCTGCATAATCTCACCTGTCTGTTCCCGTGGGCTCAGGTCGGGGTCAGCTCCGTGGCCTCACAAGCAGCCTAGTCCTTTGGTCATGAAGACTGGGGCACTTGGTGGGGGGAAGGGCAGTGTAGAATGGCTATGCTGGAGGCATCACCAACAGCATGTGCTTGGATGCTAATGACTATGGGACGTGTGTGTGGCTAGATCCGATGCAAAAAGCAAGTGGTGGAAATACATTTTTAAAAGACCTTTTCTCAAAAACCTTAAGTGTAATCTAGTAACAAAAAGTCTGACATCACTGACATCTCATGACATCTTTTTCTCTTATGACCTAGTGAGTGAATACAGCCCTCTACAGGAGGAAAAATAAAAATGTGAAACAAAGTCTCTTTTCTCGGCAATCAAGTCCTGTCATTTTGCCAAGCTACATACAGTCTGATTGTTTACCAGAGAAACCTGGACATTTAATTGAATTTAAGACCCCAGATGCAAAGGGCCCTACACCCAAGGAAGTACGCAAAGGATCTCAGCTCAGTTGTGCTTACCTAATTTGGCATGAAAGTATGAATTGGAATGCAAGTGAAGCAGAAGTATACGCATCGTCCCTTGGCATCCACAGGGGTTCCGTTTCCAGAACGCCTGAGGATGCAAAAATCACCGATATTCAAATCCACAGAAAAAGCAGTTTAAATCATTTCTAAAAGGCTGCTGTATTTAGGCATGCATGCTTCAGCTCTTGATAAATTGAGGCTGCAATCCAGAGCACCACTTGAGCTGGCCCATGCCCCCTGCAGTGTTTCAAAATTCTGTGTGGTTGGGATGAGGTTTGGGGGCTGGGGCGGAGGGACAGAAGTCATGTTCTGCTCCAGCTAAGAAGAAATCTAAGCTGGAAAAGAAGCACGAAATTACACTTGCCTTATATGTGAGGTGAACATTATGAGTCCATGAGGTTGGTTTTTCTGAGCCTGGATAGATTGCTTTTTATAACCACACTACTTAACAGCAGGAACTTTTCATTGGGGCCAGAAACAAATGGACAACCAGTGCAGCTCCTTGAGGATGGATGATCCATGCGCCCTTTGGCTCGGCCCAGAAATGAGTTGAGCTTCAGCATTCTGGACCATGAGTAATTTTTGAAACCTTTTGAAGGCAGCCCCAGGCAGAGCAGCACACAACAGTCATATGAGTGGGAAGTTTGGTGTCATAAATGCCTGGCTTAGAATCAATATAAACACCCAACAGGGGAAGTTGGAATCTGATGTTTCAAGTGTAAGATAGGGATAATTGTATCTTCCAAGCATGTAGACCATTAAGTGGAGACAAGTTGCCTCTTCATGCTCAGGCAACAGATCTGTGGCTCCATTCAAGTGTGGCAATCTTAAGAGTCAGAGTTTAGTGGCAGGGTATGCCATTTGGACTATCAGCCAAAGGCCCCATTGCAGATAATGTGTCCCCCCCTCATTTCAGAGAGATTTTTTCTAAGAGCTGCAGGTCTCGCATTAAGTCCAACCATTCAGCCACCTTTCCAAACTTGCTGTCCTTCTCACCTGGCTACTAGCCTGGGTTTGCTAACTTGCAGAAACTTGCACTCCTCTGATCAGTGTGTTTTCTGCCAGATCACAATCTGTAGCGAATTGTCCACCTCTTCCAACTTCCTTAGACAACTCAAGGCCCATCCAATGAAGGTGGAGGAGTTTGAACATTCTGTACATGCGCAGTCCTCTAGCTGTGCTGCACCCACTATGCCCTCCCCCCAGACCACACCGATTCCATGTCCTCTCCTGAATGCTGTGTGAAGCAGGGCCCAACCGAGGCTTATGCGACTCCCAACCTGAAGAGGAAGAGAATCTTGATTTCTGCTGTCCGTGAATTAATTGTTGGGTGTTCCCTCCCTCTGTTGTTGGTGGAGGAATTTTGATGCTTCTGCCAGGAGCCAGACTCTCGTTGCTGAGAGGTGAACCAAAAGCAGGGCCCAACCGAGGCTTATGCGACTCCCAACCTGAAGAGGAAGAGAATCTTGATTTCTGCTGTCCGTGAATTAATTGTTGGGTGTTCCCTCCCTCTGTTGTTGGTGGAGGAATTTTGATGCTTCTGCCAGGAGCCAGACTCTCGTTGCTGAGAGGTGAACCAAAAGCTGGTTTGCGGTGAAATAGACAGTACTTGGTGAAATAGACAGACAGTACATACGAACATAAGAACAGGCCCACTGGATCAGGCCATAGGCTCATCTAGTCCAGCTTCCTGTATCTCACAGCGGCCCACCAAATGCCCCAGGAAGCACACCAGATAACAAGAGACCTGCATCCTGGTGGCCTCCCTTGCATCTGGCATTCTGACATAGCCCATTTCTAAAATCAGGAGGTTGCACATACACATCATGGCTTGTAACCCGTAATGGATTTTTCCTCCAGAAACGTGTCCAATCCCATTTTAATGGCGTCCAGGCCAGATGCCATCAACATAGTAGATATCTATCCAACTTTGCTATCATCATGTGGGCCTGGTTCACCATGCCCACATCTGCATGATCCAAGTGTGTAGTCCCAAGCGGGGCCCTGGCTGAACCTGAGGGCACAACTGCCCCCTGGGAAGGGCAGGGCGTACCTGACACCCCTCCTGCCTTTCCAGAAAGGATGAACTGCTGCCTGTTGGATCAAGCTGAGCCCACTCTCATTGCCTTGGTCAGACCCGTCCTTGGAGTTCCCTTGTGGGCAGTCAGCATCGCATCACCCTCTCCTCTTTCCAGGGGTTTATTATCCAATGGGTGCTGCTTTTGTTTGCTTTTGCTGTCCCTTCTCAGGGTAGGTCTCTACCCACCTCCTCCACATGGTTTTGGAGCACACTGCACATCCCTCCTCCATGGATTCCAGAAATGACAGGCCTTGGGCCCTTGTCATGATTGTCTCCCCATATCATCAACCCTTTCCTTCCTATCGCATCGTAGCACACCCCTCCTGTATTCCAGAAATGCCAGACAACCTGTATGTTGGATGTGGCTTGCTATGACTTGAGAAGCCTCCAGTGCCTCATTTATGCACAGCTGCAGGGTGTATGCACTTGGCAGTCCCTGGTGGTCCACATCGTGCCACCCAATCTGATTGTTCTGTACTGTGGATGTCACGGGTACACTGGCTGTGGGCCCTTGCCGTCAAGCTACCTTGACAGAGGAGGCAACATTATAATAGATGGGGTTTATAACCCTAAATACTGCCCTATGCTGGTGCCAGAAGGAAGCTCACTGCCCTTGGCTCCTGGTTGTCTTTGTCTCCCCACCTCTTCAACCCTTCCTGTTGAATCATTGCACACCCCTCCCGTATTCCAGAAACGCAACCAACCTACATGTAGGACCTCGCCTGCTGTTTTCTCAGTTGCACACACGTAGGGTGTGTGTGTGTACTTTGAAGCAAGACGACCATCTCAGGGTCGGGTCCGTATCCTCAGACTGCTCTGTGCTGTGGTGTCATTAGCCTTGGGACCTTGTTGTCAAGGGCTGCCCACCTCATTGACCCTTCCCTTCCTATTATATCGTATTGAATCGTAGCACATCCCTCCTGTATTCCAGAAATGCCAGGCAACCCTTAGGTAGGATTGCACCTGCTGATCCTTGAGAACCACCAGCACCTCTATGTGTGCACTTGGCAGCCCCTGGTGGTCCATGTCGTGCTCTGTGTTGGTGGGAGAAGGAGGCCCAATGGCCTTGGGCCATCCTCATCATTGTCAAAACTCTTCCTATAGCATCTCATTGCATCATATATCGTATGGAATCATATTGTATCATATCATATAATATCTCATTACATTGCATTGTATCATATCATATCACATGGTATTGTTCACATCGTATCATTCTTGCTGGAAGACCAGATGCATGTTTGAGCTGCACCGCTGTGATCCTGCCTCTGGTCCACACTACAAGTGGCCCATCATTTCTGGAAAACCGTAGACGTGTCTGAGCTGTGCCACTGGGACATTGGCTTTCCCCTCCCTCTGGTGCACACTATAGGTCTCCTGTTGTTTCTGGAAGTCGTGCCACTGCAACACTGCCTCTTGTCCACACTACAGGCCTGTCATTTCTGGAAGACCAGAGGAGTGTCTGAGCTGTGCAAGTGGGACATTGGTTCCTTCATTCCTGACTACAGGTCAGTGGACCATTCTATTAAGATCGGAGGTATGTCTCTGAGTGGCACAACACACACGCTGGTCAGGCAGCTCAGAGTCAGGTGAAGCAGCAGGTTTCAGACCTGTCATTCCTCACTGCCTACGTGCTGCTTGCTTGACATGCAGAGCATTGTCTCATGTCCAGGATCCCATCAGGCTGTCATTGGACGCCTGGACAATGTGTCCCCCCCCCATCTCAGAGAGATGAACACCCTTCCTTTCTTCCTGAAACAGCAGGTACCCAGTAAGTCTGACAGTCCACCAGCAACGGGCTGCCTGTCTCCTGTAACTCCCATGAAGCATCCCTTACGGACTGTCTGAGCTCTGACCCCTTTGTGTCCCAGTTGGTCAGCATTGTCTCACCATCTGTGATGATGTATAGTGATGTTGTGTGTGTGTGTGGGGGGGAGGGGGTGTTCCCTTGCTGGCTGCTGGCACTTCTCCTGACTCCACTTCTTCCTGGAGCTGGTGTCCACCCATGGTGACATAAGCTGCTGTGTCAGCCCAGCCTGTACTAGGCCCACCAGTGTGCCTGGTTGTCCCTGTCTCTGTCCTGAGCCTTTTGGCATGTGTAAGTACCAATGGAAAGAGGTGTAGAAAGAGTATGGCAAAGAAGGACAGAAGCAAATCTGATAGGCTACTAGGGTCAGACAGGTAGAGTTTTGCTACTAGGGTCAGAGAGGTAAGGGTTGCCAGGTCAGATACATACACAGTCCTCAGAATTGTGAGGTGGGGCTTGGTGATGTCACAAGCCAACCTTTGAAAAATGATAGGAAAAAAATTATGGGAGAGGGGTGGGATCACATGTAAAGGGAGAGGACCTGGCACTAAAGGGGCGAGGCTGGCAATGACCCCAGATGGTCTAATCCACTTGAGGAAAAACAGCAAAAATTTGGAGAAACTGTCATTTTTGATGAGGTGACACCTCTATAGAAAGAAGAGATTCTGAAACTAAGGCCTGATTCACAGGTGTGTGCAGGTCACCTTATTTCTTTACCCTCGATTGATCGCTGAACAGACCTATGGAAAAGCGTTGTGTATGAAATCCTATGAGGCCATGTGAAAATTTGAGATGATAGGCAGAGATATACCTGTGTATGCTACGTTTTGGTGGTCCATTGGCACGTGCAAGCCTTATTCACTCTGCTGCTCATCAGGGATGAACAAGCATGTGTGAACTCAAACAATTTAAAGCAACTGGATAAATATTGGGGTAGGGGGAAATCAGTTTCTTTCCCCTAATGCCATAACGGAGATACTAAAATTCTATGGCAAAAATTGAACAACATTTCTCATATTTGCAGCTTTTGGAGTGACTACCATGGAGCGGCGCAGTGAAAGGCTGGCTAAGCTGCAAAGGGAGAAGCCCATTTCATATCGAGAAACAGGAGTGAGGAGGTACAGTGGAGCTTTCTTCATTTTTCGGCCTGGGTTATGTTTGGTTAACATGTTGCAGGCACTCCTTCAATGTATGTTGAGTTGCTCTGTGTTCTTTCAATTGCTCTGAAAGGACGTGCTATCCTTCACATTTTGTTCAGAATTCTGAACAATCTAATTCATTTCTCTAATTCATCAGAGAAAACACTAAGCTATGAAGTGCTTTGGGGAGGGTGGTGGTAGAGGAAATGAGTGCTGCCAACTGATGTATTGTGGCAGTCTCTACCGAAGTTGCAGGGTCTGATCAGGCTCCTTTGGTCCCTTGGGGAGGTTTCCACTGGAACCCCTAAAGGTGCTTCATAAATGTGCCAGCTATGGAAGAGAATTTCCTTTCCAGATTGTTTTAGAATTAGTGAAAGCTTCTGGGCAAGTTTCTGGTTGACAGCTACCAGCAGTCCATCAGCTGACAATTACACCCATCACACTGAACCTAGAAGCTAGATCAACTAAGAACATAAGAACAGCCCCACTGGATCAGGCTATAGGCCCATCTAGTCCAGCTTCCTGTATCTCACAGTGGCCCACCAAATGCCCCCACTGACCCAATGAATGACAGCAGTTTACCAATTTGCTGGGAGCCTGGGCACAAAATGCCCCAAGGTGTCCCCTGTCCCTGATGAACATTGGGAGTGACCATGGCCATTGGGTTGTCCTACTGCAAGGGTGGCCAACCCACAGCATGCCGTGTGCCAATGTTTATATACAACTTATTTCGGTCTTGTCCAGACTGACTCAGGTGGTTTCGCCAGCCCATGTGATCTGCTCAGCCTCTGGTTGGCTATCTTCACTCCACCCTGGGCCTTATTGCTCCTTTTCTGGACTTTGTGCCATGAGAAGTGCCATGTGCTTGCAGCCATGGAGCTCCGCTTTGGCTGGCACGACTGTGACAGGCTTCTGTGACAGACAACTTTGCGTGTGCCACTTAGGCATGCCGCAGGTTGGCCATCCCTATCCTACTGGCTAATTGTTGGGGGTCCTTGGTCAGTGCCCAGCCCCAGGCTGGTTGACCCTTGATGCCATCCTGGATCCCAACATCTGCTTAGCAACTATGCTTGGGGATTGCCTCAGGGGGGTTCTGAATCTTAAACCAAGTCTCTTACTTCTGCACAGAAGATATTTCTTTAGTCACGGGACCTACATAAGAACATAAGGATGTAAGAACATAAGAAAAGCCCTGCTAGATAAGGCCAAAGGCCCATCTAGTCCAGCTTCCTCACAGTGTCCCACAAGATGCCTCAGGGAGCACAGAAGACAATAAGACACCTGCATCGTGTTGCCATTCCCTTGCACCTAGCCTTCTGAGGGTGCTTATTTCTAAAATCAGGAGATTACACATACCCATCATGGCTTTTAACCTGTGATGGACCTTTCCTCTACAAATCTGCCCAATGCCCTTTTAAAGTCAACTAGGCCACATGCCATCACCACATCCTGTGGCAAGGAGTTCCACAAATTAATTACACGCTGGGTAAAGTAACATTTGCTTTTATCTGTTCCAACTCTCCCAACACTCAATTTTAGTGGACGTCCTCAGGTTCTGGTGTTGTGTGAGAAGGAAAAGAGCATCCCTCTGTCCATCCCCTGCATAATTTTGTACATCTCAATCAACCTCAGGTGCCTCTTTTCTAGAATGAAGAGCCCCAAATACTTTAGCCTTTCCTCAAGAGGGAGGTACCCCAGCCCAGTCATAATTTTGGTCGCTCTCTTCTGCACCTTTTCCTGTTCCACTATGTCCTTTTGGAGATGTGGCAACCAGAACTGTACACAATACTCCAGATGTGGCCTTACTGCTAATTTGTACAATGGCATTATAATATTGGATGTTTTATCCTCTTCATACTGGAACCGCTAAGCAGGGCCTCTGATGTGTCCCCTCTATGGGAGACTGGAATTGCTGACTCAGCAGTTGGGCCTTCACCACCCAACAGACACTTTCCCCCTCTGCTGACTTCCAAGCCCTGGTTTTGTAACAAGTCACAACACCCTGCTTTTTGATCTGTCTGTGGTGGAGCTGAGCACATGGCACTGTAGTGTTTTCCACATGCTCTGCTCCTGTTCATTTGAAACAGGAGCAGCGGGGAGGAGCGGGCTGTGCACCGGGTTCCAGGTCAGTGGAGGAAAGGGGGTGGGCTTCATTATGTTTGTCTCTGCCCACTTGGTGTTTCATAAGCAACTAGGTGGGCAGGAGAGGCAATTGCCCCCTCCTTTCATCCACTGGCAGTACTGGAGGAAGATGGGGGCTGATGCCACCACGATCCTCTTCCAACTTGTTCTCACTAAGTGGCAGGCTGGAGAGGGTGGCAGACAATGCATGGTGGCTTCTCAATTCACTGTTCCTCCAGAGGAGCCACTCTGCATAACAGTTTCACATGGCTTCCTGGGCAGGCTGGCCTTACTCGAGCTCCCCTGAGCAAGTGATTTCTTCAGGCTTTTCTTCTCATCTCTTGTGTACAAATTGCTCCTTCTATTCCCATCATGGCTTTAGCACTCTACACTATTGGCCTGAAGAGGGTCTGCTTTGAAGGTCTAGGTTCCAGGATAATGCAGCAGATGGTCTTGAGGTCCTGCCGGCCACACATGCTGGAGTCTTCTCTCTTCTCAGGGTTTTCAAAAAAATCCGGAGGAAGCGCATCTCTGTTGCTGTACAGGAAAAACAGAAATGCCAGACCTGGACAGAGAACTGCCTGCAGAGAGACTTGGGTGCCGAAAGCAGTGATTTGGAAGACCAGCCTTGCTGCAGTGAGTGTCTTCATCAGCGGAGTGAAGCGAGGGCTTTGCTTTCAGCTGCTTCTTTGCTGACTTGCATCTTGTCTTGGTTTGTAAGCCGAGATCAAGCCTGGCACTGAGAAATCAGCATAACCGGTGGTATTCCTATATGGCATACCGGTGGTATTTCTATATGGCATAGTACAAGTCAACATTTCATGTTCACGCATTTCACGTGTTTTAAAGTAAAGACGTTTCACATGTTTTAAATTAAAAAATGTGGGGTGGGAAATGCCAAGGGTTTTCAGCATCTGACTGGCAGACAGACTACAATTTTGTATAAATATTCATGATACAATTCTACATTTCCTGGACCAGAGAACCAGAAAAGATGTAAAATACACTTGAGTATAATAGTGCCCTTGAGCACTGAGATAACACAGTTAAGAGTGTATAGGTTTATGCCATATGTCTCAGACTGAAGGCTGACAACTGGCTAAGTGCTCTGCCCTATCCTATCCCTTGGGCAGAATCTGTGGGGGCACACAGTTAAACACTTGTAAATTATTATTATAAATATATGTACTGTATACAGTAGTGCCTCCTTATCCACAGGGGTTCCATTCTTGAACCCCCCATAGATAGCTGAAACTGTGGATATGTGCAAACATTTGTCCCTGCAACCCAGACCTTCTGGAGGCGAGGAAAATCTGTCTCCCCTCCCCTCCAGGGGGGGGGGTTCTGAGTTCAGGAGAGGCCATGGATGACTGTTCGGGACCTCTGCTGGGATTAGACTGAGTTCGGCAGCTCAAAACATGTGTCTTCCGGTTATTATTATTATTATTATTATTATTATTATTATTATTATTATTATTATTATTATTATTATTATTATATTAACTGTATTTATATACCGCTTTTCAACTAAAGTTTACAAAGCGGTTCGCAGAGAAAAAAATCAATTAACTAATGGCTCCCTGTCCCAAAAGGGCTCACAAACTAAAAAGATGCAAAAAGAACACCCACAGACAGCCACTAGAAAAGACACTGCTGGGGGGAGGTGGGCCAGTTACTCTCCCCCTGCTAAAAAGAGGAGCACCCACTTGAAAGAGTGCCTCTTACCCAGTTAGCAGGGGTTCCACTGAGAAACTGGTTTTCCATGCCTTATAAGGCACTTGGAGACACTCTGGAGCTCCCTTGGGCCTCCCAATGCCTTTTAAGGCAATAAAAAAAGGGGAGCAGACCGTGCCTCTGGAGAGGGTGCTGGTGGGGGGCTCTGTGGGCCTGATCCGTGGATAACTGAATAAGTGGATACGGCATCCATGAATATAGGGGTTTCCTGTATTGCTTTTCAACAATCCAATTTATTTTGATGGCAAAGATGTACGGCCTAATTTGAAGAGGGCCCTTGCCCTGCCAGAACTCCTGTTTCGATAGTGTAATAACTTAATGACTGTTGCAAAATGTAGCATGCCATTCAGCACTGCTGGGCTGCCCCCACAAGCAGCGTTCCATCTGTTAGAGGCCCACACTGCTGGTAAGTCAGTGTAGGGAATTGAGAAATAGTCAAGGGTGGGTGGAACCAGGCGGGGAGGGAGGAAACCCCATTTTCTACCAACTTGCAGGTCATTTGAAGATTACTTATGAAGGCTTTTCCTTCCTATTTTTCCCTGCAGTTTTGTTACATGTATTCTCGATTGTCTATTTTGTTTGTTTGTTTGTTTTGAGCTGCTTTACTGGTGACGATCATTACAGCTTCTTGCTTTTGATTTAAGGTTTGTACTTTAGAAATTTGTTTAAATGCATCACCCAGATGGCCCAGTTGGGTTCAAATGAAGTATGTAAATAAAAAATAAATACAAATAGAATAGATTCTCCATTTAATTGACCTGCTCTGCATTATATGCACACAGTCCACATTAACAAGGCCATCTTCCACCAATAGGTAAAGACCTGCCGGATCAACGGCATCTATTAATGACTCACAATGTAGAGAGCCAGAGCCCTGGTGGGGTGGCTGGAGGGTTCTCAGGCATGCCGGTGGATGTCAAGATGCCTGCTGGACCAAGTAAGTTAAGTGTAGGGTGGGGGGGGGGCAGTGGGAAGAGGTTGGAACATGGAGAAGATGAATCAAGGGATGGGCAGATAGGGCATGGGAGAGGGGTGGGATCAGCAGCGCTGGCATCTGTTATATCCAAATCCCATTCCCAGTTCTGATCTACATGAAAAGGTCAACGTGGACTTCATTCAGCAATATCACTGGCACAGGCCCAAGTTGACTCAATGTGGCTGCTGGAGCATGCCCCAAGTTGAGCACCACCAGCAAAACCTTCCCCGTTGGATGCAGGGGTTTGCTGGCACTGCTGCATCACTAAGCACTGCTCCGCTGCATTAAAAAGAATGCGAGTAGCACTGGTATCTGTACCCAAGTGGAGTACATTCAGGGGGCCCTGTTATTTCACAGTGGCCTCTTATTCACAGTCCACCTAACAAGAATTCCTTCACTGATTCTTCATAGGTCTGGCATTTGATCGTTGGCGGCCACGTTCAATGCAAGTCTGGCCTGTCTCCCAACCAGGTAAGTGGTGCTGGTTGGTCCTGCTCTGGCGTTTGGGTTCTGGCGATGGTGTGGCCCAGAGATGCCTCCTGCAGGTGGTACTACTGCACCTTGCCCCAATGCCACAGATTACCTCATGGGGTGTATGTGGAGTCATAGCCTCAGATGGCCCTATGGTTGCCCAACTGCCTGGGGGCTGGGGACTAGGTGACCGTGGAAGCCTTGAACTGACATACGCCCAGCCGATCAAGGTTAGGGCTAATGTCCCAGGGCCCAATGCTAGCTCCTCAGCTCTGGAGTGACTCCTTTCACACTGGGGGGTTAGGTTTCTTTTCCTCCATCAGGCCATGGCTGAGAACTCTGGGAGAAGCTCTGGCCAGCCCTAGTCTGTGCCATCGCTCCAGGCTGTCCTGGGAGCTTTGAAACCAGCCTATCAATCCACGCCAGCTGATGAGCTCCAACTGAGACGAGTCAGGCTGTGGGTGATTTGGGCCTGGGAGGATGTTGGGATCGGTAGCACCTGCCTGCCACATATCCAACCGCCATTCCTGATCCTGATCCACCCACATGAACCAACGAGGACATGAGTCAACAATATCAATGGCATGGATCCAAATTGACCCACTGCAGCTGCTAGGGCTTCCCCAAGTTGAACTCCAGCAGCCAACACTCTCCTGCGGCATGCAGGGCTGTGCCATCCCTGCTGCATCTCTGCATGGGAGTTTAGTTAGTATTGGGCTGTAGGAATGTAGGAAGCTGCATTTTTCTGGATCAGTCCATTGCAGAGACGTGCACTGCCATTTTATGCCATTGAGGAGCATAACGTCATGAAGCCCAGTGACCCTTAAGTGAGGTTACACTTCTGGGTCACTAGGTCTTGGAATGTGACCAGGACCTTGTTCTGGTTGTGTCCACAGCTTTTGTGAGTCCCACAGAGGCTGCATGCACCCGGATGTGTTTAAAGGGCACTTCCTTTGTGGTTTCAGCAAAGACCACAAGTGGTCTTTAAACCCCTCTGAGGTTCTTTCTAAGGCCCATAAAGTGGTTCCTTTGAGAAAACATGTGGGAACCACTGAACTAGGGGCACATAATGACATTCTATTTTCTGTTCAATCATTACAGAAGTACTGCAACCGAAAAGTAAAAGTGGTCCAGGTATTTCTGAACATCTATTAATGACTCACAATGCAGGGAGCCAGAGCACTGATGGGATGGCCAGAGCTATCTCAGGCACGCCAGTGGGTGTCAAGATACCTTTCGGACCAGGTATGTTCAGTGAAGGAGTGGAGGAAGGTGGGAAGGGGTTGGAACTGGGAGAAGATGGGGTCAGGGGATGGGCAGATTGGGCCAGGGAGAGGGGTGGATCAGTAGTGCCGGCATGCACTGTATCCAAACCCCATTCTCGGTCCTGATTTACACACACAGGTCAATGCAGACTTTGTGCCATGATACCATGTACATACCATGCACAGGTACGAGTTAAGTCATTGTGACTGGTAGGGCATGCCCTAAGTTGATCTCCATCAGCAAAAACTCCCTCGCCAAATACAGGGCTTTGCTCGCACTGCTCATTCACTCGGCAGTCGTTTAGTTCGAAATGGGCTGAAGGAAGCTGCCTTCTACCAAATCAGTCCATTGGAGTTTCTTGCTCAGCAATGCTGACACCGACTGCAGTGGCTGTTCCTGTTTATAGGCTGAAAAATGGAGCAAAATAGATGAGAACCCAGTAGTAGAACTTGAGAGCTGATTCCATACAAAATTGTACACCAGCGATTTGAACTAGGGACACTTAATGGCATGCTGTTTGCTGTTCAATCATTACAAAAGTCCAAAACTCAGGAGTTATAGCAGTCCAGGTCTTCTTGAAACCCATACAGATTGATGCAACAACAGGGTTCTGTTTCCTGTCCAAATCACAGGTATTTAGGTAGGGTGGGGCTTACAGCAGCCTCTCTCCCCAAAGCCAAATATTGCACCTCCCTGTGAAGTGATTCCTGGTTTGTAACGGGGTGAAGAGTCCTCTGGTTCTCAGATACCCAGATGGTTGTGTGAAGAGGCGCCAACATCCCGGCTTTCACAGAAGTTGAACTATTTTGGCAAACGGTGTGCTCTAGGGAATAAAATGAGAAACTTAGGGAGGATGAGAAGAAATTGCGCTCAAGGGCAGAGCCAGGGAGTAGCTCTCACGTGTGTGATGTACCCAGGTGGTCAATGGGAGAGATAACTGGTGTCAGGGGCAGAGGGTAAGCTGGGGTAACCTTTTCTGCTTTCCCTGAGTTTCTGGCAAAGGGGCTTTGGAAGTGCCATGGAGGGGATGGTTCAAACACCACTAGAACACCCCTCTATGGGGTGGCCAGGCTTGTGTGGCAGGGGTTGCGGGCTGCCCCCAATTCATTAGGGAAGAAGGGGTCGTGATGCACTGCTCCACTGCATTGAAATGAATGCTAGTAGCACTGATATCTGCCCCCAAGTGGGGCACTTTGAGGGGGCCCTGTTACTTCAGAGTGGCCCCTTATCCACAGTCCATCTAACATGAATTCCTTCGTTTTCCCTTCGTAGGTTTGGCGTTTCATAATCAGCGGCCACGTTCAGCGCAAGTCTGGCCTGTCTCCCAACCAGGTAGGTGGAGCTGGTCAGTCCTGCCCTGGGGTTTGGGTCCTGGGGATGGTGTGGCCCAGGGATGCCTCCTGCAGCTGGTGCCACTGCGCCTTGCCCCACTACCACAGGTTGTCTCATAGGGTGTCTGTGGGGGCATGGCCCCAGATGGCACCATGGTTGCAGCCAAACTGCCTGGGGGCTGGGGACTAGGTGCCCGTGGAAGCCCTGAACTGACATATGCCTGGATGATTGGGGGTAGGGTTGCTGTCTCAGGGTCCAATGCTAGCTCCTCAGCTCTGGCATGGCTCCTTTCACACTGGGGGTTTCGGCTTCTTTCCTTCTGTCAGACGATGGCTGAGAGCTCTGGGCTGGCCAACCCCAGTCTGTGATATTGCTCCAGGCTCTCCTGGGAGCATTGGCAACCAGAATGTCACTCCACACCAGCTGCTGACCCCCATCTGAGATGGGTCAGGCAATGGGGGCCTGACCATTGGGCCAGGGAGGGGGGGTGGGAGGGGGATGGGCCAGGGATGGGCCAGGGAGGGGGGTGGGATCGACAGCGCTTGTCTGTCACATATCCAACATATCCACATTTCCAGTTCCTGCTCCTGCTCCACCTGCATGGCTCAATGCGGACATGAGCCAGAAATAACATTGGCGCAGATCCAAGTTGGTCTGCTGTGGCTGCTGGAGCTTCCCATCACCTCCAGCAGCTAACCCCCCCCCCCCCCCGTGACATGCAAGGCTCTGCCATTACTGATGCATCTTTGCATAAGAGTTTCTTTAGAACTGGGCTGTAGGAATGTAGGAAGCTGCCTTCTTTCAGATTGGTCCATTGCAGGGACGTGCCAAGTCATTCTGTGCCAGTGAGGCACATAACATCATGAAGCCCAGTGACCAGGAAGTGACATAACACTTCTGGGTCCCTAGGCCTTGAAACACAACTGGGACCTGGTTGCGTCCACAGCCTTTCTGATTCTGGCATTGACTGCGCAACCCTGGATTTGTTTAAAGGGCACTTCTGGTGTCAGCGAAAACCAAAAGCGGTTAATAAACACCTCTGGAGGGCTTTCTGAGACCCGTAAAGTGGTCCCTTTGATAAAACCACTGAACGAAGGGCATGTAATAGCATTGTTTTTTTCTGTTCAATTGTTAACAGAAGTACTGCAACCAAAAAGTAAGAGCGGTCCAAGTATTTATGAATATCTATTAATGACACACAAAGCAGTGAGCCAGAGCATTGGTGGGATGCCCAGAGTCTTCTCAGGCATGCTGGTGGGTGTCAAGATGCCTACCGGACCAGGTTAGTTCAGTACAGGGATGGAGGAGGATGGAGGGTTGGGAGAAGATGGGTCAGGGGATGGGCAGATTGGGCCTGGGAGAGCAACGGGAACAGCAAGGCTGGCACTGTATTGACACCCCATTCTTGGTTCTCATCTATGAGCACAGGTCAATGTGGACTTCATCCAGCGATATCGCTGATGTGGGTCCGAATTGACTCACTGTGGCTGCTGGAGCATGCCGGGGCATGAACCAAGTTGATCTCCATCAGCAAAAACTCCCTGGTGCCTGTGGTTTGGTGGCACTGCTGCATCACTGCATGGTAGTTTAATTAGGGTTGAATATAAGGACACTGCCTTCTGCCATATCAGTCCATTAGAGTTTCTTGCTCAGCAGTGCTGTCCCTCACAGCAGTAGCTGTCCTGGTTTTCAGACTGAAAAACTGGAACAAAATAGATGAGAAACAAGTAGTAGATCTTGACGGCTGATTCCATACAAAATGTACCCCAGCTATTTCAGCTAAGGACACTTAATGACATGCTATTTTCTGTTAAATGATTTAAACTTCTAATGTTTTAAAAAGTACAGCAAATGAGGAGTGATAGTAGCCCAGGTCTTCTTGAAACCCATACATAACCACACAACAATAGGGTTCTGTTTCTCGTCCAAGCCACAGGTATTTTGGCACGGTGGGGCATACAGCAGCCACTCTCTCCAAATATTTCACCTTTCAGTGAAGTGATCCCTGGTTTATAACCGGGTGAAGAGTCACAAGTCCGCTGGTTCGCAGACACCCAGATGGTTGTGTGAAGAGGCTCCAACATGCAGGCTTTCACAGAAGTTTAGCTATTTTGCCAGGGATTGTAGTTTTGGGAATAAAATGAGAGACCTGTGGAGGGTGAGGAGAAATTGGGTTCAAGGGCAGAGCCAGAGAGTAGCTCTCATGTGTGTGTGGTGCCCCCAGGTGGTCGATGCTCCCCGCATTAACTGGTGTCATGGCCAGAGGGTAAGCTGGGGTAACCTTTTCTGCTTCCCTGAGTTTCTGGCACAGAGGCTTCAGAAGTGCCATGGAGGGGATTGGTCTAACATAACTCAAAACACCCCCCCCCCCACCGTGGGATGGCTAGGCTTGTGTCACAGGGTTTGCAGGCTGCCTCCAATCCATTAGGGAAGAAGGGGTGGTGATGCACTGCTCCACTGCATTGAAAAGAATGCTAGTAGCACTGATATCTGTACTCAAGTGGGGTACATTCGGGGGGACCTGTTACTTCAGCGTGGCCCCCTATTCACAGTTCATCTAATATGAACTACTCCACTGATTCCTCATAGGTCCAGTGTTTGGTGGTCGGCGGCCGCGTTCGGTGCACGTCTGGCCTGTCTCCCAACCAGGTAGGTGGCGCTGCTCAGTCCTGCCCTGTGGTATAGGTTCTGCAGATAGTATCGCCCAGAGATTTCTCCCGCAGGTGGTGCCACTGTGCCTTGCCCTAGAGCTACAGATTGCCCATGAGATGTCTGTGGAGGCATGGTCCCATGGTTGCAGCCAAACTGCCTGGGGACTGGTGACTAGGTGCCTGGGGAAGCCCTGAACTGACACACGCCCGACTGATCAGGGTTCAGGCTTCTGTGCTGGGATTCAGTGCTAGCTCCTCAGCTCTGGTTTGGCTCCTTTCACACTGGGTAGTTAGGCTTCTTTCCCTCCATCAGGCCATGGCTGAGAGCTCTGGCCTGACTGGCCCCAGTTTGTGCTATTGCTCTAGGCTATCCTGGGAGATTTGGCAACCATGCTGTCACTCCCCACCAGTTGCCGAGCTCCATCTGAGACGGGTCAGGCGAAGGGCGATATAGGCCTGGGAGGGAGGTGGGATCGGCAGCGCTTGTATGCCACATATCTAACCCCCTTTCCTGATCCTGATCCACCTGCATGGATCAACGTAGATCCTGAAATATCACTGGCTCAGTTCCGAGTTGACTTATTGTGGTTGGTAGGGCTTTCCTAAGTTGACCTCCAGCAATCAAAACTCCCCCTCAGCATGCAGGGGCTGTGCCATCCCTGCTGCATCTCTGCATGGAAATGTATTTAGCATTCAGCTGTAGGAATCTAGGAAGCTGCCTTCTTCCAGATCAGTCCATTGCAGGGACGTGCCAAGCCATTCTGTGCCAGTGAGGCACATAACATCATGAAGCCCATCATGGAAGTGACGTAATGCTTCTGGGTCACTAGGCCTGGGAACGTAAGTGGGACCTTGTTCTGGTTGCGTCCACAGCCTTTCTTATTCTGGCAGGGGCTGCGCAGCCCTGGATGTGTTTAAAGGACACTTCTGGTTTCAGTGGAAACCAAAAGTGGTCTTTAAACAGGGCTTTCGGGGGGGCATTCTGTGGCCCATAAAGCGGTCCTGTTGATAAAACCACTGAACTAAGGACATGTAATGGCATTCTCTTTTCTCTTCAATTGTTACAGAAGCACTGCAACCAAAAAGTAAGAGTGGTCCAGGTATTTATGAACATCTATTAATGACTCACAATGCAGGGAGCCAGAGCACTGGAGGGACAGCCGGAGTGTTCTCAGGCGTGCCTGTGGATTTCAGGATGCCTGCCCAACCAAGTAAGTTCAGTGCAGCGGTGGGGCAGGGTGGAAAGGGGTTGGAGCTGGGAGAAAATGGGCCAGGGGATGGGCAGTTTGGGCCTCGGAGATGGAAGGGGTCAGCCCTGCTGATTTGCACCATATTCAAACCCCATTTTCCATCACAGGTCAACACGAACTTCACCCAGTGATATCGTTGGTGGAGATCTGACTTCACTTACTGTGCCTGCTGGGGCATGTCCCAAGTGGCAAAGCTCCGCGATGGCTCCCCCCTGTGGGCTATCGCTGCCACCCCACACAGATATCTGCCCCTCCTACTCACCAGAGGCTCCTGGAGCCTCGCGCGACGGTAGAAACCTCTGTGAGCTTCCCCGGCGCTATAAACTGTGCTTTGGGCAAACCGGAAGCACAGTTTCTGCCCCTGTTGGGAGCCTCAGAGAGGCTGTTTCATCAGCAAAATCTCCCCTGCTGGATGCAGGCCTTTGTTGGCACTGCTGCATCACTGTGTAGTAGTTTATTTAGGAATGGACTGTAGGAAGCTGCCTTCTGCCATATCAGTCCATTGGAGTTTCTTGCTCAGCGATACTGACACCAACTGCAGTGGCTGTCCCGGTTTTCAAACTGAAAAATGGAACAAAATAGATAAGAAACCAGTAGTAGAACTTGAGGGCTGATTCCATACAAAAATGTACACCAGCTGTTTGAGCTAGGGACACTTAAGGGCATGCTGTTTGCTGTTTAATTGTTACAAAAGTCCCAAACTGAGGAGTTATAGCAGCCCAGGTCTTTTTGAAACCCATACATACCCATGCAACAATAGAGTTCTGTTTCCTGTCCAAACCACAGGTATTTTGGTAGGGTGGAGCTTACAGCAGCCACTCTCCCCAAAGCCAAATATTGCATCTGCCAGTGAAGTGATCCTTGAAGTGTCCTCTGGTTCTCAGACTCTCAGATGGATGTTTAAATCAGGTGCAACGTGCAGACTTTCACAGAAGTTGAACTATTTTGGCAAGGAGTGGGGTCTGGGGAATAAAATGAGAGACTGGGGCCTGCTAATGTTTGTTTTTTGCAGGTGTACAAAATTACCTGGTAGGGCGACTGAGTTCCATTAATTTCCATTTCAATGTGTTTGTCTAGGAACAATGTGTTTACTAGGAAGCCTAGTAAAGCTTCCTAAACCTATCATGAAGCTCTTGTCCCTTTTGCTACTTTTGCTCCTGGGATTCATCCTAGTATCATTTTTTGGTAAGTTTCTCATTGGCACAGTCTAAATACGATTTGTTTTCCTTCTCTAATCTCCAGAAGTCCATTCTTTTTTCAGCATCTCAAAATATGGTCGTGAATTCAGGCCACCAAAGCCCAGAATTCTTTGGGGCTGTGACTGCCAAATCATGGTTATTGAACCAAATTTGGTTCTCTCATAAGCTCTGAAGAATGTGCTTAATGTATTCTTCTGCGCAACCTCTCCACTGATATATCTGCTTCTCTCTAGATATCATGGGAAGAGCATTTCAAGGCTTTCTGTGTGGAGTACTAACTGCAGTAAGGATACTTGTCTATTAGAGGCTATTCAGATCCTACCACGCAGTGGGCATATAAAATTTTAACACCTCCCCCCACAACTAAATCAAATTTTACACACAGTTGTTGCAATACCATGTCATGACCCCTTTTCCTCTGAATCTTCACCATATGGTTGGTTCTCCTTGACTAACGTGCTCTGACGCAGTCCCTCATGGGGGAGAGTCTGCCGCACATCGGTGGAGACAGTTTTCAACACTGTTTCAGCCACTCTTGGGCTCTGCACTGCCCTTGGAACCAGCATGTCTGGGTAGCCCATTTGGCTTCTAAGCTGCAGTGAGCAGCCTGTCTGCCCACAGACTCTTTGCACATCAGGAAATGCCTCCAAGTGCCAGCCTTCTCAGGTTCTGCCATCAAGGATGTGGGTTTGCACCCCCTCAAGGCCTGGTACCTAAGGCAATGTACCCCCTACCCTCCTTATGCCACTGCAGCATGGCAATCAGCTTGACCATTAAGGGAGAGTGTAGGTGAGAGGCAAGAGGATGAGGTAGTTTCTCCATGCATTAGCAGCTATTGTCCCCTCTCTCTCTGCAGCATTGGTGAGGAGAACTGAGTGATGGCGTGGGGTGACGAAGGCTTGTTGCTAAGTGCTCCCCACATTTCAGAATTGGCCCTCATTTAGATGGATTCTTAAAATATTTAGAGATATTTGGTTTGAGATATATGGTTACAAAGAGATACAAGAGATACAAGAGATATATGGTTCGAAACTCTGAAACATTCAAGTAACTGTTTAAGGGCCCAATGCTATCAAAATTTTCATCGCTGATGCAGCTGCATTGCTGCCCCAAGGTGAGGGAACAAACATTCCCTTCCTTGAGGAGGCCTCGGTGACTGCTCCTCCACCACGGAATTCAGTGCACGCCCCATTGGCATGGCTGCATCAGTGCTGCGTAGTTGGAAAGGATTGGGCCCTAACTGTCATTGAACAATCATTCACACGACTGCAATATCAAGGAACATGTGAGGAGAAAAAAAACTGTCAGTGCCTGCAAGTTTTCATTTTCTGATTGATTTAGACAGAATTAAATGCAGTTTGCATTTCTCTCTAGGATTTCCGAATGGTTTGCGATCGCACTCCAATATCGACTACATGCAGCTGCTGAAGTCACAACTGAGGTAAAATAACTTACCCCATGAACACAACGCAGATTGTTTGGAACGTAGAAACAATGGTAAATCTTGATTACTGAGCCCCAAGGAGGAAAGAACCCAGAGACTGATTCCCTTGCAACATCTATGGAGTTGGGGAAGAAAAGAGTCTTTAAATGTCGGATGAGTTTTGAACTGTCATGCCTGTAGCCCACACATGAACATGGCACAGTAAGGAGGAAGATGGTTCAGTCTAGGTTTCATGAATGGAGCTTCAATGTAGATGATCTTTACAATGCCTCATTCTGCTAAGTGCTCATGTGCTTTGGTCCCCACTTAGGAAAAGCCACCCTGGATCCACCTCTCTTATAGATGCGAGGCAGGTCCTTGCCTGTGACTCACAATCTGTAATGTTCTTGATACCATGGACAGAAAATAAAATGTAGGAGAAAGGGAGATGGATGTGTCTGTGATCTGTGGCAGGCTGTACATGGAAAGAATATTTTAACATTGACCTCCTTCCTGTGGAAATGGAATGAAGCCGAAAAGAGGTTTGCTTTCCTTTTGGAAGAAGCCCATCTTCCTCGCTTACCATGAAGGATGTCAGAAAGTGTGAGAACAGGGATGGACAAGCAAGTAATTTAAATAGGCCACCAGTCTTTGAGGGGGGTCCTTGGATTGTTGGCACTTGTAAAAGAACATCATTGTTTCTTTCCTACATTCAAGGCCTAGAAAACCAGATATTATTAACAAGATTATTATCTCATTATTATTAATGAGATATCCATTCTCATGGTGCATGAATCTGGTGATGTAAATCTAATCTTTTCTTCCTCTTCATATGCAGGAAGAAACTCGCTTTAGCCACCCCACCCCCTTTACTACTGGCCTAGATGACCCACTATACCATTTCCAGTGCATTCTGATCTTCTGAGATGTAAAGCCTACCAAATGGTTGGCAACCTTCAGTCTCGGAAGACTATGGTATAAGCCTACAGCACCTGGTATTCCCAGGCAGTCTCCCATCCAAGTACTAACCAGGCCAGACCCTGCTTAGCTTCCGAGATCATACGAGATCCAGCATGTGCAGGGTAACAGTTGCAGGTGTAAAACCATTCCTGGACTGAACCTCTGAAAACTGTAGCAGGGGATTACATAACTGAATGTCCGCCTATGTTAGCAATACCACCTAGAAAACTAGATGGTAGGAAGGTGGGTTGCTTCCTTGCATTTTGCTGGTCATGTTTGCTTCATCTGCGCAGGATGTTCCTTTTGTGAGGGAACATTCAGAAATCCCCCACTTTCAGTTTGAAGTGGTAGAACAGGAACAGTCTGAACACAGTGAGCTGTTTTGGTTTTGTCTTATATTTTGATCTTTGGGTGATCTTTGCTCATTCCTGCACAGTCACGAGAATGAGGTCCGTCAGCAATATCTCAAGAAAGAGGTTGAAGCTCTCCAAGATACTGTAAATGGGCTCCAGAGTCTCAAAGATGCCTTTGTAGATGTCAGTGAGGAGATCAAGGTGGGTCGTATGAAGTTGGGATTTTTTTCCCTGTCTTCTTTTCAAAGATAGATTTAGGCTACTGGTAATTATACATGGAATTGATGGAGGGCCCAATTGTGTCCACCTTTCCATCGCAAATGCAGCCACACTGCAGACTTTAGGTTAGGGATCAAATATTCCCTTACCCTGAGGAGGCCTCTGTCCCCACCACCATAGGACGCCACACGCTCCCCATTGGCACAGCCTCATTGTGGCTGGAATGTTGGATAGGATTCGGCCCTGAGACAGAGTTTTAGAGGCTTGACATTTTAGAGCTTATATCCATCCATGTAAGCCAAGATGATACAACATGATTGAAGGTTAGCTACAGACAGAGTGAAATGATATATTAAATATATTGTAGGGTTGAGCTGTGATTAGGGATCACAAAAGTCTTACAGCCCAATCTTAACCTGTGCTGGAATGGGGAGGCCAACAGGCCTGCTATGTACCCAGATAAGGGTTGGGGCTGCCTGCAGCTCAGGCCGGGGCAAGAGGAATTCATTCCCGTTACTCCAGGTAGTGTGGCAGCAGTTCCAATGATCTAATCTTGACCATGCCATGTAAAGAGGTGGTGCAGATCCAAGAAGATCGGAGCTGCTCCAGGTTGCCCAGATTCTGGCACCACAACCTGCGCAACCCACGCCCACCTACAGGCCCACCTGCCCTTCCCCGCTCTCCCGCCACCCCAGATTGTCACCATTCCGCCCTCCCCTTACCCTCAGCAGACTCCCGTGCTAGCCCCGTATGGTCAATGCAGACCTACCCTTCCCTGGTGCAATGACGCTGGCCTCCCCATTCCCTAGAGGCACTATCAGATACCTCTGGGCTGGTGTAGGGGACTTGTGCCAGCCCAAGACCCAGTTAGGATTGGGTCCTTAGGCTGCTAATTGGATGTCACACTTTGTTGCATGTGACTGTCGTTAGATGTGATGCATGAATATCTTAATTTTCAGTTCAGTTCCTTCTTTCCCACACATTCTGAGTGTCCTATTTGGTTGGGTGCTGGTGAACAGGGCTAAAGACTCTGGGGCCTTTGGGGCAAACTAACGTTATTGTTTCTTGATGTGGCAACAACTGATTTGTGTTTGTGAAGGTGCAGTTCAATTTCTCCCCTCTGTTTTCTATTTTGCCGACAGCTTCAGTTCATGGAAGTGGGTGGCTCAGGAGCGGCAAAAAGATACATCCCGAGGGAAGATTTTGCTCTGAAAGCCACGGGTAAGGCAAGGATATATCCCTGTGGCCAAGATTTGTCTCCAGTCTTGTATTCTACTGCCTCCTACTTTCCTGTTTTGGGGACTGGAAAGGAGAAAAAAAAATTCTGTGGAGAAGTCTCAGAAGCTTACCTTAGATTGTGTTGTGCTTGTGACAGTGAAGCCTTGATGCCAACAGCAGAGGCATTGGGGAGTGAGGAGGAGTGAGGTAGCCTAGTCTACATCACTCTTCCATATGCTACAGTTTATTCCATTTGTGGGAATTATGGCCCAATCCACTGTAACTCGCTACATGGCAATGCAGTGGCACCAACGTGGTGCTCAATTTATCCTATGTTTTGGCCTTTGGAGGCCTCCTCTAGGTAAGGGGACATTTGAATCTGTAACATGTAAATATTTGTTCCCTTGCCATGCAATAAGCCCCTGCCAGACCAGTGGGTCTACTTAGCTCTGTGCCAGTGATATTGCTGGTGCAAGTCCAAGTAGACCTAAGAAGGTGGACCAAGCCTGGGAAGGGTTGTTTGGATTTGGTGTATGCCACTGCCACTAAAGCCACTCCCTTCCTGGTCCTGATCTGTCCTGCTCCCTGCCCCCATTGCAACCCTGTTCTGCCAACTTGGTGTCTTGTTCTGCTCACCACAACCTCCCTCTTGCCACGTACATGATCTTACCTGGCCTGGCAGGCATCCAGGTGTTGGTTTGCACATGGAGTTGGCAGCTTACTTTTTTGGTAGCAGCCAGTCTCCATGTTCCAGCAAGTTGCATTTTGCAACAGCTAGAATGTGCCTTGCAATGCTGGAACACTCATTTCATCGGTGGTAGGCACCAATAGAATTGGGCCCTTACTTTGTATTCACTCAGAATAGTAACTACTGATTTGACCAACACAGGAAGATTATTGGAACAAATCTGTACCATGTGTATTTATAAATGGAGGTCCTCCTGATCTGGAAATCCTTGATGCAGGTACTTTATTATCCACCTGTTCAGAATTGGATTGCACTTCCCCTGCAGGAACATGTGTGCAGTTTGGGAGTGCTCCCGAAGTCACAGCTCTCCCTGGAGAGCCAGGTGGCATCTGTGGCCTGAGGTGCATTTGTCCAACTTCGACTGGTGCTCCAACTACGACCGTACTTGAATCAATCAGAACTGATCATGGTGGTTCATACTTTAGTGACTTCAATATTGCACTACAGCAGGGGTATCCAAAGTTTTCGGCAGGAGGGCCATATCATCTCTCTAACACTGTGTCGGGGGCTGGGGAGAAAAGAAGAATTAATGTACATTTAAAATTTGAATAAATTTACATAACTTAATATAAATTATTATACTAGAGGTGGAACTTATATGAATGAACGAAGGTCTTGCAATAGCTCAAGGCCTATAAAAGGCCTTGCACAAAGCAAGGCTGGCCTTTTCTTTGCTGCCACTACTACATCACATACATGAAACAGCAAGCAGTGGAGGGAGCCCTCATCCCACAGCTCATGCACGAGAGGTCAAACAGTCGCCCTCATGCTGAGAGCAGTTGTATCTTGCCAGTGCGGGCTCCAGCAAGTTTCTGGAGGGCCAGAGGCTCATTGGAGACTGGGGTGTCCCTGAGGGCCGCATTGGGAGTCCTCAAGGGCCGCAAGAGGCCCCGGGGCCGGGGTTTGGGCACCCCTGCACTACAGTAATATGCTCTACATGGGGCTGCCCTTGAAGATGGTTTCAAAGCTGCAGAAATGTGCTGTCTGGGTGGGTACTGGAGCCAAACAGATGAATCCTATTGGACCGTAGTGACACTGGTTGCCCATTTGATACTGGGCCTAATTCTAGGTGCTGTCATTGACCTAGACCTCCACGGTTTTAGGGACTGGGTTATCTGAGGGACCACATTCCACCATATATTCTGGCCCATGCTTTTTGGTCATCTGAAGCAGCTCGCCTGCAAGTGCCACCTCCTGACCTAGGTTAGGGGAATGGCAGTGCGAGGGCGGGCTTTCTCCATAGTGGCACCACATCTATGGAACTTCTGTTTAGGGATGTTGAGGGAGCGGCCCCTCCCTCTTGGCTTTTCAACAAGGTGTCACATTTTTTATTTCATCAAGCGTTTGAGTGATGTGTGTTTTCGATGTGTGTTTGGATGTGCTGGTGGTTGCCTCCTCTGCCTCTGTGATACCTGCTGCTGCTCCACCCCCTTTTTCTTTTTTATACCAACTACACCAACTGTATTTTTTTTTACTATTTTTTATTTTGTTGTATTTATTGTTTCTGTCGTAAGCCTCATGGTTTTTTGTGAAATGCCTTGGGCGTTTGCCTTTAGCAAAGGAAAGGTGGGATAACAATTTATTGAACAAACAGGCACACAAACAATAAAGAGTGGATAACACAACATTAGTTAGTCCATTAGTTAATTTTAGAAATGTGGAAGTACTGACATTAGTTCAGGGCAGGGGGTGCTTGACGAATGGTGAAAGTCGGATGAACACTTGCTGGATATTTGCTTAGCCCTTCCTGTTTCTGAGCATCTCATTCGGATTTGATTCTGCCTGTACTAATCTCTGCAGGTGCCTCAGTGATCAACTCCAGCCAAAGCTATTCTCCAGCAGCAAAGGTTTGCATGTGGGGCTTCTGCTGGGAATACTCACGGTCACCAGATGTGATTCTAGAGGTAGGACTCTTTGCAAATCAGTCTTCTGCCCTTCTCGCAGGTATTGAGTCTTCTTCTCCCATACCTTTCAAGCATCTAGCAGAGACTTTCAACTGCTGTGCAGTCTCCTGGTCAGACTAAGCTAGCCAATGTTGGCAGCTCAAGGCAGTCTTTGAAAGTCAAGTCTCCAGGACTCGATTTGCAGTTGCAGGCGTTTCATGCTGTCTGGCTCCATGCACCTGCATGCTGTAAATCAGTTATCAGCAAAAATGACATGAGCACTGAAAGGGTAATTCTGTTGGCTTTTTTTGTAGGTAGCCTACAATAAAACACCAAACATGAAGGATTTATCCGTACCAGCCCATTTTACACAACCTTTCATTGAAAACAGTGCAGTATGTGACTCAGGCTGTTTCCTGCTGCATATTGTCGCAGATTATGTCAGCCTTTTGTTTGATTGCATTGGACAAATGTCCCTAAACCAAGTTATTGTTCTCCTCTGTTCTCCTCTCCAAAAAATTAAAATTCTCTTACTCCAAGTAATGCCCAAGCCTGCCCTATGGGGCTACTTGGATCTGCACCACCTATTTAGCTGCCACAAATCTGAACAGACTGTGTAGGGGTGCAGGGGCCAGGGGTTAGTGGGAAATAGTGTGTGCAGCCTACACCAATCATCTGCCCCTCTCCTGGGCCCGAACATCCCCCCATTCCACTCTTCCCCTGCCCAGAAACACCCCCTACCCACTCCTGGAATGCCCTCCTGCCACTCTCTTCAAACTTGTGTGCCACCCGGCTCGAACCTAGCTTCCTTGGCCTGCACAGGGATGGGATCTGGTACTGGCAGGCGAGTGCATGCCCTTGTGCCAGCATGGCCTGCTTTCAAGTCGGCACAAGTTTTTGACACTTGGGAGATTGACTCAGTGTGATCTTAGGATTGCACTGCCTATTGGTTTTGTGCTCATTAGGCTCGTGCCTAATTTCTTTTACTGTGTTCTTTCAGGAGTGGGAAATAGGAGTGGGGATTGATTATGTGTGGAATTGTGCAACTTCATGGTCTCTAAACCAAAGGGTTGCTGATCTCCTGGGTCAACCTGACTGAATGATTTACAATTACTTGGGCATCCTTACTGTCACTTGGTCAGGTCCGATGAACTTGGATGCCCAATCAGCTGTCATGTGACAATCCTGGCAAAGGACTGGCCAAGACTGTTCTTGAGGAAGCCAGGCATGAAGAGAAGGAATCCACAAAATAACCTGTTGGCTCTGCCATGTGGACTTTCTGCGATGGCAGAAGAGTCTCAGGGAATTCAGAGTCTCAGGGAAGCATCCGGAGGCAATGGCTCTATCCAGAGACGATGGCTCTTGTAGCAGGATGTTACAGCATCACAGAAGCCTCTGGGGAATTAGGAGCATTGATGAATAGGGGAGAAAAAGAGGGAGAAATCAGGCATTTTCTGCACAAGTTTATTCAGTGAGGAACCTTTTATACAGGGATGTTCTGTGTACTTACTGCAAAATTCAGCAAGGCTTGGTTTAAAGTCATTTAAAATGAGTGAAAAATTTCCCAGACAAGTTAACCTCAAAGAGGTGTCCTTGCTAAAGTATGGACAAATCGTTGGTTTTTCCACTACCCTTTGATGGCTGGGTGTTAAGAGTTACCCAGTTCAAAAATTGCTTCCTGAATGCTCCAGACTTACTCCCACGCTTCCCTGATAGCCATTGTCTGTTTGGTTTCCAGCGGGACAACTTGCCTGGGAATTGCTGGGCCATGAATGGATCTGAAGGCTATGTAGTCATCAAATTGTCCCAAGAAATCTACCCAACTTATGTGATTCTGGATCATATTTCAAGGAAGGTTTCCCACACTGAAGAGATATCAAGTGCTCCAAAGAATTTCTCTGTCTATGTGAGTAACTTCCTCCTATACAACTTCCTCCTATACAACCAAACATCCCCCTCCCTCCCTCTTTCTTACGAAACTGACTGAGATAAGGTTTGATTTTAATCACATACTGATGTTTCTATGGCTTTTTTAAGGTGTCTATTCTACCTTTCCCCCATGTCTTCTTTCAGGGATTGAAAGATGATCCTAAAGAGGAGGAAGGCACATTCTTAGGAATGTTTTCTTACGTAATCGATGGTTTCCCTACGCAAGCCTTCAGTTTGCGGGTAGGCTATGTTACTGTATAGAAAGAAGTCCCTCAACAAGTCCTCAACAAGTGGGAAACCCTGGCCTCTGAGCAGCCCGCTTGGAGGCAGGCTGTGCAGCATGGCCTTTCCCAGTTTGAAGAGACACTTGGCCAACAGACTGAGGCAAAGAGGCAAAGAAGGAAGGCCCATAGCCAGGGAGACAGACCAGGGACAGACTGCACTTGCTCTCGGTGTGGAAGGGATTGTCACTCCCGAATTGGCCTTTTCAGCCACACTAGACGCTGTTCCAGAACCACCATTCTGAGCGTGATACCATAGTCTTTCGAGACTGAAGGTTGCCAACAAGAAGTCCCAAAGGGTTGGCAGGCTGACATTGAGAAGGAACTCATGACATCACTTCATCCCCCATTCATGCTTAGGTACTTGTTCTGACACTGGCAACTGCAAGTGTCTTCCGAGCTTCTCCGGGATGCCTTCTGAGGTGCGGAGAGGCCTCACATGACCTCCCTGCACCTCAGAACACTTCCTGGACATGACTGGAAGACACTTCGGATTGCATTCTTGAAGTCCTCCTGCCATGGGGTCAGGACCTGTGTTGAGTGAAATCCGCAGGTACTGAACTCATGGATAAGGGGGGCCCACTGTACTGAGCCTGATGGTATAAGGCAGCTTCCAAAATTTGTGCTGATTGGTAGCATTCTCCAAGGTTTCAGACAGGGATCTTTGACATCCCTACTTGGGAGTGCCAGATTCAAATACGTGCAGGCTTTAGGGACAATATTTTTTTATTCCTATAAAATATATTGTGCAAGCGTAAAAAAAAATAATTATTCAGAAACTTCTATTCTCTCCCCCCCCCCTCAATTTATTTATAGGTGGACAATTCAGAGAAATTTAACTACCTGCGAATCAGGATTTTGAGCAACTGGGGGCATCCTAACTATACCTGTATATATGGGATTCGTGTAAATGGAGAAGAATCCGATTGATGTGTAGAAAAAATATGTAACAGTATAATAAAGAAACACAACAAATAATGTAAGAGGTCAATAGGTAGGGGTGTTTGGGGGGGGTGGTTTTAGTTTTTTCAAAAATATCTTGATTTAAATAGCAAAGTGTGATGCGTTCTTTTAATCCAAATTTTTATTCAACATTTTACAATTTGAAACGTTCTGTGTGTGTGTGTGTTTGTGAATTTCGGTGATGAAAAAAAATTTAAATGGAAAAAAGTGGTATTATGTGTTCTAATTCCAAGAAGTCAAATTTTAATAAATTTCACATGCTCTTAAGGTGCTCTCATGCATGACATTTAAGTGGACAATTGCACAGAAATTGGTGAGAAACCCCCTAGATGGCAGACACTGACTCCAAGAGTGCTGGTACATGGCATTGCGACTTGCAGCGGACATCCTGTCCAGAATACTGCCCGTAACACAGAAACAACACACATTCCATGCCCAGATCCAAACACTTCCAGTGCAGAGCATTGCAGTAAAGGGGGTTTTGTGCAGAAACAAGAACAAAAACATACCTCAAAGGCATGTGGAAGAAGAAGCCTGTCAAAGTCA
The DNA here is from genome assembly GCF_035046505.1 of Tiliqua scincoides. Taxonomy (NCBI): domain Eukaryota; kingdom Metazoa; phylum Chordata; class Lepidosauria; order Squamata; family Scincidae; genus Tiliqua; species Tiliqua scincoides. The sequence continues at coordinate 120,631,889 of NC_089821.1, forward strand.
GCACAAGAAGCAAGAAACTAGGCTGTCTCTCTGAAATCACTCACTGTAGTGCTGCCTCCTTCTGCTCTCTGCCTGCATGTTCCACAGCCATCATTTAAAGGATTAGATTGGAGCTTGCCAGGGAAAAGGTAAGAGGGTGTCTGCTTAGTGACCCCAACTCAAAGTCGACAGGAGAAGATGATGCAGCAGGGAAGGGCAGAGTTGGCCTTTGAAGTCCTGGAGGAGGTTCTCAGCATGTTGTTTTAACAAGAAAAACACCCCAGAAGGGGACCTGGAGCCTCAAACTGGTGCCACTAATCTTGCTGCATACTGTACTCTTCCATAGGTGGGGGAGGAGCTGAATGTTTTCTGTGGGATTTTTGCTCACCGTTGTTTTCTAAGGGTTTATTTAAACTTGCACTGTATGTAAGATCAGTGTAACTGTCGGCTGTTGTTTGGGGCATGGGTGCAGAGAGTCTAGACTCTGATGTAAGTCCGCTCCTCCCCAACCCGCCCACAACACACTTTCTTCCCCATTTTTGGTCTTTACGCCGACCTTGGAACAAGTTCTGCTGGGTTGGACTACAGGTCCAGACAGGACACTAATGGTCCATGCAGGCCTCATCAGCAGTCGGCCAGCTGACTTTGGAGGCAACAGCACTCCTGTGTTTCTTGCTATGTAGCTTCTGGCACTCAGAGACATTCTGCTCTTGAACTTGGAGGCTCTATTTAATCATTGTGGTAAATGTTAATGGTGATAAGAGGGAGTGGCACGTTCAAGATTCAAAGTTGGATAGGATTGGGCCCTATGTTGACTAAGCATTCCTTTCTTTTGCACATAGCTAATAATTAGTTCATTATTAATAATTAACTAATTATTAGTTAATTAACCAATTAACTAATTATTAACTATATTATTATTATAATTATTATAATATTATTAATTATTAATTAATTATTAATTATTAATTATTAAATATTATTATATTATATTATTATTATTAACTTATTAACTAAATAATTATTAACTTATTAATTTATTAACTAATTATTAGTTAATTAACTAATTAACTAATTATTAACTATATTAACTATATTATTATAATTATTATAATTATAATTAAATTAGTAATTAATTATTAATTATTAATTATATATTTTATTATTATAATATTATAATTATAATTATTAACTATAATTAACTAATAATTAGTTAATTGTTAATAATTAACATAGCTAATAATTAGTTAATATAGTTAATAGCTGTGATGGTTTCCCCTGGGGGCTGGGGATAAGAATAGGCCCTCAGTTTGGCTGTACTTGTCGTAAGAGGCGACTAAACAGCCACCGGGTAGATGGGACTCGTTAGCCTGGGAAGGCAGCTCATCTGTGAGAAGGAAAACTCTGATCCCAAACCTCCACTGCCTTGTGGCTACATCCAGTTGTGGAAAAGGCTTCAGGAGTCAACCTTGAGGCAAAATCTGGAGCCGGAGTCCCTGAGGCAGTTCATGGCTGAACACAGTCACGTTCTGGCAACTCCTGCGACGTCGCTGGAACAAACTGTATTGGCTTCTGCCTTTCCATTGGACCATTTCAGCGACGTGGAGAGGGGGGATTTGCTGCATGGGTAACAGTCTATCCTCCATATCTACTTTACCCAGGCTTCGTGCACTGGAGAGGACACTCTGTTCCAGTACCACCCTTCAGAGCGCAATACCATAGTCTTCCGAGACTGAAGGATGCCAACAGAATAGCTGTGAACATTGTCAGCCTCTTGGTGAATGCCAGCTACTGCGATTATTGCCATTGCTGGTCAAACACACATAAATGGTTCCCTGTCCTTAAAGGGCACACAGTTTGAAAAAAGATACAGAAGATACTCCATTAACCGCCACTGGAAAAGACGCCATGCTCTGGTGAAAGCCTGGTCACATAGAGCAGAGTGGTCACTACCCACCCAGTTCCACTGCAACTCCCCATGGAGGAGGGGAAGATCACACCCCAAGGGCTGCACTCTCTCACCCAACAGGACGCTATTATAGGTGCACTCAGGTGGCTCCACTCTGCTGGCCATGCTGCTGCCTCTGTCTTGCTACTCTATATTCCTTTTTGCTCTCCGCAGGGAGCTGTCCAAAGAGGAAGAGGACACAGGATCTTCCACGTGCCAGCTGTGCTGGTCACAAGGGAAGCCCACCATGTGCCTGGCAGCAGTGACCAGTGTGATTCCAGCTGTTCCCCTGTGGGAACAGATGACCCCCTTGTTCAGGACAGACCCCTGTCACTTTGCAAAATCCATGAGAAGGCAGTGATATCACTGGTGCAACCAGACCTCACAAATGCCTGAGCCTCATGGCTTCCTCATGAGGAAGCTGCTTGAACCATTCACTAATGAGGCTATACTATATCTTCAAAACTAGACGTGATAGGGCAAAACAGATGCTATTTTTGGAATCGGCACCCCAAATTCATATCAAACCACCATAAAGTTTAGGAAAAACTTTTCTGACCCTCAATTTTGTAGGCCTGTGTTATTTTTATTAAATAAATTTGTTATGGGGTACCAGAATTTTATGGGCCTCGAGTGCCAAATGGCTGTCATACACTGCTGTTAAGTGTCATTGTACAACCATTCACACAACTGCAAAACCAAGGATTGTGTGAGCTAGAAAAAAAACAAACGTGAACACCTGCAAGTTTTCACTTTCTGACTGATTCAGGCTGCAATCCTGTCCACCCTTACCTGGGAGTAAGCCCCACTGACTATAATGGGATTTACTTCTAAGTAGACAGGCATAGGATTGGGCTTGCAGACAGTAATAACATAGTTCATGTTTCCCTCTAGGACAGCAATTTTCAAACACTGTGCCATGGCACATTGATGTGCCACAAAAGGTCTGCGGGTGTGCCATGGGAGTTTGGGGGAGGGTCATTTATTAATAGGGCCACTGGGGGATATGAGCCCACATGGGCAGTGCAGTGTGCCTTGTCAGTTGTCCAAAAACTGATGGTGTGCCTTGACATTTTTAGCACCTTGTCAGTGTGCCGTGAGATGGAAAAGGTTGAAAATCGCTGCTCTAGGATTCAATATGGTTTACGATCGCACTCCTATGCCCCCTACATGCAGCTGCTGGAGTTAACAGCTGAGGTAAAATAACTAACCCCATGAACACAATGCAAATTGTTGTTTGGAATGTAGAAACAATGGTAAGTCTTGATTACTGAACCCCAAGGAGGACAGAACCGAGAGATTGATTCCCTTGCAACATCTATGGAGTTTGGGAAGGGGCCAGGGGTTAGGATATGGTGCACGCTTCATTTCCGATGCTGTTCAGTAAAAGCTTTGACGTTTGTCATCATTGTGGTGACTTTGTTAGCAGACAGGGATCCCCCCCCCCCATGTTCTTTCCTCAGGTGATAGCAGGGCTCAGGGTCTGCATTATCTCACCTCTCTGCTCTCATGGATTCATGACGGGGTCTGCTCCTTGGGCCTCATAAGCAATCCAGTCCTTGCTGCCTTGAAGATTGGGGTAGTTGGTGCGGGAAGGAGGGCAGCATAGAACAGCTGTGCTGGAGGGAATACCAACAACATGCGCAGGCACAGATGCAAATGATGATGGGGTGTGTGTATGTGGGTGGATGGGTCAACTGACGCAGAAAGCAACCAGTGTCACATGCAAAAATACTACGTTTTTAAAAACATCTTTTCTCAAAAACCTGTTAAGCGTAAGCCAATGACAAAAAAGTTTGACAGAATGATTTCTCACTGTGACAAATATGGAAGATTGATGAGGTGCGTTCAGTATCTTTTTTCTCTGAAGACCGAGTGTCTGCAGCCCTCTACAGGAGGAAAAAGTAATTGTGAAAGAAAGCTGGAAGTTTTTAGCCTGTCTCTTTTCCTGGCAATCAAAGGCACCATGCAGTATGATTGTTTTCCAAAGAAACCTGCACATTTAATTGGATGTAAGACCCCAGATGCAAAGGGCCCTACACCCAAGGAAGTACACAAAGGATTGCAGCTCGGTTGTACTTGCTTATTTGTCATGCAAGTATGAATTGGAGCGCAGGTGAAGTAGAAGTATGTATTCTTGAAGCAGAAGTATACATGTAGAAGTATATATATTCACATATATGAATATCTTTGAATATCTGTATCTATGATATATGAATATCTATAGCAACAGAAGTCAGTTTCCCAGACTACTATTGCTGTATACTGTTATCATTTTGCATAGGCTTCAAAAATTTGATTTATAGTGATTGAGGTTAAATTGGATCAGAGAAACAGAAGGGTCAAATACGATCTGGACCTTGTGTTGGCAGATCTTGTAATTTGCCACCGTAAGACCTGTGCCATGGTGCAGGAAGTGATCCACCACCCTGTGGACTGCTGTTGCCAGTGCAAAGCCCTGGAGACCTCACGCAGGTGACACCAGCCCGCAGAACCTCCACTGTCACTAGTAAGTTGGGGGTGGGGGGAGGATCATGACTGGTTTGGGATGGGGAGAGGGCGGAGCTGGGGGCAGTACAAGGGTGAGAGGGAATGGATCTCAGCAGCAGCACATGTTGGATCCTATTCCCCCTTCCTGTCCCAGACCTGCCCCCTAAATCTCCTCAGCTAAAGAGCTGGTGTAGGTCTGAGGAGACCAGGTGGCCTATAGAGGTACATAAAAATGTGCTTTACTTTTCTGCTTGATGATGTCACTTCCGGTCATGACATCATTTCCGGTGGGTCCTGACAGATTCTCATTCTAAAAAGTGGGTCCTGGTGCTAAATGTGTGAGAACCACTGCTGTAGATAAATACACCAATACAATAGAGCAGTGTTTCTCAAACTGTGGGTCAGGACCCACTAGGTGGGTCCCCTGAATTTCTACATTTCATTTCTACACTTTATTCATTTCTACATTTTATTTTTAATATATCAGACTTGATGTGGCCATGGTATGTGTCTGCATTTGGGGATATGTTACAGATCTGTACTTTTAACAGGCTACTATGTATATGCTTTTAACAATCATAGCAAATAGGACGTAATCTTGGGTAAGTGTGGGTAGGATTGCAGCCTAGGATTGTCAAAAATTTCCCTGCTTGATGAGGTCACTTCCGGTCATGACATAACTTCCGGTGGGTCCTGACAGATTCTCATTCTAAAAAGTGGGTCGTGGTGCTACAAGTTTGAGAACCACTGCAATAGAATGATCAAGGATATTTGCCATTTTAGATGTTATCCAGATCAGAAAGTGCGTGTTTAGGAAGGCAGGGTCTGAAGGAATTGTAGGTTACCCGAGAGATGAGGAAGCAGGTGGATCCTTTTAAGAGTAGATATCTCAGCAAACCCACCTTGGTTCAGGCTCTTGTGAATTGAATTGTCATCACCCCTCTCCCAAAGTATAGATGGAATTACCTCGGATAACCATGCACAATGAAGTGAAAGGTAAAAGGCCACTGATATTTTTCTGGTAATAGAGATACATGTCATGTCTACTTGTAACCACTGGAGTGCACCAGGCTTCTACTGAAAACAATTCTTTAGCAAAAGAAAGGAAATGGTGACTGTTTCAAACCTGCTGCTAACTATATTTGACTAGCTGAAAATCACTCCAAAAATATAATGATGTTTCTCAAAGGAGCCATCAAGAACTGGAAGATATTCTTAAATTTCCAGTCATGTACTGAGCCAGGAATTATCTACCTATAATATATTGTTTATTGCTTTTATATGCTGTTCTTCTTCCAAAGAACTCAGGAAAGCTGATTTAGGCAGTGGAGATGGTGTGTGCGTGTGTGTAAAGAATAACCACTGCTGAGTAGTGACCAAAAGGGAGAGGAGTCATGTTCTCACCAGTGGATGTCTATAACAGTGTTTCCCAAACTGTGGGTTGGCGGGTCAGAAAAATTCTTTGAAACATTAAAAAACTAAAGCACTTTGCAAGCACCCTTGTCAGACTTGCAGAGGAAAAAAATTGTTAGCTGGAATGCTAACCGGTGGTATGAGGTAATCTTCATACCACCAAATTAAAATATCATGTTTTCCAATTTTCTCTATTTATTGGCATGCCATGGATCACATGTGAACCCAGTTTAAGCCTTCGGCCTGGAAGCCCCTAACTGCACTGCCTGCTCTCCTGTTCAGCCTCCTGGGTATCCTGGAATGACTGCAAAAGTTTGGGGGAACAGTCCTTGAAATCCATTTCTAGGGCGAGTCTAGCAAATGTCTACACACACATACTATATGTAAGGTCTCTAGCAGCTTTGGGAGCCCAGGATCCTGCATATTAATTAATAATGTATTAATTATTGTTAATAAATAAAAATATTGTTTCTTTCTAGATCTCCCTTTTTTATGTGTGTAGCGGGTCATGATCAATTGTTAGTGGATTCAGGTGCTAAAAGGTTTGGGAAGCACTACCCTAAAGGCATCTGAGGCAGGGGACAAGCCGTACAATACCGTGGAGATGTGTTATGTGTGTGTATTCAACAGCCATTACCTGTGCAAGCCACCCTCTGCTTTGTTCACCTGCAACTGGTAAGCTATGGGGCTTCCCATTCCTCCAGTTAGAACCTTGAGTTAGCAATGATGGCTGCTTCCTGCTTTCTGCCTCACCTTGCTGGTTGCTGTTGTATACTATACCTAATTCCCAGGCCAGGCATTTTCCCATTCAGCCAGTATACTGTTGAATCAAGACTGCCTCTGTGATTTAATGTCGCTATTCAAATTTGGAGAGAGAAGATTATGGTGCAATGCAAAGTGAGGAAAAGAACATCCAGTTTTTATATGGAGTTTTGCCTCTGGCTTAAAGTGATAATGAGATTACGGTCCAGTAGAGGCACAGTATTCCCAGGGAGAAATGGGGAGTTGATGCTCCCTGGGTGCACAGGATTCTTTGACTTTACCAGCCATAGAAAATACTCGAGGATCTCATCATTGCTTCTTAAGCATGCCTTGGCATCTGGGCAACACACCAGAAGGGCCTGTGACATCCCTTCCATTTTACGTCCATGACAGCAGTTGATAATATATCCCATGCTTTGCATGGCTGAGTTCCCAGAGGCACCTGCTTGAAGATCACATGGGACACGTTTGGGAAAGCCTTGCCTCAGAGCCAGGAATGCTCCTGGCTATCAGTGTTGACAGTAGTATAGAAGGTCAGAGTAAGCTGATTCCAATATGAAAACAAACCTCCTCACTTTGATTTCACAGAGCAAGAGATACAGCAAAATCAGGAGGTTTATCACATAACTGGTAGGCTGTCGTGCATGCCTGGTGGGCAGCATTTGGATCCGTTTTATGTAACTTGCGCTGAACTGGTCTATACATCATCACACAATGTCGACCCGTTTTGTGTTGTCTGGTTTTTATTCACACAAACTTTTTTCCCCACTTCCAAAAGCTTGTAAAGTGACTTGCCATTTCAGAAGTTGTCAAAACCACCACCATGGTAAATTACCAAGGTCATAATAAAGCAGGAGCCACAGGTATCATACAAGTTACAACACTCAACCAGCCAGAATAAATGATTTGACTCAAGTCAAATGCTGGATGGAATCAGGTGGTTTCTTAGCGATCCAGTGGAAACTGAGGCTGGTGAAACTGCAGTTTTAGGTCAGTGGAAAATACACACATTGCTTTTTCTGCTTGTCACAAGGGATAATTAAAAACAAACGGCTTGCGGCTGCACCTTCAGGTGCACCAGCCCATAGCACATATATGATGTTGCATTGTGTGTTTATGTCTTGAACTTAATGGACTTTCTGATGTATTATGCTCTTATTCTTTGTTCCCTAACTTAAAAAAAAGGGTAGATTAAGATCTCCTTCACAAGGTTGTTGTGAGGATGAATTTTAAAGCAGTGTTTCTCAAGCAGTGGTGTGGGTACTGCTAGTGATACTTGAGGTGATGTCTGGTGGTACTTGCAGGATCCCAGGATATCTGATGCCTGGCAGCAAGACCAGGAATGCGACACAACTGTAGGAGGCTCCACAGCATGCTTTTCTGCACTCAAAAACATCCTGGCTTACAACTATTTCAGGGCCTGGGATGCCAAAGGCGTGACTCTGACTGTGCCGTTTAGTTTCTGTTTTTAAATCCCCCCTCCCCAGTAACTCTGTTCCCTCCTGCCCAGCTGGCCAAGCAGGCTCCTCTGGGCCTGTGTGAGCCCTGTAACACCTGAGGATGTCATTGCCCGCCATATTGGAGCAAGACAGCTGAGCCGGATTGCTTCTCATGGCGCCACCAGCCCCACTGGATGAAGCTGAACACCACAGCTGCACTTCAGTTTTGATGACATTATTTCTAAACACAGAGCTCATTCTTTTATTTTCAGTAGTATGTCAGTGTATACAATTGCATGGGGTATGAAGGGAGATGTTTTTCTATGCCTGCTGTGTTATATTATGACCCATGCATTCAGAACTTTCTTGTTGGTATTAATAGCATACTGTGGGCTCAGTCCAGCCAGAATGAAACTACAGGCATGCTCCCGTATCCGTGGAGGTTCCATTCTGGACCCCCCCCCCGTGGTTAAGTGAAACCATGGGTAGGGGTGAATGGCACCCTCCCGCCCTCTGGACCCAAGGGGAGTTCTGCTTCCATCATCTTTGGAGGGTCATCTGAACCCCACAGAGGCCACACACATCTGTCTACAGCTCAGATTGAGCCTTAGAATGGAAAAAAGTCACTTCTGCTTTCACGAAAAATTGGAAGTGATTTTTTAATGCCTTATAAAGCATTGGGGGGCCTGGGAAAGCCCCTGAGGAACATGTTGGGGACATGTTGGGAAGAGCAAGGAGCAGATATCTAACGCTTGCACCAATATCTAATGCTCCAAGCCAGGACTCATCACTTCCCCTTGGGAAGTGTATACTCAGACTTAGAGTTGCCACAGATCTGAGTATGCCCATTGGGGACCATGGTGCAGTGGAGTAGGTAAGTAAAAAATTATTGTAATCTCTCTGCAGCAGCATGGCCTTCTGCCAGCGTATAACAGGCAGCAGAGGCGTACCAGCACAGCTGCATACTGTGGGCCAGCTAAGGATAGGTTTAATCTGTAATTTTTGGAAATATGAATAATGAATAGTCAATAGGGGAAATTATATTAGAAGAAATAAAAACTACAACACTTTTTTTCTTCTTCTCTTGTCCACTGAACTTTTTTTTTTTTTTTTTTTTTTTTGTAATTGGAATTGAAGTGCTTGCTTCACCAGCTCCTATACTGAAATTGGAACAATACCGAGAAGATTAGCATGGCCCTGCACAAGGATGACATGTGAATGTGTGAAGCTTTCCCTATCTTTTTAAAAAATATTGAAATTGAAAATAATTAGTTGCCTTTGTATGAAATTACTCAAGATATACTTCAAGGTGAAGTACAAAAAGACAAAAGCTCTCAATCAATAGGCTCATGGCTCAGCTCTGAACTCAGAGAAAGAATGGAAATAAAATGAATTAATGTATTCAGCCACGAGCCAATGTCTCCTTTTTTCCCCCATAGACTTTAAAAGGCAAAAAATTCTAAGTAATGGTTGCAAATTTGAACCATTTGAACGTGTCCGGAGAATCTTTTTTTGGTGTTATATCATGTCTTGCTAAACTTAATTCCAAACATCAATAACTTCGGTGTAAACATATGGAGAAACATCTATTTGACGTGTCAAATAGTATTGATATCAAGTGGTATTAAAACTAACCATGCTGATCTGGAGGGACAGAAGTCCATCTTCTTATAAGCGCATATTTGGAATGGAGGTTTAAGTCCCTGACCTAATACTGACTTTGAGAAAGCCAAGTATTTCATTTTTGTGTTCGTATGTGTAACACAAGCATTTCTTTTAAGGGTAGGGTGGATTTATCCCCTGGGGGCTGGGGATAAGAATAGGCCCTCAGTTTGGCTGTACTTGTCGTAAGAGGAGACTAAACAGCCACCGGGTAGATGGGACTCTTCAGCCTTGGAAGGCAGCTCATCTGAGAGAAGGAAAATTCTGATCCCAAACCTCCACTTCCTTGTGGCTACATCCAGTTATGGAAATGGCTTCAGGAGTCAACCTCAAGGCAAAATCTGGAGCCGGAGTCCCTGAGGCAGTTCATGGCTGAACACAGTCACGTTCTGGCAACTCCTGCAACGCCGCTGGAACCAACTGTATTGGCTTCTGCCTTTCCATTGGACCATTTCAGCGATGTGGAGAGGGGGGATTTGCTGCATGGGAAACAGTCTATCCTCCATATCTACTTTGCCCAGGCTTCACACACAGGAGAGGACACTCTGTTCCAGAACCACTATTCAGAGCGCGATGCCATAGTCTTCCGAGACTGAAGGATGCCAACAACAGAGTGGATTTTCACATGGAGAACCAGGAGATGGCACCCTTGTAAGGGTTACAGGATGAGAATCTAGAATTGAAGTGGTAGCCCTGCAAAAATGCCAGACAGTCGTAATCCTGAAAAAGTGACCTCTAGTTTATGAAAATGTATATGACATGATCTATTTTTTACAGTCCAATGATATGTAGGTTTTCATGGGAGCAAGACCCATGGTATGAAATGGGGCTTCCTCTCAGGCACATGTGCAAAGGATGGTCAATGTAGTACAAATTGTCACCGACTTGGACTGTTCCAAGGTGTTCCTTGGACTGTTCCAACTCCTCATTATTTTTGCCGGCAGAATAACATGGCTGTCCCTTTGCATTAGCCCTCTGATTGTATCAGTGCACTTTGCTTCCTGTCCTGCAGAAACAACTGCATTATCTGACTTTTGTGAAGCATTTCATTGGCATAACGTATGTCTAAATTCAGTTGTTTGCCATGACCACACACACACATTTGTGTTTTCAAGAGAATGTACCCATAATGATAATGGGGGGGGGGGGGTGTGCAGAGAGAGAGAGAGAGAGAGAGAGAGAGAGAGAGAGAGAGAGAGAGAGAGAGAGTCTGTACAATAAAATAGAACTTGAAGAGGAACACTACTGAACTTAGAGAAGCGTTACTTCTGAGCAGATATGCATAGGATCCAGCCTATGCTGGATAAGTACATAAGTACAAAATACCATATTTTCAGCCCAATCCTAACCACCCTGAAATGCCTCTCTCCTGCCTCTTTCCCGCCTTCCCCACACCCACCAGACCCCTGCACCAGTCAAAACTCCCATTCAATCCTAACTGCCCCGAAGTGCCTCCCTCTTTCCTCCTCCCCACCCCCCATGTCCCCCAGACCCCTACACTGGCTAAGCTCAGCCAACACAAGCTCACCATCCCTGGAACTTGCGTCGGCACAGAGAAGTCAGCACATGTCCATGCACTGGCCTTTCTTCACCCAGAGTGGTGCAAAACTGCTTGACGGCACTTTTGTGGCACTCCTAGGCTGGCGAAAGGGACCTGCTTCGGCCCAGGGAGTGGTTTGGATTGCGCCCTTTGTTTTTTTTAACTGTGGCAGCATTGATTTTAATCTCACATTAAAGTCATGGGCGTGATTTGTTTTTAGCGCCCTGCAACTTAAATTAAAAGTGCTCAGCTTTGGCTGAATCTTGCCCCATCTAACTCTTCTTGATGGCAAGCCATTCCACTAGCCATACTCCTTGCCAGTGCGTGATCACTTTAATACAGTGGTCGCCTACAGATGAATTCAGATTATGTTCTAATGAGTTTGCGTAATAATTACATCCATCTGAAAAATAAAAGCATTTTTTGAAACCAAAATATATATTTAAAATATAATTTTGGGTTGACTGATACGAACATATTCTGCACATGCCCAATCTCGTCTGATCTTGGAAGCTAAGCAGGGTCAGGCCTGGTTAGTACTTGGATGGGAGACCGCTTGGGAATACTGGGTGCTGTAGGCTTATACTATAGTCTTTCGGGACTGAAGGTTACCAACCATTTGTCTTTGGATCCTTGTGTTGGTTACAGAAATGCAGTTGTAAATGCTATTTTACTACCAAGGTTAATGTTTTGCTATGAAGGTGGAGAACCTATACCAAACCTAACTTGCCTTCCTGGCGAAGAATATCCTCTTGTAATAAGTAACCAAATACTATATGTGTTTGTATCCTTCTCCTAGCTACCTACTCACATATCAAGGGTAAAACCCCAACACCATATTCCTTCACAAGGATGCTAGTGGAGTCAAGTGTGCTTCTTAAACATGATCAATATAATTTGCACTGGTGTGATCTCTTCAGGAACGCCACCACAATGTCCCGTGAGCCACCTTAGTAATTCTGGACTGATGCTGAAATTAATGCCATGTGGTGAGATGCTGGGCCGCTGCAGGAATCACATGATATTATTAGGACAGATGTGTTGCAACCCTAAGCACTACGGTCCAGCCATAATAGCAACAGCACCCAATTTTCCAGTCTACCTTTCAGAAGTTCTTCTGACATCCATCTCTCCCCATCAAGCTCTTTTTCACTCAACCCTTGAAAGCAAATGACACTGCCCCCTTCCACCCGCCCCACGCACAAAGTCTCAGCAAAGCCCCTCTCTGCAAATTTCATCAACAGGTTTTAATCAGTGTATGAACTGTTTTAGAAAAAGCATGATAGTCTAAATGATGATGATGATGATGATGATGATGATGATGATGATGGGTGAATCTTTTTGTTAAATGAGCAGATCCAGCCGAAGTCAAGCATTTCTAGCTCCCAAGAAAATTCAGCATTTGCTCAGATCTCTTCCAGTTAAATCAATTGCACATGAAAGTACTACAAAATTGATCTGGCTCAGTCTGCAATATTTTAGATGCAATCCTATGCACATCAATTTATGTGCATAGTGTTTGTTTTTGTTAGAAATACATAAAAACTCAAAACACAGCTTTTTGGTGTTTAAGATATTTTCCATAAATTAAATAGATTACTTTTCCAGTTAGAAAGAAGACTGTGGCTGCATATGTTGACACTATATCACCTATTTTAAACTTGGAAAGAGTTTAAAATAAATAAAAAATGATAACTTGGAATAAAAACACATAACACCGCTTTCTGCCTTTCAAATCATGAAATTGTGTAAAAAAATAAAACCATTTTTAAACACCCCTACTTATAAGTAAGTCCTACTGGGTTCAGTGGAACCTCCTCCAATGTAAGTTCACAAAGGCCTGTAGTTTAAGATGTTATATATGGCTTATCTTTAAGTTCTTTGGTAACATCAAATATTTTAATTTAAAAAGGAGAGATCCTGATTTTTTTTGTCTTTATTTAATAATTCAAATAACTGTTTTTTCCCCCTCAAACGTCTTCAATACCTAAACAACTAAATGGCCTCTTTTTTTTTTCTTTTTCTTTTGCAAATATCCTGATTCAGCTTTCTGGCATCCCATAATAACAGATGGACCATGAGACTGTTTACTGTTCCTGCCCACAAACTTCCTGTTAGTAAACTCCTATATTATTTCTGAAACAGAAAAATTACAAAGGAGTATCCCAGTTGATTACTGCTTACTGATGAATCAGTGCCAGGGAAGCTCTTTTTTTAAAAAAGTAAGCTTCTAAACAAGATCACTTGTTGCTGTGTTACATTATTTTTGTCAAAGGTCCTTACAGGATACCAAATGCATGCTCAAGTCCTTCACAACCACAGAGCAAAATGCTCTTAACTACAGTTACAGTGGAGGCCAGTGTGACCAAAGTTATGGGTGACAACACGTTTAGATGTGGTAGTGGCAAGAGCATGTGCTTGCACCCATTCTTGAAGGCCCAAGGGTATGCACGTGCACACACTGAGAATGCAAAATTGTTGTTTTAGGGAAGCACCAACAAGGACATCAAGTGTGACCCTCAATGCCAAAGGCTGATTTAGAGATACTGATGTGAGCTGGTAGCTGAATTCTAGTGATGCTTATTCAAAGGTAAACCTCACTGATTTTAGCAGGAGGTAGTCATGAGGAGTACAACCCAATGCTGTGGCGGACTGCTTCTGGATTTAGATGTAGATAGCTGGACAGCAGAGATAGAGAGTGATTAGCCACTCCCTTCCTTTGACTGCTCCCCTGTTTCTTTCATATGTTTGCCTGCATTGTTTATATATGCACTGAATGCTTAATTTCTGTAATTAAGTTCCCAGGGTGTGGATAGCTGATCACGGAGGCTGTGTTTTTGCATACATGGCAAAAACACATGGCTGTGTTTTTGCATACATGCAACCGGTGCCCAGTTGGCCACAAGCTTGCAGAACCTGAATTGGATGCTAGTGTGTATTTGTGCCTGCATTTTAGCTGGGTTTTCTTTTTTTATTTTCAAGTGGATTCAGTAGGGATTTGATCATTTCCATGATCTCACTTCCTTAAGGGTTTTTCTCATGGTTGGGTAACTGAAGAGGCAATTCAATACACATTTACCTGGGAGTGCCACTGAACTCAGTGGGGCTCACATCTGAATAGACATGCATAGGTTTGTACTGTGAAAAACACACAAGGACTCATAGTGGACAACTACCATTATTTGTTGGAGCTAACTCTAAACATGGCTGATTGGGAAGCAGAGGAAAACAGAAAGGTAAGGACAGGAAAGGGACATACCACATACGCATATATCATAAGTTATCATATACACGGCTAGACCTGGTCTACTGAAACACAGTCTACTCCAAATCACCAGCTGACATGCAGCCCAATCCTATGCAGGACTACTCAGAAGTAAATTCCACTGTGTTTAATGGGGTCTACTCCCAGGAAAGTGGACATAGGATTACAGTAATACACATTCCACCAGGTATGTTTGCCTGTCTGGACAATAAAGGCATGTTTGATTTTTAACACAGAGTCTAAGGGCATAATCCTAACCATGTCTACTCAGAAGTAAGTTCTATTGTATTCAATGGGACTTACTCCCAGGAAAGTGAGGTCAGGATTGCAGCCTAAAGATATTTTGTTCTCTCTCTTTGCATTGTGCTTCAGATTCCCATTATTATACTAATTTTTGTAAGGTTTTGAAAACAATCTACCTAATACATGTAAAACACTCATTGAAAATAAGTGATTGTAACAGAAATTCATCAACATTACCTATAATTTTAGTAGACAGGCTGAAAAACATTGGTCTTCCATACCTTTTCAGTGGGCGATTGAGGGTCTGATGAAAGCCAAAGAGTTCCATAGGTTTAGACTTTCTAGAGGTAATAACCCATACATACTAGGGACTTTCTGTACATTCCACATTTATAACTGGGTAGATTGATCAGTTTCACCAGAATTTCCAGTGAAATTATGCTCTAGTGCAACTAAACAAAGACCAACAAGCATTTAGAGTAAATGCTTGAAGAAACTTAATGCTGTAATTTTTTTAAATACAAAGATTGAAATAAGGTGAATCTTGTATTTCGAGCTGAAAATAGCAGCCGAATCAACGTGTGTGTGTGTGTTTTTGCATTGGATTTCACTTATTATAGCACTATAAATGCTACTTTACTTCCTAATCTAAATTCTTACAGTTGTAGACAAGTGTAATAATCGAATCTGAGGAGAGACAACCTTCTTGAGCCTCAAAGTCTATGAGCGATGCTTTCTGAGCAATTTGCTTGAATGAGAGCTGCTGTTGATTGTGCAGTGCAAAGTGATATATTGCTGGTTAACTCTTGCCTGAAGTGAAACAAAAGCCGGCGGTGAACTGTAGGCAGTGCATAATTATGAATTAAAATGTCATCGCTCTTGTCACCATCCCCTTTTGAAAAAGGGGGGAGTGGGTTCGCTGGTCTGTGGACAAACCTAATTTGGGAGGGTGGCAAACTCTAATCACCTCCTGCAAGTACGTCTTCCACGAGCGTCTTTCTCCCTGGGCACCCTCAGATATACTCACTGTAGATTCTGACATGACAGCCTGAGAATCTAATATTATTAGGGGCAGATGAACAACGGCGGGATCCCCTGATGCCTACATCTACTGACAAGAAGCCGGTGACAGATGTTTCTGTATTTTATGCAAATAGGAACTTCATGGATCACTTTTCCTTTACTCTATGGAATCAGTGCAGCTGGAAAATAGAATCCCAATGCCACACACGCTGTGAAAATAAGCAGCTACTAACTTGCCAGGCAGGCACACAAACAAGAAGTACACACGGATTTGAAATCATTAGCCAAGCATGGCTTGCCTTGTTGGTGTATTCACTGATCTAATAGGCAGACACATAACTCCTATCCAAGCCACTCTGCCAGGGGTGATTTCATTTCCTTGTCTTCAAATGCTGCCCTTTTGTGAGCTAAAACTCTTCTTTTTTCATTTACTTTTATGTACACATGCTCATATACTAGGAACAAGCACCATTAGGTACACCTGAAGAATCTGTTTTGTACTTAAACCTGGATTGTCTTTCCAGACGTGATGTTCATCTCCACTTACATAAGCTATGGGTTTCTTTGAACGTGCATTTTCTGAAATGAAAAGAAAGTAAGGTGGATCCAAAATATTAATGTTTAATAAGAGTCAATCTCCAAAATAAAAAAGGATCCTTAAAAAGTGTCACAAACTGAAAGTTGATGGTAGCAAATTATGCATTTGAACTTTGCCTAAATACTTGCTAATGTTGCTAATGAATCAATTTCACATGCTTCTGGGATAAAGTAGTGAAGGCATTTTTCTGATGAGCATTTCATTCTTCTCCCAAGACAAAAAGCACACTGGAAGTTTCTTTTTCCTGGCAATGCTATTTTTAGGGATGAATGGGAAGGACTTGTAGGCTACCTACCAATTTGGGTCATTACCTTTCCAAAAAAATATCACCATTTTTAAATAATTTTGGGGGGTTGCTATATGCAAACTTTATTATGTTTTTAAACAACAGTTGTAGTTTTGAAATGGTCATTGAAGCAATTATGTTATGGTCTGATAATTCACTTCTTAAATGATGAAATTATTGAGTAACCAGCTTCATCCATTTATTTTCTCTTAAGAACGTAGCCACTTGTGTTTCTGATCAAAACTATGTGAATTCAGAATGCATAGCCGATGATGTGTAAACATTAAAACTCCTATATTTAAACACTTTCCTGGCATTTTTTTTTTCTTTTGTACCAATGTGCAAGGTAAATGTATATACTCACGACAAGGTAAGTTTAGGAAACAGAGATTTGCTTGACTCTTGATTCTGTTGCCCTTGACAGATTTTTGACTAGAAATGAAGTTGATTTCCAGTCTAAAAATTGTGGACTGTGCTGGAAAAAAACATTTAGGCTGCTTTCATCTTTACAGATTTTTGTCCTGATGTAACACTACAATACTGAGAGAGAGAGAGAGAGAGAGAGAGAGAGAGAGAGAGAGAGAGAGAGAGGTATATTTCTTAACCAATCTGTCTTAATTGATCAGGCATTGGCTTTTCAGCCATTTTTTTTTAAAAGAAAAGAAAGAAAAAGAAAAGGGTATTTAACTGAAGTATTTGCTTATTTTAAAAAGAAAAAAGAATGTTTCAAGTGTGGTGGGATGGGGGGGCAGTTGGCTGCAAGTTGAACTTCTGCTTAAAACTCCAAGTACTACCCCCAAATCAAGTATTAATAGCATGAACTAAAATTTAGTTTCTCATAAGTACAGCTGTCTAGTCTATTTAATTATAGGGTTCCCACAGTAGTAATTTTTTCTTGACCTGCTCAATCTCAAAAAGT
Source organism: Tiliqua scincoides (assembly GCF_035046505.1). Lineage (NCBI taxonomy): Eukaryota > Metazoa > Chordata > Lepidosauria > Squamata > Scincidae > Tiliqua > Tiliqua scincoides. Next base: position 120,649,456 of record NC_089821.1, read on the forward strand.
CAGAAAATTGCTTCTTTTTAAAGCTGACAATAGCACGGTATGTTTCCAACGGAAAAAGAGAAATTACAGAAAACCATTACTTTAAACGTATTTAAATAGGATGGGGGAAAAAAACCCAATTGAAAAGTTTGCTAAAATGAAAAGTTACTGAGGAGTCTTGTGATTTCGTTCATTGACAGGTACACTATAATGACCTTTGCTGACATTACTTTGAATTTTTCTGCTCCCAACAAAATGGTCTCAGCTGAGTCTAAGTTAAGCACTTTTAAAATTACACTGATTTCAATGTGAGCGAATTGAGCAGATGCCTGAATTTTTGGTCATGTGTATGGATAAAAATGCATGTTTTCTGAATGACAAAATTGTCCACCCTGAATATGTTCAGAGGCATCACGAGGGTTTGTGTCACCCAGTTTAAGAGCTCATTCCATCACCCCCATGATGGACCTCCTCCTGTACCACACCATACAGAATAAATTACAATATTATATGCACAGCCTAAATGCAGGGACATCACTAGGGTTGGTGTAACCCCCATTAAATTTATTTACTTATTTTAATATATAACAGCACAGGTCACCCAACAAATCAGTTATCAACAAAAAACCAGTGGCCAATTTGAAGAACTCACACAATTAAATAAGAGTTCTAGTATTAACTCTGATACATAGAAATGAGAACTGACTCATTTCTATGGTTCCCGGTTGTGGGTTCCCCACTGTGTCATACTAACACCTCATTGGCTCTCGGAACAATCGGTCTTATTGGTCAGTTCTGTATTAAGAAAATCCACTTTTTGTCACTTAAGGCAGTTGTGTTTTCCTTTTCTGGTTATCTGGCCATAACTGATATAATACAGATATTATTTAAGTATGGGAGCTTTGGGGGAGGATTGAGGTGAGGAGTAGGTCAAACCGAGGGCAAGAGGGGGGACAATCTCTGAGGCAGCTGCACAAGCCAAAAATCTATCTCTCTTTTCCTGACCTGACACACCCTCTGAGACTCCTTGGACTTATGCCAACTAAATAGGTTGTGTAGCTCTGAGGAGTCCCATTGGTGGCCAGGTGGCTTAGAGGGAGGTAAGTAAAAATGATTTTTACTTACTTTGCTTGGGCCATCTGGCCGCCACCCCCACCCCCACTCTAGCATACAGTGCATACTCTGCTGGCACAGATACATCCTGCAGGCTAGTGGGGGATAGGATTGGATTGGATGACCCAGGATGTTTGCAATAAGTTGCCTTATTATACTGTATTATTATTTGGCCCCAAAATTGATTTTTACACCATCCTCGACATCAATCTCCCTTTTGCTGCTCTTTGAACTAGACAGAATCTGCCACAGACAGAATATGGAACTTTATACCTAGCAAAATCTATTATATGACCCTCCGAGAGCTCTTGATTAAGATCTAGCACAGAATTAGGCACAAGTCCCTTATGATCCTGCGGCTGCAATCCTATCCACACTTTCCTGGGAGTAAGCCCCATTGACTATAATGGGACTTACTTTTGAGTAGACACACATAGGATTGGGTTCTATGTATGTTAACTTAGAAGGAAATCTTCTTGAGTTCAACGGGGCTTACTCCCAAGTAAGGGTGTATAGCAGAAGTCAGCAAGTTATGGCCTATTGGCTGGATCTGGCCCTCCACCCAAAGCAATTTGGCCTGCGCAGTGCTTGGCTTGGGAGAACAGCCTCCAGCCCAATTCACCATGCACTGGATGGGGATTGGTCTTGCTTGTGGTGGGCTTGTGGTGTCCCTGTGGTGACTCCATGAACCCGGGCAGGTGGCTCTGCCATTTCCAGTCCAACATGTGCAAAACAGGGCAGGAGGCCTCACCTTCCAAGCCAAGCTCCACACAGCCACCTCTGGGAGCTGAGCAACCTGGAAGTCTGGTGGTGCCATGATGATGCCATTGCTAGACGTCCATCCTCTTTTAACAAAAAGGTTGCTGACTTCTGGTGTATGGGACTGCACTCTTAACCATTGACACTGAGGCTCGAATCCCAGTGCATACTTACCTGGGGATAAACCCCACTGAACAAAGTATGTCTTACTTTTGAGGAGCATGGATAGGATTGTGCAATAGGGGTCTTCCATATGGCCAACTCTGTGCTGGATTGCAGCTCTTTAGTGCCAATCTTAATTTTAAACCTGTGGTTGATATCAAAGGAGCTACTTTCAGTGCGTGCAAGCATTTGTGTGCACCCACTGGGATTTGTGACCCCCCCCCCCATTTTTGGACATCAATGTGCCATATCACAAATGTCTTTTTGAAATTACTTTGATTTTCACACTTGCTGTATGTGGTACCTGGAGGGGAACATTGTGAGACAAATACAAGGTTAAATCCATGTGTAGTAGACAGCTGAAGTGGTGCCAGGGGCCATATTCAAATTCACTACTCACTACTACCCTTAGTAAGTCATTTGATCTTGGTCAGAGTTTTCTTACAGGGGAGGACTAGATCCAAAGATGCTGTTCTACCAGAGTCTTTGATTCACAAAAGGGCTGCTTGTATTGGCAGGGAATCACATGATCTGGTGGATCGCTGATAACATCATAGCAAGAACGTGTACACATCAAGGAGCTTGATTTTGCAGGTGTTGCTTTTCCGTGAGGACTCTTATTTGTGAAGCTTCTACAAGACCAGGCATCAACTTGAGAATACTCACCCTGTTAAAAGGAGGATCCAAGGAGCAGGTAAAAGTGGGAAGCCAGCTGAGTATGTTGCAAAGAGGTCCCAGCACATGACAGTGAAAGTCCTTCTCCCCCAAGGTCTCACTCAAACTGGCAGGCGATGGCTGTGTGTGTGTGAAGTGGTCTTGAACAATTTGGTCAGAGTCACCAGTGCAGGCAGGCTTGTTCCTCCAGCAGCAAGCATACCTCTTCTTGCCTCCATTGAGGAAACTTTTTCTTAAATTGCACACAACAAAAAGGAAAAGCATTCTCCTCTCGTTTGACTCCCTCCTTGCATTTCTCATACAGTATACAAGGACAAAGTGAAAAATGGGGATTCCCCCCCATCTCCTTTCATACAGAAGCATCACAAGGCACATGGCTAGAACAAGAACTCCGGTTCTGGCTGAAAGCAACATGCTGGAAGGAGTGGCCAAGCATTCTCTTCAAAGAAAGGGACACAAAATTAATTAACCTCATGCTCAAAGATGCTGTGAAAGTGCTTCCTTGGAATCCGCATTCCAGATGAAAGTGGCAGAGTGCCAAAACAGGAAAGACTGAGGCCTGCCTTCAGGGTCACCAAGGAATGTTTGAAGATGGCTAGCGAGCATTCCTTGAGAAATGAAAATGAAGAAGGCCACAGCTTCGTGGAAGGCTGTACGTGCCCTGTAAGACAAGGGATCTGAAAAGCTAGTGAGCTGAAAGATAAGATGTTATAGCACAACTGGCTGTAGCATACTGGTGCAGAGCACACTGGCGCATGATTCACAAATGGTTGTGCCACCATCTCTCTGTCTTCCCAGCAGCATAAGAAGCAAAGCCCCAGCAAGCTCTAGGAACACCTGGGGCAGGGACACCTCCATTGGAAGCCACATCAAGGAGCTTACATTAATGCATGTATAGTAAGGCTAGAGGTGGGTGTATCTGTGGAGCAATGAACAAGGAAAACAGACTCAGGTCCAAACAAGCCCTTGTTCCAGCCTGGGAGGGTCGTAAATGTGCCGTAAAACATGTTTGCGCCTCTGTGTGAGTGGGCTGGGCTGGCTCAGGGATGTGCACTGGCCTGAGGAGGCCAGATCCAGCCTCTGCACTGACGGAGACTGGTAAGTTTGCACTGGCTGAGTTTGGCAGGCGCCAGGTTTAGGAGGGGTGTGGGGAGGGAGGGGAGGAGGTGTTTTGGGAGGAGGGCGGGTGGTGGGTTGGGAGCAGGAGGCAGTGCCTGGATCAGGCCCTTATGCCTGATCCTAGCCCGTTCCTGGGCAGTGTGGAGCAGCTCCAGGCTGCTCTGTTCTGCTTGGATCTGAACCACCTCTTTAGGTGGCACAGATCCAAGGAGACCCATTGGCGCCACTGCAGCTCTTCCCAGGGTAAGGGGAATATTTTCCCCTTGCCAGAGGTGGACCTCCCCAGCCCTGCAACCTGGGGCAAAAGTCCATGATGGTGCCCCCTGAAGGATGTCACTGCTCCCCCCCGCGCTGAAATCCACCCTCCCCACTAACCTGGAGTGTGATGGAATCTCGTGCAACTCCAGGATGCGTTGGGCATGCCTCTCTGAGGTTCTCTGATGCTTTAAACTGTGCTTCTGTGCCCCGTCAGGAACCTCAGAGAGGCTTCTGAGGGATCCTAAAGCCACATGAGGCTCCGTGCCTGGACCATTTGCCTTCTTGAAGGAATGGAAGGTCCGCCACAGCCCCTTGCTTTGGGCTGAGCCTCAGCCAAAGCCTGAAACATACGCTGGATGCAGAGCAGGCCTGCCAGCTTGCCTGTCCCAGTGCAAGTTAGGATTGTGCTGCCCGGGAGTTTGATTGCATTGTGGAGTGAAATTCTGTGTTATGTGAAGCTTGGCTTTCAGTGTGAACACATTCAGTTCTGAAACTGTTCAGCTGTGCAGTTTCCTTTAGTGTCTGATCCCCAGATTATTGCAATCAGTGAAAAATTGACTGAGAATGAGGCTTTTTAGTGATTGTGCGAAATGTATGAGTCAGAACTACATTTATATTTGTGGAAGCAAAAGATTTAGGCGTCATCCATGAGCATGGCATCAGGAATAGAGGCCCAAGTCCATTGGAGGACCCACCTTGTTTGACCTCACAGTACTCGTAGCAATGGTAGTGCTCAATATGCCATCAGGTGTCACCCCAGCAGCTTGGCATTGGTACTGATGATCAGCGGTGCTTTAAAATCCTTTCAAATCTTTCCAACATCTGACACACAAAAATCAAATCTTGCAAACTCAGATATCTGCCTAAAGAATCTTCTGTGGATAATTTTCTTGGAGTATTGAGCTCTTGCCTGGGATGTACTTACTATTTCTAAATGAAGTACAGCGATACAAAAGTAAAACAGTTTCATCTGATTCAAGTTGCCAAGATGGTTTTTCACTGAAATTTGGAAATCTGCAAAAAGAAAAAGAGAAAAAGGCAGATATTTTCCCCTTCCAATAATCTGTTCAGTGAACAAGCTGCAAAAAATAGTTCTGCGTTTTTCCCCCCATGTGATGTAGCAGACGGTAAATTTCCATTTAAAAGAATAAGTGGAGTAGCTGTTGGCACTGAACTTGCTTATCTTAGTCAAATCTACTTACAAAGAGGATAAAGCAATATAGTACTTTATTATTTCACTCAAGCAGAAATCAAATGGAAAAAAAATGCAAGAGGGGATGACTAAGTAAGGTCATGGCCATCAATCTTTTCTTCTCTTAACATTTTTTTTTAACTCAGGTATTGAAATCAGTAGTAAGATGCGTATGAAGGAATTCCCCCCCCCCTCCACCTCAACTTCTGCAACTAATGGAGGAGTAGTTTGCAGCCTTTGAAACTTTTGTCAGAGGACCATAGGGGAGGACAAACAGCAGGCTCAGCTGGAAGCCAATGGAGAAATCTGCATTGGGCATATGTTAATACCTATGTTATGCTAATTGTCTTTCCCAAGGGCTATGTGAGAGACTTCTAGCAAGTTATATGATGCTACATCATATTAAAGTGAACCTCCTAGTTTCGCTTTAGTTAGTTTCAAAGTAGAAAAAAATGACAGGAGAATAAAATATTCCAATAAATGTAATATTCTTAATAGGGCATGGCTGTTACATGCAGAGTATCATGACAACATCATACACTTTAAAATTTACCACAATATGCCTTGCATTGCCAGGATGGTCTCCACATTGATGGATATCATGCTGGTGTCTGTGTGCTGTTGGTGTAGCATCTGAATAAGATTGTACTAACAGACCTACTTAAGAACCAGCCCCCCCCCCCATGGCTTTTCAGGGAGGGCCCAAAACATGCCTGTTTTTTCCAGCATATGGCTGATGGGTTGATTCTGCCCTTTGCACCTCTGTGATAGTTCTATGGCTTGGTGGCTTCTTATGGGACCAAATAGTGTCCTCTCCTCCCCAGTAGCTCTCCAGTGTGTATGGTTTCTTTTTCTCTCTCTTTTAAAAAAAATATGACTACTCATTGTTATGTATTGTACATTTTATTATGTAACTTTGTAAGCCACCTTGGGGATTTGCTTCGGCATGGGAAAAGCAGGATATAAATTTTTCAAATAAATAAAAACCTAAAGGCTCGTGTCTTATGGGCCAATTGTCAATACAGATTTATCATCCCCAAATCATGAACCTTGCAACAGAAGAAGCACCTAGAGAAAAAGATATCTGGCTCTCCCTCAATGGGTGCCTAAGATTCTGCCTTGAAAAGCCCACTGCTAACTGGAAAATGCTCTAGGCAGAAGTTGAGGCAATCTCAGTTGACACCATTTCAGTATGTGTCGTATGGTGGCAAAAATGTAATTACTTTTTATGCTAAGATATGATGAAATAAAGAGATGTCATATGAACCAAATATGTTTACTCAAAAGTCTCATTGTGTTGAATGGGTCTTGCTCCGGGATATGTGTGCATGTGATTCCACCCAAGTAGCTGGCCCTATGCGTGTAAGTTCTGCTGATTTTAATAGGGCTTACTCCTAAGTAAATGTGAATAGCCTTTCCAACCTTGGCTGGTTGCAATGGATTTTGTAGACAAACACTGCCATTCCTCAGTTTGTGAGACATATACTGTTGGAAATACTCAATGGCTGTCCCTAAACCTCCTCACTTCCAGACAGCTCTGCTAGATGATTCGTATCACTCCCCCCCCCCTGTTTGTATGCTAAATAGTTAAACAAATCGTTTGGTCATATTACCAGATTCATTTTATAGGACTGGTTTTACGGCCATACCTTAAATTTTTAATTTTCCAATTATTGTAGCCAATAGCAATTAATTCAAAATAATTAAGCCAAATCTACTCATCAATTTGCCAAGCACAACATTTTCCTCCTTCATTTATGACTTAATAGACTTCACTTTGTACGCTCCGTCTTTACTAATTGCACAGTTGATAATTCTTTACGACTTTGTTTGAAGAGTTCAACATTTTCTATCTTTTCCTTTAATGGGCTCTGTCGTTTTAGCATAATCATAGTCTTAATTTTGTTTAACTTATGCTGAGGGAAAATATGAATCCAATCCACAGGAGGAAAATAAAAAGGCACCATCATACACTTCATTTAATAAAATGCATTTCCTGTTAGTTTGCAGCAGGAACCATTCAACCATCCTGATCTGTGGAATAGTTGGGATCTAACCATGCTTTAAAGATTCAGCTTAAGTCTTAGATGATAATAGCCATATTTGGCCATCTGAAGGAAGCTCTTATACGGCATTTTTGCAGTTGCATTCATAACAATTACATTGTCACTGTCACATTTGTTGGTTTTATTATTAAAAAATAATTATTGGGGGGGGGGAGCACGTTTAAATTCCAGTTCTTTCAGTGGTTTTGGACATGACATAATTTAGCAAGCACATCTTGCCATATACATCATATGGGATCATAACATGTTTGGACTGATACGTGACTCAAATTGACTTTGGGCCAAATCCTATCCATCTTTCCAGTGCTGGTGTAGCTGTGACAATGGGGCATGCACTGCATCCTGTGGTAGGGTGGAAATCACACAGGCCTCCTCCAGGTAAGGGAATGTTTGTTCCCTTTCTTTGGGGTTTCATTGCTGCAGTAATGGCACTGGAAAGTTGGAATAAAGGATTGGGCCCTCAATCATTTATTAGTATAAGTAGTTGAAAATACCTGATGTGCTGGGATACTACAGTGATGGGTGCAGCATCATTGAGATGCAGCAAAAATAGAATTATTTGAGATACATGCACAGAGCTCAAAATAAGTGAAAACAATTTGAAGGACGTTTGCTTCTCTCTGGTTGTTAATTCTGTCAAGATTGGATTTATCTGATGACATTGATCTTCTGCTCTTCTTTGTGTTTCTGGTTGTCTTTGGGTGTATGGTTTCATTTTGTTTGGAGTAATTACATGATTCTATTAAAAAAGATCACTACAAAAACTATATGAAAATTAATTAGGTTAAAAAGGTTATTACCAATGAGTAATTTGTTGGGGGAAGCCCCCTTTGATACCAAAATTATTAAGGGAAAATTGGATAAGGCCATTTTTCTCTCTATGGTTGTTTCAGTGATGGAGAGGGAGTTCCCTTGTGGCTGAAGGAATCTTTTGGCATTGGGCTTGGAGGATGTGCATCCTCCAAGCCATGATGTGTATGTGCACATCACAAAATTACAAGCCATGATGTGTATGTGCAACCTCCTGATTTTAGAAATGGGCTATGTCAGAATGCCAGATGCAAGGGAGAGCACCAGGATGAGATCTCTTGTTATCTGGTGTGCTCCCTGGGGCATTTGGTGGGCCACTGTGAGATACAGGAAGCTGGACTAGATGGGCCTATGGCCTGATCCAGTGGGGCTGTTCTTATGTTCTTATGCATTTGCCAAGGCTAATTCTTCTCCTGGTTTCTTTTAGCATTGGAGCAGAAATCCCTCTTGCTGCTGCAATATTCCTTTGGAGTGACAGAATTGGTTTTGGAGGATGCATAGCTTGTCATTCCAGACCAGATTCTCCCCATATCCTAAATCCTTTCAGTGATGGAGAAAGAGTCCTCTTTGTGACTGAAAGGTTCCGGTGTGTTTCCCAGGGTAAGGATTGGTGGATGTGTGGCAAAAGGGGCCATGTCCACCCAGTTCAATTCTTTCTCCTTTTTAAGTGTCCAGACTGCAGAGAAGCAATTAGCAGGCCTCCTGCTTCTCTTCACTCTGTCAACATTCCCTAGCAGCCCAAGGACAACATATAAGTACAGCCCTTAAACCTTTCCCCCTGTTTTGAGAGAGAGGTGGAGGTTTGTTCTCCTCCCCCCACTTTTTCTGAAGGTAGGGTGTCTCCTCCTCCTCCTCCTCCTCCTCCTCCTCCTCCTCCTCCTCTTCTTCTTCTTCTTCTTCTTCTTCTTCTTCTTCTTCTTCTTCTTCTTCTTCTTCTTCTTTAGCATTTGTCCTGTGTGGTGGCAGGGTCCGCTATTTTGGATTGAAGTTGCCATTTCTCTCAATTGTAGGCTTGGTCTGGGTGTAGGCGGGTGATTTTCATGTCACTGTGCAGTGTGTCAAGCCAGCGCTGCTTTACCCAGCCCTTCGGTCATTTGCCTATGACCTCCAACTGAAGGTCCTTCTGTGACAGCGTCTCGCTGTTGGTGCGCATAATGTGGCTGTACCATTGAAGCCTGGTTTCTCTCTACTTGTTGGCAATTGGAGTGATGCCGTACCGCTGCTGGATATCATCATTGCAGACGTGGTCAAAACGAGTGATACCACTGATCCAATGTAGCATCTTTGTCTCCATTACACCAAGGCAATGTTCGATTTCCCTTGTCACCGACCAGCATTCAGCTCCATAGAGTGTGACTGGCTGGATGACCATTCGGTAGATCTTCAACTTGAGACGATTGCTGATCTCTTTGCCACAAAGGACACTGGTCATCCTGCGCCATTTTGTCCAGGCTGTGTTTACTCGCGTAGTGGTCTTGTGACTCAGGCTGCTGTCAGCCGCAATCGTCGAGCCGAGGTATCAGAATGTCTCAGCACGTGGCAGGTTTGATGCCATTTATGCGGATTGTTCTCAACTCATTGGGGTCTGTCGTCATGTACTCCGTCTTCTTGACATTGAGGTGGAGGCCAAACAATGCAACACGGTCACTTCAAGCTTGTACTTGCTGCTCAAGGTCCATCCAGTTGTTGGATGCGAGAAGAATGTCATCTGCATAGAGAAGTGCCTATGGCACCGGCTTTTGCAGATCACAGGTGATGATATCCATCACCGTGATGAACAGCAGCGGAGAGATTGCCGAGCCTTGGTGGATGCCGATGGTAATGCAGAAGTCTTTCAATGTTCCAGCGATGGCCTGCACACAACTTTTTGGGTCCTTGTACAAGAGTTTCACCCATCGAACAAGTTCTTCTGGCACTCCTTGGCTGTGCAGCATGTACCAGATGACATATTGTGGCATGCGATTGAACTCCTTTTCAAAGTCAATAAAGGCAACATGCAGTAGCTTTTGCTTCTCTTGGTGTTTCTTGAGCAGGAAACAGGTGGTGTGCACTGTGTCTGTTGTTCCACAGCCGCTGATGGAGCCTGCTTGGTTTGTCGTGAATTGGGCGATGTTGCAGATGTGGCGGTCGATGACCCTCTTGAAGATTTTCATTGTGTGGGAGAGGAGGCAAATCGGCTGGTAGTTTGCACAGTCAGCAGGGCTGCCTTTCTTCTTCCAGGGACGGTCGTGCTACATTGCCAGTCGTCAGGCATATTTTGCTCAGCGCTGATCTGGTTGATGATCTGATGATCTGGTGATCTGGTGTCTCTACTGTTAATAAAATGCAGAACAGGATCAAGGGTAGCTGGAAATTCACAAAACAACACACGGCTAGGACAGATGCTAGAACTGGTGTTCTCTCTGATAAGGGGTTGCCAATAAAAAGAGAAACCAGTCCTAACAGTTGTCCTTTCTGTATGCTGGTCTCTTCTCTTGGTAAAGATACTTTTCTCCTCATTCAAGGTCCCAGGGTGTCCACACGGGGCACCCCACTTTCCAAACAGAGAAAGTGTTAAAAAAATAATAGAAAACAGCAAAAGATATTCTGTTTGAACACAGCAGACACAAAAGTGGGGTACAAGGGCTACTTTTAAAGGAACCCTTCTTATTTCTCCTTTTAATTGTAATAGGAAGAGACTGGTGGTCACTGCCTTTTCTATCAACTGCCAGTTTGCTTTGCTTTGTCTTTTTTTCAAATCTTTTTAAATAGTGTTTAACACTTGTACAATTTGATGTAATTATGGACAGGACGAGACAAGAGGAGAAGCCAGTCAGTTAAAAAAAAAAAAAAAAGGGACATGATTACTTTGCTGAAGCTGTACTTTATAATTTATCTTCCAGAAGAGATAAAAGGAATAAATACTTAAGACCCGACGGTGACGACAGTGAAGCAATCACTGAGTTGCTGGATACCTTTGTCTCTTGGAAGCACGTAGTAATTTTTGCGCGCTTTGCCACTGCGTGTCAAACCTTCCTTTTCTTCCCCTTTCCATTTTGGATGGCCAAACTGATTATCTAAAATAGAAAATTAGCACACAATAGGTTTACTCGGCGATACCCCTTATGCAACTAATGGGCAACGCTTGTTAATTGGTTGTAAATGCCAGCAGGTTGCCAAGATAATACTTCAGAAATAAGCGGGTATTCTGATAATTACAGCAATCTTCATCTATAAAAGCTTAAGTAGATGAAGTACAGGCTGGCTTAAAACCAAGATTTATCCTCCTGCTGCACTCGCATTAAAAGAAAAAAAAATAAGATGAAAACAATAATGTAACAAAACAATTATATAGCAGGAAGCATTGTAGGTTTTAGAGATTGTGAAAACTCAGAAAGTAAAACAGTGCTGTAATAACCAGTTATGGAAAAATGGGCCATTTACATTTGTGTATAATTAAATAGTAGGCTATGCAATTTCACTTTTTAAAGTAAACTGCCTTTCCTTTTCCTTTTTTTTATAGGGCAACGTGGCCATAATTGCAGCATTAAAGCTTTAATGAAAGAAAAAAAAGGCAGCAGATCAAGATGACATGTAACATCTATATTTCCACCCTGGCATTTGGCTTGTTTAGTAATGGGAAGCTACTGAGGAGAATAAACTGGTAGAGTTTGCCCTATTTTCCCCCTTACAATTAGGATAGGAAGGATTGCCCAAGTTCTACAATCCATAAAATTGATTTTCTCGCACCTTCAGTCTGCATATATTTAATGGCTGCCAGAATATGCATGATGTTTTAAGAAACGCTCTTCACAGACATAACATTACTGATCTTCTACAATATCAAAAGGAAGTGGATCCCAAGTATGCCTCGGTGGCAAATACTATAATATAGAAATGTGTCCCAAAGACTAGCTCTGTTGCACTATATTTTTTTACTTGGGATCTTTTAAGCTTCTTGTGGCTTATGTAGTCAACTGTGGAGTATCAACAATATGCTAAAGGAAGGAGACCATGAAGCCACCATCTTGTGATGGACTGGGGCTGCAATCCTAGCCACCCATTCCTGGCAAGCACCATTGAACACACTGAGGCCTGAGTAGACATGCTTAGGCTTGAGCAGTGTGAAACACAGATTTCCCACTGGTGTGTTCAAAACTTCTCTCAATCCAGATCCTCCCATTTATGGAGAATCTTTGACCTCTCCATGACTTATGTTCAACTTCTTTCTTTTTCTGCGCTAAGGGCAGCATGAAATGATCCAGACGGGTGCTCTGTCTGGAGGAATCTTCTGCATCCTGCTTCAGTCTGAGTTCACAAGTCAACACTGGAATGAATATCCAGATGTTGACAGAGCGTCACCAACAGGCAAAGCTCATGGCCAATAGAATGACTAAATACAACTTCACATGTGTGGAGTGAACATGCCTGGTGAATAAGGCGGCCCAGGTTTTGCACAGATGCGCTGTAAAAATAGAAGATTGCTTTAAAGGAATGGATTTTTCCTGCTGACACAGTACTGTTATTATTGTTGTCATTATTACTCGTATTATTAATATTTATATACCCCTTTTCAATGAAAAAGTTCACCAAGCAATTTAGAGCCCGATCCTGAAGGGCTCGCGCCAGCCCACCACCAGCGTGCATTGTCACAAACGTGCCTTAAGGCGTGCCTGCGGCAGTCAGCCTGGTTCAGCCCTGGAGCTCACTCAACACAAGCCCACGCAGGGCCAGCACCGGTTGGAGGCTGGACGGAGACCGGGCGGCGAAGAGGTAAGTTGGGGCAGGGAGGAAGGCATTCTGGGGTGGGGGAGGGCAGGGGAAAGCGTGGTAGGGAGGGGGCAGGACTGGCAGAGCTCTGCTCTGTGGGATCCAAAGCCCTGCCTTGGGTCTCCTGGCCCGACATGGGCCTGCTTTACACTGTGCCGGCTAAATAGCCAGCGCAGAGTCGAGTAGCCCCACTGCAGAGCTTCTTCTTCTACATAGCTAAATAAGTGGCTCTTCCTCCCAACTGGTTCTCCCCATCTTTGCAAAAAAGATACAAAAAGAGACACCCGCAAACAGTCACCAGAGAAGATACAAAGCAGGGTGAAGGGGGCACTCCTGCAAAATATGAGAGGACCCCACATTAAAAGAAGCACCACAACTGGGCCTGTTTGCCCAATTGGCAGGGAAATATGTTGTCCTAAACTGGAGGCCAAGCATGGGGAAAAATAACTTGAAATGGTGTATTTGCCATTCATCTTATAGGAAGAAAGGGGACAGAAGTCCTTGTCAGCTGTCTTGGATTTCCACTTACACTTGCATATGTTTTGGATCATGCCGGTGTTATTATGGTAATTGTTTATTAATCTAGTGGCATTTGATAATAATTCTTTTTAATTTGAAGCAGCGTTTTATTTTGCATCCAGTTTCCATCTAGCCCTCCACTTTTTAAAGAGGGCAAATTTTCTCGGGCCTGCCCTCCCCTACCCCCAGTCTTTCAATAACTGTTCTTTGAATTACTTATAGCTTTGATCGTATAGGAATTGGGATGCAAAGTATCGGAGTATGGGGCATCTGGGAAACGTTTTCTGAATGTAAATAAAAGGGCAAAGTATATTTGCTACAGTATGATCAAATAGAATAAAGAAGGATACATAGATTATACTATTCATGGTGCTGTAGGCAGCTGTTCGAGGAACTGGTACAATTGTGATTGGATCCAGAGCCCAGAAGATGTCACTGAATGAAGAATGCAAGCACACTCTGATGGCCTGATCTCCACAACACCCATTTGTAGTTTGTTGTTGTGTTTTGCCTTCCTTCGATACAATCTGCAGGAAGCATATGGAAAATCATGAGCTGTGCCCAAATGGGGCAGTCCACATATGTGTGCAGTTTGTAACTTCCTGTATAAAGTTGCTAAATTTTATCAAAAGCAAAATTCCAGGTGACCCAGGGCAGTTTGTGCTCAGGAACGACAACAGAGGAATAAGCTTTCAGGTAAGCAAAAAAAGAAAGTTTAGATAAGTCTAGCCACATTATGCAGGGCAGTACTGTCAGGGCTGGACTCGGAGCTATTTGACTAATTTGGCAAAATTGGGGCCCATGCCTTAAGAGGCCCCACACTGGGGTGGCAAGCAGAACACCAACAGCAGCACCTCACTCTGTAGCCGACGCTCCATCATAGAATCTTCCATGCCAAGGTTTTGCAAGGAGAACGGAGTGATAAAAGCATTGGCACTGGATAGACCTCCCTCCCACCTGCCCCAGGGTCTGATTGGCTCAAAACCCTCTCCCCTCCTGGAAGCAGTTGGCAGTGACACTGCTGTTTCTCTGCTGTCACTCATCTTGTTGAGTAGGAAGCCCCACAAAAATGTTTTGCATTGGGCCCTGCAGCTCCTAAGGTCAGCCCTGAGTACTGTATATCCTCAGTGGAGACGCACAGAAAACAATGCAGTTCGTAGTCAAACTATATTATGGAGTTCGTCTCACCTGCTCTGGGAGTCCTGTAGCTTGAGATTTTGGAGCTGATGAAATAGCAAACTGTTCAAGCCTTGGAACATGAGTGGCTTCAGATTCTTCCTAAATTGAACTTGCAAGACAAATTGGAGGATTCCCAGTCAGGAGAACGATCCAAAAAATTGGAGGAAACACAGAAGGTTTTGGTAACAAAAATTTCTCACTGGGATTCCGTACATCTCAGCATTTATCTCCCTGAAGTTCTGATTATGTTAATATTCTCAGTGCACATGCACAAGATTCGAGCACAGAAACCTCTCATAATGTATTGCTTCTGTCTTCCCTAAACATATTTGTTTTTATTCTTATTTCTGTCCACTGACTGCTTGCTGCCTCTCTGAGAATGAGTTTCAGCACCATTTTCTGTGTTCGGCTGGATTTTTTCTTCAAAATGTCAGCATAGGAGATAAAGCATTATCCTCTAATTGTGATGATGTCACAATGCCAAGGAAACAATAAGATCTGGCATGGAGAGAAATGTAGGACAAATTATCCAATTCAGAGTGAGGCCATCTTTCTTCTGTCTCATTGCCCTCGCTCTGAATGAGAGAGGAGAAGAAACACATGTCATTTAGAGGCGGAAGGGGAGTGTGACTGCTATTGCTGCTGCCCTCTCCTCTAGGGTAAAGTGGGTGAAACTTTGCAGTACTATTCACAGACCTTTTCTAAAATTGCCAATAGTGGGTACCCAGTTTTTTTGTTACCTGAAATATGAAGGCTCTGAAATCTGGAGGTCTATTTCAGCCCAACCCTTACAACTGTGGGCCCAATCCAATCCAGCGCTACTACTAGTGGAACTAGAGATCAGGCAGCAGTACATGCTTTATGGCTGTGGTGAACAGTGATCTGGATGTGTGCGTAGCCACCAAAGACACCAGAGATGCCTGAACATTAGTTAGCAACCTGTCTTTCTCCTCACCAAAAGTAGTAGTAATGGAGCTAGCATTAGGTCCCTAGTAGCAGTAATGGACCTCTCAACTGTTACCACTCTGCAGCCCCTTTCAGTTGCATGACAAATTAAATTTGGGAATTAGGATAGTTTTTAAAAGCCAGTGTCTGAAATAGCATGGGGATCTGGTGTTCAAAGAATCAGAAGTTTATATATGGCACTATATTAATAATAGTTGCCCGCTGGGCATTCCCAAGCTCTTGAGTGTGTCTAATGGCACTTCCCTTAGCAATGAAATAGCTATGTGATGTCCATATTCCTAACCCCCACCCCCCGGCTCACATTGGACCAAGTGTTGATAATTAATCATCGAAATCTAATTTTTCTTTATGCCAGTAATAGAATTTTGATAAATTGTGAATATTTTTGTATATGAGTAATAGAAAATATGATTTGAACCAGAGAAATGTAGACGGTGAAATGTTTTTCCAATATTCTACATCAGGGAAGCACATCAACATTTTAAAAATCTAAAAGCTTAGAAGACGTTTTCTACATGTGAGGGCAATCAGGGAATTGCATCATTCAGGGAGAAAAATATTCAATTTCATTCATCTCATTCTTTGATTCCAGACACATTATTTATGTCATACTTTATTTAAATCTGAAGAACAAAAGTAGATCCGATGAGGAGTTTCCCCCAATAAAAGTTCCAATTATGAGCTTTGGGATATTCTTAAGGTGCTAATACCAGTCCCCTACTTGCCCACCAACTTTTGGTTGGCAACCTTCAGTCTCGAAAGACTATGGTATAAGCCTACAGCACCCGGTATTCCCAGGCAGTCTCCCATCCAAGTACTAACCAGGCCTGACCCTGCTTAGCTTCCGAGATCAGACAAGATCTTTTAGAGTTCTTATTTTGAAATTACCCCATCAATTTCTGCCTGCCATTCCCACCCCCATCCTCCCTCATCATCTCTACAACCCCCCTCTTCTTGGACCCAGTCCTGCAATATCCGTGCTATTTATATGGAGAGAAAGTGCAGATGATCATTGCTCTGCTCCTTCCTGCATAAATTGCATGTGTTTATTATTCATCAGAACATGGAACACTTTCTGTTTCTGTGTCACTTGTCACTAATCAGTTATGCATCTGACATGCATATCCACAATAGAATTGGAGTCTTTCGTAGCACTAAAAACATAAGATATGCATGGATAAGAGTTTACCTTCCCAAATAACAACTTTATGATACATTTTGAAATGGCGGAGAGAGGCAAGCACAATTGGTAAGATGGCTCGAAGAACCGCCGTATGACACGAGAAATGACACAAGCTTTTCATTTGAGCTCCTCTTTAGTATTTTATGAGGACCCGTAAGTATCTGAAGAGTGAAGGATATGCTTCTTCTTGGTGAGATGCAAACTAAAGCATCACTCTAGTTCTAAAGTGTCTTTTCTTCGCCGTGGATCTTGGAGAAATGTTTTTTAACCTTGAATTCCATCCATGTTAGTTTTTTTCTTTTCTTTCTGGACTCTGAGTAAAAAATGAAAATGGACAAAAACATTTTCTTCCCAAACCCAGTGCCCATAATTACACAGCTCCATGCTTGCTAGATACCTGTAATGCTTTCTTCTGCAATATTTGGTGATGAGGTCATTCTAAGGCCAGTTTCAGAAAGCATAGTGGACGCTCACTCCTGAGCACCTCAGGAGTTCTACAGCGGTGCTCTTTTTGAGCGGTGCTGCAAGGCTTGTGGCTGAAAAAGCACTCATGCAGAGTTGCCATTTGTGAGAACTGATGCCAGCATGCAGGAGGCATGGGACTAGGGTATTTGCATCTTGGACAGTTATGTCCTGGTCAAAGGCATCCTGGTCACCCCAGGATCCTGGGGGTGCATCCTGGGTCATTGGTGCATCCTGGTCACTGGTGTCTGGCTCATTCATTCATTCATTCATTCATTCATTCATTTATTTAGTGCCCTAACCCCAACCCTACCTTTGAGTTTTAAAAATAAAAAAAGTGTCAAATACCAAAATGCATCTGACCAGGACACAGTGGTCTGGGACACAATGGCCCTGTCACTGGCTCCAATCTGCACACTTGAAAAAGGCGGCTTGAAAAAGGACAAGCCTAAGAAATAGCTTACAAAAAGAAAATGATAACCATTAGAGACAAACCTCCACCTGTAGAAAGAGTGGTGTTAGCCTAGAGTGTCCCTGTTATTAGAATATTGGGGAGTGGGAAGAGGACTTGGTGAGGCAGGCTGGGGCAGGGTGAAATGGAGGTCCAGCTGGGCTAGGTGGAAGATGTGTTCAGCAAGTAGAGTGGAGGCCTGGAATCCATCAATCTGCTGCCAAGGACAGCCACATCACCAGACTGAGTGGATCAAGGGATTGGCCCTGACGACTTACAACTGTAGCGAAATGGTGTCTAATAACGAACTTCTAAGTAATTTTAACAGCCATTTTTGGGTCTGACGTTATGAACAAAACAA